>NW_012116088.1:2446939-2455024 GCF_000951035.1 Colobus angolensis palliatus | reverse complement strand
AACTGGCTTCTTCGGTTTCTCTCTTGCTTCCTCTTTTGCCATATGATCTCTCTGCACTCGCCTGCTCCCTTTCTGCCTTCTGCCCTAAGTTGAAGTAGCATGAGGCTCTCACCAGATGCAGCTACCTAATCTTGAACGTTCTAGCCACTAGAATCAGGAGCCAAATAAAACTCTTTTCTTCGGGTTTTTTTTTTTTTTTTAATTTTTGGAAGGATAGGGGATGAGATCTCACTCTGACACCCAGGCTGGAGTGCAGTGGTATGATCACGGCTCTCTGCAGCCTCAACTTCTAGGGCTCAAGTGATTGCCCCACCTCAGCCTCCTGAGTAGCTGGGACCACATGTGCACTCCACTACGCCCAGTTGATTTTGTTTATTTTTTTGTAGAGACAAAGTCTCACTATGTTAGCCAAGGCTGGTCTCAAACTCCTGGGCTCAAGCCGTCCTCCCACCTCACCCTCCCAAAGCACTGGGATTATAGGCTTGAGCCACCACACCTGGCCTCAAACTCTTATTTGTTAAAGTACATACCCTTGGACCTGAAAATCCACTATGAAATTTATCTACAGAAATGTTCACATAAGGATATAAAATTTTGGTTAAATTTAAGTGCTGATAGACAGAAGGAATGAGTTAAAGAGCACTATTGTACAACATACTGACTATAGTTAATAGCAGTGTATTGTATTCTTGAAAATTGAGAGGAAAATAGATTCTAAGTGTTCTCACCACAAAAATATGGTATCTGAGGTACTGCACATGTTCATTAGCTTGGTTTGGCCATTCTACAACGTATACATATTTCCAAACCATAGAGTGTATATGATAAATACATGCTTTTTGTTCATTAAAAATAACCCAAAAATGCTCACATATTTACCCAAAGATACATGAACAGTGATGACCACTGAAGTGTAATTTTAATGGGAAATACTTGTGTCTGTTATTTGCTGCATACCAGATAAGCCCAAAATTTAATGATTGAAAACAGCAGCTATTTAATTAGTTTATAATTCTGCATGTTAAGAATTTTGACTGGGTTAAACTGGACAGTTCTGGCCTTCACTGTGTTCATTCATATAAACGTGGTCAGCTGCTAGGTCAATTGGGTGCTAGCACATGTGGAAGCTTGCTTCTGCTCAACATGGTCTTTTCTGTTCTACAAGGAACACTGGGGTTTGTTCACACACTTGACAGCAGCTTCCCAAAAAAGCAAGTAAAAGGTAGGCCTCAAGAGGCCTTAAACTGGTACACATAGCGTCTTCCAAAGTCTGTTGGCCAAAGCAAGTCACAAGGCCACTCCTGATTCAAGATTTAAAGAAATAATCTCAACCTCTTGACTCAAGAAGCTACAATGTCACATTGCAAGGGTACATGCAGAGAGGGTCAAGTAAAGAATTACGGCCATTTTTTCAATCTACCATATTACCTACATACCCACCAGTATAAAAATAATAAACATAAAGGAATAGTTGAATTTTGGCATCTATACAATAGAATATTATGCAGTTTTTAAACAGAATGAGGTAAATTTACACATTGACATAAAAAGTTTCCCAAGTCAAATTGTTGAAGCAAAAAATAATAATAATGTAAGTTGTATAAAAGTACATGTTTCTTTATCTATTAAAGGATTAAATATAATAACTCAAGTGCCTGGAACACAGAGTAGAATGCTGTTTTAGTCAGTTATCACATTGCTATAAGGAATTACCTCAGACTGTGTAATTTATGAAGAATAGAGGTTTAATTGATTCACAGTTCCACAAGCTGTATAGAAAGCAGAGCTGGGGAGCCCTCAGGAAACTTAAAATCATGGCGGAAGGGGAAGGAGGCACATCTTACACGGCCAGAGGAGGAGGAAGAGAGAGCAAAGGGGGAGGTGCTACACACTTTTAAACAAACAGATCTCATGATAACTCACTATCACAGGAACAGCAAGTGGGAAGTCCACTCCCGTGATCCAATCACCTCCCACAAGGCTTCCTCCTCCAACACTGAGGATTACAATTTGACATGAGATTTGGGTGGGGACACAGAGCCAAACCACATCAAATGTAATAAATAGTGCCTACCTATTTTTGAACTTTTTTAAAAAGTCTATAATGATATTCTATAGGTTCTGGGAGCTACTGAAGGTTTTTAAACAGGAAAGCAATCAGATTGGATTCACGTTTGAGAAAGACTGCTCCAATGTCCAAAAGGAAGATGAATGATAATAAAAGCTAGCACTTACTAAGTGCTTACTGTATCCTTAATATTGTTCTACGTGCATTACATATATTATTTCCTTTAATGTTTACAATAATCCAAGAAGGTTGTTACTATTATTTTCCCTCATTTAACAGATGAAGACCTTAAGGCAAAGAAGTCTGTCCAGGGAAGTTTGTCCAAAAAGTCTAGTCAGTTACTGGTTAAAAGCACGACTTAAATACAAGCAGTCTGTCTTAGACTCCACAACTTGACATTACTCCTTTGTATTGAAAGAGAATACAGACCAAGAACACGTAACTCTATACAGGTGGGAGAACTACTTAATTAATATTAGTCTATATGACATATGATGATCATCTGAACCGAGTAACAATAAGGCTTGATAAGTATTTCGGTACAAGAAAAAAATGAAGTTTCAAATAGAGGGAAGAGAGGCTGGGCATGGTGGCTCACACCTGTAATCCCAGCAGTTTGGGAGGCTGAGGTTGGTGGATCACCTTAGGTCAGGAGTTCAAGACCAGCCTGGCCAAAATGATGAAACTCCATCTCTACTAAAAATACAAAAAAAAAAAAAAAATAGCTGGGCATGATGGCATGTGCCTGTAGTCCCAGCTACTTCGGAGGCTGAGGTAGGTGGATCACCTGAGGTCAGGAGTTCGAGACCAGCCTGACTAACATGGTGAAATCTCATCTCTACTAAAAATACAAAAAAAAAAAAAAATTGGCCCGGCATGGCTGTACGTGCCTGTAGTCCCAGCTACTTGGGAGGCTGAGGCAGGAGAATCACTTGAACCCAGGAGGCAGGGGTTTCAGTGAGCCAAGATCATGCCACTGTACTCCAGCCTGAGCAACAGAGCAAGACTGTCTCCAAAAACTAAATACATACATACATACATATATACATACATACATACATGCATAAATAGAAGGAGGAGGAAGTAAGGATGCCAGTAGAAAGGTAAAAGATTCAAGAATGTTTGAGGTTTCCAGCTTAGATAATTGAATGAACATTTGCATAATTATCTCAGATGAGGGAAACAGAATGAACATCAGATCTGGTTTTGGACATGCCAATAAGTTCTAGATGAAGATGCTTTTGTTGATCAGCAAAAATAGCTTAAGTGAACATCGTACAGGATGGCTCATAAAGAATATTCAGTTGACTACATCATCTCCCAGCAGTTAGGAGGTGGGAGACAAAACACTAGAGTTTTTGAGTGTGGACTCTTCTCTAGCTGTGGAGGGGCACTTTAATATTTCTGAGTCCTGGTTTCCTTGTCTATAAAATAGGAATACTAAAACCCACCTGCCAGTTTTGGGTAACTCTCAAGTGAGACAATAAATAGAAAAATATGTCAGTATGAATCCCTTCTCACACTGCTAATAAAGACATATCTGAGACTGGGTAATTTATAAAGAAAAAGAGGTTTAATGGACTGACAGTTCCATGTGTCTGAGGAGGCCTCACAATCATGGCAGAAGATGAAGGAGGGGCAAAGGCACATCTTACATGGCAGTAGGGAAGACAGCATGTGCAGGGGAACTGCCCTTTATAAAACCATCAGATCTTATGAGACTTATTCACTATCATGAGAACAGCATGGGAAAAAAACATCCCCATGATTCAAGTAGCTCCCACCAGGTCCCTCCCATGACAGTGGGGATTATGGGAGCAACAATCCGAGATGAGATTTGGGCGGGGACACAGGCAAACCATATCAATGTTGTTGGCTATTAAATGCATATATAGAAGATGGCATTTAAACAAATTTCATTTTAAAAAATTTCAGTGCTTTTAGTAAGAGAATTCAACCTCATGTAGATAAAGTATTTCAATAATATCACCCCTTCCTATACTTAGTTAACATTTGGTCTTCTTCAATGGGAGTCAGCAGTTAGAATACAATCATGAGAAATCAAAATGACTTCATGGGTTTTAGTTTTTAGCAAAATCTATATTTTCATAGTTTTAATAAAATTGACTTAGATTATCTTTCTGGAATCAATATGCTGTACTTACAGAGACACTTTAGGAAAAAAGAACAGTGGCCTTTTTAGGATCAATAGTAAATGACTTGATTCTTCCCCAGGCAATGAACACATCCAGATTAATAAGAACTGAGAGAAGTCATCCTCAAAACCCAGGCTTGCCCAAGACTTTGCCAGTCTCCAAGGCCCAGCATACTTACCACCTCTGAGTAGGATAGCATAGGGTAATATTTAAGACAACATGCTTTAAAGTCAATTAGAAATGAGTTCATGTCCCAGTTTCATTGTTTACTAGCTCACAAGTTAGCCTCATCATGTCTTATGTCAGTGCTATGGTTTGAATATCTTCCCCAAAAAAGCAGATGTTGGAAATTTCATCCCCAATGCAACAGGGTTGGGAGATGGGGCCTAAGGAAAGGTGATTAGGCCATAAAGTCTCTCCCTTCATTAATAGATTGATGTCATTATCATGGAAGTGCGTTCATTATTGCTGGAGTAGATTCCTCAAAAAGGGACAAGTTTGGCCTTCTCTCTGTTTCTCTCTCGCCCTTTCACCTTCTTCCATGAAATGACACACTAAGAAGGCTTCTGCCAAGCCATCCTCTTGACCTTAGACTTCTCAGCCTCCAGAACCATAAGCCAACAAATTTCTGTTCCTTATAAATTACCCAGTCTCAGAAATTTCCTTCTAGCAGCACAAAACAAAGACAGTCAGATTTACCAGGAAATAGGCTCTGAGATAAAGATTGTACCCAGAAAGTTTCTTGCAGAGTATGATTCAAAACACCACCTTTGGCATAGAGAGGGACACAGGATTGGGCAGGAGTATATGTTGCAACATGATACAATCACAAGAAGGACTAAGGGGCTCTTGTGAATACAGCCACAAGAGGGCCTCAGAAAAAGGAGTTTGTAGGCAGCAAAATCTTCCATGCAGTGAAAAAACCCAGTATGTAATGAAGCATTCAGCTAGAAACTGTTTCCTTACTTTTCAGGGTGGTTTATCTCCTATAACTTACAGGAGCATCAGCATTTAAGAATCTTTGCCAGACACAGTGACTCATGCACAAAATCTCAGCACTTTGGGAGGCCAAGGCGGGTGGATCACCTGAGGTCAGGAGTTCAAGACCAGCCTGGCCAACATGGTGATACACTGTCTCTACTAAAAATACAAAAAAATAAAAAAATAGCCAGGCATAGTGGTACATGCCTGTAGTCCTAGCTACTAGGGAGGCTGAGGCAGGAGAATCACTTGAACCCAGGAGGCAGAGGTTGCAGTGAGTCAAGATGACACCACTGCACTCCAGCCTGGGCAACACAGCAAGATTTCGTCCCCCCCCCAACAAAAAAACAACCTCCTCCCACCATCTTCTCAATATCAGCCTACAAATTCTTTTCTCTGCTAAAATGTTTCATGCAGTAAAGCACTGTACATAATGAACCATTCAGCCAGGAACGGTTCCTCAGCCCCACCAGT
Source organism: Colobus angolensis palliatus (assembly GCF_000951035.1). Classification (NCBI taxonomy): domain Eukaryota; kingdom Metazoa; phylum Chordata; class Mammalia; order Primates; family Cercopithecidae; genus Colobus; species Colobus angolensis. Next base: position 2,449,345 of record NW_012116088.1, on the reverse strand, counting down.
CACCAAGGCTGGCCAAGGCCAACAGAAAGAGGAATAAGTGCCTGATTGCCTGATTTCTAAATGGGGATCTAGGTGGGGCAAGGCAGTAACCACTATAATGTGCAAAAGTAGTTTGTTAGACTATAAAAACCATAAAAGTGACCACCTTCCCTACTATTTGATGTCTACTCTCAATTTCCAGAATAGTTTCCAGCACACAATATGTCCTTAATAAATATTGGTTGAATGAAGATGCTCAATAAACATTAGCTACTGTTATGATCGATAAGACTTCCCTGATACATCCAAATAGAAGGTATCTGTGTACCCTCATGACTTTGGTCCTGCCATTTTTTTCTCTTCTTCAGCTTTTAAGTTCAGGGGTGCGTGTGCAGGATGTGCAGGTTACACAGGTACACGTGTGCCATGGTGGTTTGCTGCACAGATTATCCCATCACCTAGGTATTAAGCCCAGCATCCATTAGCTATTCTTCCTGATGCTCTCCCTCCTCCTCACTCCCCTCAGACCAGCCCCAGTGTGTGCTGTTCCCCCGGCCCCTCCAGTGTGTCCATGTGTTCTCAACATTCAACTCTCACTTATAAGTGAAAACATGCATTGTTTGGTTTTCTGTCCCTGCACTAGTTTGCTGAGGATAATGGCTTCCAACTCCATCCATGTCCCTGCAAAGAACATGATCTCATCCCTTTTTATGGCTTCATAGTATTCACAGTGTATATATACCACATTTTCATTATCCAGTCTATCATTGATGTGCATCTGGGTTGATTCCATATCTTTGCTATTGTAAATAGTGCTGCAATGAACATACACATGCATGTATCTTTATAATAGAATGATTTCTATTCCTTTGGGTATATACCCAGTAATGGGATTGCTGGGTCAAATGGTATTTCTGCCTCTCGGTCTTTGAGGAATTTCCACACTGTCTTCCACAATGGTTGAACTAATTTACACTCCCACCATGGGTGTAAAAGCATTCCTTTTTCTCTACAACCTTGCCAGCATCTGTCGTGTTTTTTGTTTTTTTGTTTTGTTTTGTTTTTGGACTTTTTAATAATATCCAGTCTGACTAGTGTGAGATGCTATTTCATTGTGGTTTTGATTTGCATTTCTCTAATGATAAGTGATGTTGAGCTTTTTAACATATGTTTGTTAGCTGCATGTATATCTTCTTTTGACAAGTGTCTGTTCATGTCCTTTGTCCACTTTTTAATGGGGTTTCTTCTTTTTTCCTTGTAAATTTGCTTAAGTTCCTTGCAGACTCTGAATATCAGACCTTTGTCAGATGGACAGATTGCAAAAATTTTCCCCCAGTCTGTAGGTTATCTGTTCACTCTGAGGATAGTTTCTTTTGCTGGGCAAAAGCTCTTTAGTTTAATTAGATCACATTTGTCAATGCTTGCTTTTGTTTCAATTGCTTTTGGTGTTTTCATCATTAAATCTTTGCCCATGCCTATGTCTTGAATGGTATTGCCTAGATTTGCTTCCAGGGTTTTTATACTTTTGGGTTTTATATTTAAGTCTTTAGTCCATCTTGAGTTAATTTTTGTATATGGTGTAAGGAAGGGGTCCAGTTTCAATTTTCAGCCAGTTCTCTCAGCACCATTTATTAAATAGGGAATCCTTTCCCCATGGTCCTGTCATTCTTACTGCCTTGTCTTATTCCACCTTGCTATACCACCATTTGCATATTTGTTAATATCCCACGTATGCCACTAAACGTAAGAGAATCCCCAAATTCAATCTTCCCAGGTAATATCTGTCATTCTTCAGCTGAAAGACTGAAAAGGTTTTATGGGCTGAATGGTACAATTCATTTGCTGAAGCTCTAACTCCCAGCAGCTCAGAACATAAGTGTGTTTGCAGATAGGGCCTTTCAAGAGGTGATTAGGTTAAAGTGAGTTCAGTAGGGTGGACTCTAATCTAACCTTACTGTCATTATTAATAAGAAGAGGAGATTAGGACACAAGGAGAGACCCCGGGGATGTTTGCACATAGAAGAAAGGCCGCATGAAGATATTATAAGTAGGCAGCCATCTGCAAGCCAAGGAGAGAGGCCTCAGAAGAAACCAAACCTGCTGGCGCCTCGATCTTGGACTTCCAGAACAGTGCAAAATAAATTTCTGTTGTGAGTGAACAGGCAACCTACAGAATGGGAGAAAATTTTTGCAATCTATTCATCTGACAAAGGGCTAATATCTAGAATCTACAAAGAACTCAAACAAATTACTAGAAAAAAACAACCCCATCAAAAAGGGGGCAAAGGATATGAACAGACACTTCTCAAAAGAAGATATTTATGCAGCCAACAGAAACATGAAAAAATGCTCATCACTTGCCATCAGAGAAATGCAAATCAAAACCACAATGAGATACCATCTCACACCAGTTAGAACAGTAATCGT
>NW_012116088.1:2445608-2446018 GCF_000951035.1 Colobus angolensis palliatus | reverse complement strand
GAGTTAAGGGGTGCAGCACACCAACATGGCACATGTATACACATGTAACAAACCTGCACGTTGTGCACATGTACCCTAGAACTTAAAGTATAATAATAAAAAATTTAAAAAATAAAAAAATAAATTTCTGTTGCTGAAGCCTCCCAGTCTGTAGTATTTTGTTATGGCAACCCTAGAAAACGAATACAAGGGCTGGGTGCAGTGGTTCACTAACCCTTTGGAAGCTCAAGGTGGGAGGATTGCTTGAAACCAAGAGTTTGAGATCAGCCTGAGAAACAAACTAAGACCATGTCTCTACTCAAATTTTTTTTAATTAGCTAGGTGTGATGGCACACATCTGTAGTCCCAGCTACTCAGGAAGCTAAGGTGGGAGGATTGCTGGAGCGCAGGAGTTTGAGGCAGTAGAGAGC
>NW_012116088.1:2414210-2444266 GCF_000951035.1 Colobus angolensis palliatus | reverse complement strand
AAAAAAAAAAAGGGGGGGGGAAGGGAAGGGGAAGTGAACTAATACAAAGCTTAAGAGTCTTTAGGTCACTATCAAAAAGTAGACACCAAAGTTGCAATCCCTTCCTTCCAGAGAGGTGGGGAGATAATACCTGTGTCAATATAGGAGGCCTTGGGGATGACAACTTTGGCCAGGAGTAGAAGCATTTTCTCAGAGAATGGCCCCCTACACTGACCCTCACAAATACTCACTGGGTTAAGCCTCCCATTATACCTCCATAGCAACCTAACTCAATCCTTCCAACACCAACACACTTGGAATTACTCATTCATTGTTAGGTCTCTCACTGAACTACAAATTCCACCAGACCTGGGACCAAAAAATTCTGGGTCTGGGGCTAAGATTAAGCCAGTATACACACACACACCTACACACACACACACACACACATATATATACCAATTATTTACAACAGGCATCCTTTCTGATTGGTCCAGGTCAGTCCCGCATGATCACCATCCATGCCATCCCAGTTGTGAAGAATTTTGAAAGACTTTCAGAGGCTAGCACAGGTCCCAAAAAGCAGTAGGTGTCTGATAAATATCTGCTGATTGACAGATTTGTTGCTTAGGTCTCAGGATGGTAAAGGGAAGAATAGATCATTCACCAATTGACTATTAACCAACTGCTGCAATATGCCAGACCCTGGGCTAGGTGCTGGGTAACAAACATGAGTAAAATGCGGCCCCATGACCTCAATGAACTGATAGCAATAGTCCAAAAGGAGTAAACAGAGAATGTAAAAACTCTGGGACCCAGGGCAAGAGCAGAAGCCAGCTGAGGAAAGATATGGTTGCATAAAGAATCTCACGCTGCTGGAGTAGAGGCAAGATACCTGATACAGACAACACGATGCCTGAGGTCAGGTGCATTTTCTCCAGGCTGTGAGAGACAAAGGGAACTTGCCCTTGCTCAAATCTGTTTATTTGGACCCCCTTGTCCTTGGGCTTGCAGTGACTGATCATCCTGGAAATAATGAAAAGATCTGTCATGTTCTGGCTCATTTAAAGCTTAAAAAGGGTCACACAGCACAGAAACAATGCCCCACAAAGGATCGAGCAAATTGAACAGAGATCCAGTGGACACTGAAAGAGCACAGGCCACAAATGCAGTTGCCTTAGTAAAGAAGCCCTTCCTCAGCCTATAATACAATCATTTTTAAAAAGCCACAGAAAAATGAAGGCAATTGGACAAGAAAACATTTAGCTTAAATAGCTCCATCTTAGGAAAGGGTCTTGGAAAAAACTGGAGAGAAAATGTGCAGGAGCGAAAGATGGAACCATGAGGAGACTATCTTGGATCGTACACAGGGATTGTATCTAAACCCAGGAGTTTGAGAATTTCTTGGTTCTGTGGTGTCTCATCCATTAACTGTTTAAGGTCTATGTAAATAACATGAACGCCTGCAAACCCTGCGTGCCTCATCTATTTTACTCTACTGCAAGAGAGCAAACCCTGGAGCCAGAGACAGGAGAGCACCTGACCCCTTGGACTGTTCAGAACACTGGCTTGAGGGAAAGGGCGCGGTGGCTCACGCCTGTAATCCCATCACTTTGTGAGGTCAAGGTGGGTGGATCACCTGAGGTTGGGAGTTCAAGACCAGCCTGACCAACATGGAGAAATCCCATCTCTACTAAAAGTACAAAATTAGTTGGGCATGGTGGCGCATGCCTGTAATCCCAGCTACTCGGGAGGCTGAGGCAGGAGAACTGCTTGAACCCGGGAGGCAGAGGTTGCGGTGAGCTGAGATTGCGCCATTGCTCACCAGCCTGGGCAACAAGAGCAAAACTCTGTCTCATAAAAAAAAAAAAAAAAAAATTGGCTTGAGTCACTAGCTTTCTGCATTTGTTAAACTCCTACCCCTCTGTACCCATCCAAAAGAGCTGAGATCACCAAAAGGACTTAAAGTATATATGAGAAGCTTAAGAGTTCTCTCAACTTAGAAAACATTGCCCAGACTTCATTAGAATCAAGAGACGCTTACAGGCTAAGATTTCCATTCCAATTTTAAATAATTCTCTCTTATCAGAGAAGTATTTTATTTTAATGTAATTTTTTTAAAAAACAAGAACTAAAACCAGAGCAAACACCAGTTTATATGTTCCCCTCAAACATTTTTCTGATCGAATCTCCCCTTCTCTTTTCAGCCTGCGACAGAATGACACTTTCCTTATACCTTAATTGAATGTTTCTGTTATAAAGTCAATGAATGTGAACAGGCCAAGCTCCTGAACATGTCAAGAAGCAATGAGAATTCAGTGGAAAATAGCCCATAAAAAAATTTTGTGAGCTGCAAATGTTACACTTCATCCTACAATGGAATCTGCCTCCCTTCATAATCCTCCAGGCTTCCAGCCCAACCCCAGGCACCTTTATTTCCCACAGAACCTCTGATGCTCCATAATCCAGCAGAAGAGTTAAAACAAAGAAACCGTTAGCACTAACCTTTCTTGAGGTTTTCGTGTGTTTTGATTTGGCTTATTTTTCCTTGTTTTGTTTTACTTTCCTGGTCATTGATTCTTGTGAAGTCTTAGGAGCCGAAAATCTCCCCAACCCCTCCCTTTCTTGAAGTCAAGAAAATCAATGAAAAATGGTCATGCGTGGGAATACTCCATTATGAAGAAGGAAAACTCAGTGCAAACATATCATTTGAAGGGGCTTGCAGGTGGGCCTGCAAGGGTCAAAGCCACACAAAACCAAAGAGTAAGGTCAAGTTCTAAAATATTTGTATTCCACCGACTGCAACGAAGGCTAAAGTGTGCTCTAATTAAATTGCTAAATACTTCATATCTGTAATGAGCTTAGGGAAAGGAATCTATTGTTTCATTTTAGCATTCAGCTTTAAGAAAGTTTTTATTTAATCCAGCTTTACCAATTCTACTGATTTGGGGCATGACAAAACCTCTATTTAGGAAAATAGTTAGCTAAATCTTTACAAGAGGCAGCATCATATGGTATTGAGGACACGGACTTTAAAATCAAACAGTTCTATATGCACATCTGGTGGCCTGTCACCCATTTTGTAACCTGGTGTAAGATGCTTAGTCACTCTGAGCCACAGCTGCCTTGCTACCAGATGGGAATAGTAATATCTAATTTGCAGTGTTGTTATAAGAGTCAAATAAACAGTACTTCTGAGGTGTACAGCACCGGACAGAGAAGATTCTTGATTAATGTTAGGAATGATGGTCATTGATGATGACAATGATGATGAAGGTGGTGATGATGAGGATGAAGATGAGGATGGTGATGTTGATGGAAGAGGATCAGGGCCAACATCGCATCTCCACAAGCTACTGATTTCCATATTTGAGTGTTGAGCACTGATCAGCTATTACTCATCTGTAGATTCCTACTCTGCAGACCATCCTCAGCCCATAGAGTTAAAAAATGACACCTGAGTGCCAATTTCCATTCCAATTTTAAATAATTCTCTCTCTTCTCTAATCAGAGAAGTATTTTATTTTAATGTAATGTTTTTTAAAAAATAAGAACTAAAACCAGAGCAAACACCAGTTTATATGTTCCCCTCAAACATTTTTCTTTTTTTTATCTTTTGTTTAGTCAGTGCGAAGTCCCACAATCTTTTCATTTCTACCTGGTGAATTACCAGTCACAGGAAGGAGGAAGGCAGATGAGTGCTTGAGTCAGAGTCCCTCTCCTTCACATGGCCACCAATTCTAGACCAGAGACAGGATAGAACAAAGGTTCAAAGGTAGAGATTTGACACACACGTATACACGCACACATACATGAGAACCCCACCTCCAATAAATCCATCTTCTCAGGGCAATGACTCCCCAGCAAGATACATTCATCAATCAAAGCATCTATCATGGGTTCACGCCACAGATCTGTCTATACCACAGAGGTGGCATTGCAGACTTGGGCTCCCATCTTGCTTTAGCCCAGATGCTTACTGGGACCTACTGTCTGTGATTTCTCACAAGCCTGAGACATGGAAAACTATCACAATACAATATCATAAAAATGAATCTTTGTCACCTGATCATTTTCATGTTAACAATTGGAAACAAGACTGGGGCTCCTTTTAAACATGAGATTTAGTAGGGGATGGGGGACTGAAGATGGGGTGAGCTTTGCTATGAGGTGTGGTGGTAATAAATGTCACCAAGTGGGAGATATTCTAGCCCGATTTCCAGGAACCAGAGGCAGCAGCTCAAGGCAGAAAAATGACAATAATTATATTGCTCAGAAGCCGGCAGCATGTATAAATCCAGTGTACTAAGCCCTGCTTGTGGATTTGCTTTCCAAATCTTATTCTGGCAGTTCCTTCCTGGGGAGCTGAAGTCCCCTATTTCTGCCTAGAGACCTAAGGTAAATTCTGCCTTTGCAAAGAGTAATTACTATTAGAATTTTTCTTTTTTTATCTTTTGTTTAGGCAGTGCAAAGTCCCACAATCTTTTCATTTCTACCTGGTGAATTACCAGTCACAGGAAGGAGGAAGGCAGATGAGTGCTTGAGTCAGAATCTCTGCTTCACATGGTCATTGTATGGGGGATTTCTCCCAGCTCCCTCCCAGATAAGTCAGATTTGAACCTGAGCTTATATAATAAACCTCTAAAAACCACTGCTCAAGCAGTTCCCAAGTGACTAAGCTGCCATCCTCAGTCAAGCTGGATTTTAGACTTCATCAGGAGATCATGCTGGTATATATGCGTGTCTAGAAAAATACACTCAAAATTCGTCACACTGAAGGAAGGGATTGGATGTGTCAGAGCAAAGCTCAGTTTTAGGGAGCAAATGCTGGAGAGATATGAAGGACTTTTAAAGCCACATGCTTTCCAAATACAAAGGCAAATTAGAAACATTCCTTTTAGTGGTAAATTTTACACTTTGGAGTGAATTTTGAACTTCTGGATCTGGTATCAATCAGAGCATTAGAATATAAGAGTCTATATTTGAAGGGTCTCAGTGTTTGCAAGTCTTAAGCCTTAACTAAAAAAGGAAAAAAAAAAAAAAGTATTAAGAGAGACCCTCTCTGCTCAGAGGAACGCTCTGAGAATTACTACCATCTGCCTTTCCAAGCTGAAAGCCAGTAACCAGGCAGGGGCTGGTAGGGGGAAGAGCAGTGGAGAGCCCAGACAGAAGAGAGGACTGGGGTGGGGGAGGGGAGAGGCCCATCCCTCCCCACTTGAGGATCTGCCACTCTCAAAGACCTGGTACAACTCACCAACATCCCACAAGAGTATGAAAACACTCAGAAACTTGAGAGAGGACGGACTAGAATCAGTGAATCAAGATGGATAAATTGTGAAATAGGTCTGTGTTAGGCCATTCTTTTCTTGCCATAAAGGAATACCTGAAACTAGATAATTTATTCTGGGGAGGCCTCAGGGAGCTTTTGCTCACAGCAAAAAGCAAAGTAGGAGCAGGCAAGTCACATGGTGAAAGCAGAAGCAAGAGAGGTACAAGGAGAGCTGTCACAGATCTCATGAGAACTCACTCACTAACACAAGGACAGCACCAATCCATGAGGGATCCACCCCATGACCCAGACACCTCTCACCAGGCCCCACCTCCAACACTGGAGATTGCATCTCAGCATGAGATTTGAAGCAAACATGCAAACTATGTCAATGTCCAATTCCATTTATTCTGAAGTGGTGGTAATATCACAACTCCCACAAAATTGAGATCAAAAATAAACATAGAGCAAGAACATGTTATAGAGAGATCTATCTCCATAAGTACACACGTGTACTTAACATACATGTGAGGGAGGCACATTTAATCTCCACCCCTTATGTCTCCATAAAGGGGAGAGAACTTCCACTGCCCCTGCCCAGTGTGGAAACTGCAGGAGGGTTGTTGTGACCTTCTTCCTCCTCCCTCACTATCTGGTCCAGAAGATAAGGAGAATTACTTATCTGATTGGAGAGTTTGGAGACAGAGGGAGGACTAAGTATGTCCAGCAGGGCCTCTGTGAAGGGGCTGTGCCTAAGATACAGGAGGACTCTCACATTCTCTGCTCATCCAATGAGGGTGAGCTTCTGAGACCCGCTCTTCTCTTGAAAGCAGGAGGCTAGATGTTGAGCAGACTTCTGACAGGTCATTCAGTTCAAGAAAGAGTACTGAGGCCGGGCATGGTGACTCATGCCTGCAATCCCACCACTTTGGGAGGCTGAGGCTGGCTGATCACCTGAGCCCAGGAGTTTGAGACCAGCCTGGGTAACACGGTGAAACTCCATTTCTACAAAAAATACAAACATTAGCCAGGCATGGTGGCACATACTTGTAGAGCCAGCTACTCAGGAAGCTGAGGTAGGAGAATTACCTGAGCCCAGGGAAGGTTGAGGCTGCAGTGAGCCATGATCATGCCACTGCACTCCACCCTGGGTGACAGAGTAAGACCTTGTCTCAAAAGAAAAAAAAGAAGGGATGCTGTGAAGTTCTTTGTGGCCACACATCTAGGTATCATCACCTAATCTAACTTATACTAGAAATAAAGCAGAAATGTTTGTTTGCTAGCTTTCCTTTTCTTTCCTTATTCTATGTAGTTGTGGTAAAATATACATAAAATAAAATTTGCTATTTTAACCACTTCTAACTGTAGAGTTCAGTAGCATTAAGTATCTTTGCATTATTAGGCAGCTGTCACCACCATCCATCTCCAGAGCTTCTCATCTTGTCAGCTGAAACTCCAAACCCATCAATCACTCCCCATTCCTCCCTCTCCCACCCTCTGGTAGCCACCATCCTTTCTGTCTCTATACATTTAACTACTCTAGGTGCCTCATATAAGCGGACATATGTGTCCTTTTGTGTGTCCCTTTGTGACTGGCTTATTTCATTTAGCATAATGTCCTCAAGGTTCATCCATGTTGTAGCACGTGTTGGAATTTCCTTCCTTTTTAAGGCTGAATAATATTCCATTATACATACAGACCACTTTTTTTTGTTTATTTACTCATCTGTCAATGGGCACTCAGGTAGCCTCCACCTTTTGGCTACTATGAATAATGCTGCGTGTGCAAATATCTACTTGAGTCTCTGTTTTCAATTCTTTGGGGTGAATACTCAGCAGTGGAATTTCTAGCTCTATCTTTCTGACTCCTCTATTCATCTCTCAAACAATCTTTATCTCAGGACTGGAGAAGAGTGTTATTTACAACTCTGAATACCCAAGAGACAGAGCAGCCATGTCTAATTCTGCATGTTGGGCCTCACCCAAAGGCTCCCTGGGGCCAAGAGTGGAGAGACTAAAACCACCCATGTTCCTTCCTCCATGCACCTGGCCCAAAGGTGCCCTGGCTGCAGCCCTGCCCACAGAACTCATGTCTTTCCATGTTTCTAATGCACATCTCAGACCTATCATCTCTATTCCCAAAGGCCTTTGTCCTTTACTCCAGGATTTCTTTGGAAGAATTCTATTTCTTCCGCCTCTCTTGATCCTAGTTTCTTCCAAGGGTTCCTGTGGTCATTTGTGCACAGACAAACGAGACTACACCTTCTCAAACAAGATCTTTCCCTTCCTATGTGAAATTACCCACCTAGCCCAGGCAATTTGTCTTGGAGAAAAATGCTGAACTACTCCAATCATACAAAAACATGGTGCTAAAATCCCATAAGCAGGGAATGTGAGTATTCCACAGTAATTATTATCCCTTAATACCTTTTTAGGATCAAAAGGGTCATTTGCTTGTGCAGCTGAAAGTCCTTTAGTAATACCAACACATGTGCTTCCCATCAGAGACAGCAAGCATTCTTATTGGTCTGCATTTTCGAGTAGGGAAGCCAGGGAGCTTCTGCAACTCTGGTGGGCTTCACATCTTTGCCAAGACAATTAAGTGCCTCAACAAAGGTACATAAAAATCATACTCTTATCCTATAGGAATAAAGAAGTGTAACGATTTTTAATGCTGCTATAACAAGTTACCACAAATTTCATGATTTAAACAACAAATGTATGACATTACACTTCTGTAGATTCGAAGTCCAACAAAGGTCCCACTGAGCTAAAATCAAAATGGTGGCAGGGTTGCATCTCCACTAGTGGGTAAAGGGGAGAGTCCATTTCTTTGTCTTTTCCAGCTTCTAGAGGACACAGGCATGTTTTGGTTTATGGCCCCATCCTCCATCTTTGAAGCCAGCTATGCATGAGAGAGATGATGCATCTCTCTCATCATTCTTCCCTAAGTGACTTCCCTCTGACTCTCCTCTTCTACTGATAAAAAAGACCTTTGTGATTACATTGGGCCCACCCAGAAAATCCAGGATAATCTATTTTAAGGTCAGATGAATAGCAGCCTTAATTCCATCTACAACCTTAATTTCCCTCGTCATATAACCTAAGAGAGTCACACCTTTCGGGAATTAGGACATGGACATCTTCAGGGGATCATTATTCTGCCTACCACAGACAGGTAACATAAAAAAATAAAACAGGCCAGACCCAAGCCCAGAAGGAAATGCTAATTTTTATGTGAAATCAGTTGGTTCTTAAACGTCAGCAACTAAATCAAGTTGAAAACAAATACTGTCCAAGTCAAACAAAACTCCTCTGCAGGCTACGTTTATAGTTTAAAATCTCTACCTTATGGTACAAGAAGGTCATTTCCTTTTTCACCACCAAAATCCCCAATGTGATTTCTTCTACTTAGACCCCAGCTTTTGATGGATTCAAACTGATAAATAAATGCTATTTATTAAGTAATAAATCATTTCCCAAAGTTCTATTTTAAAAGCATGGGTTAGCATCTATTCCCCCAAGAATAGCATAAAATGGAGCTTATTAATAAAAGCCAAGATACATACAACTTATACTAATAACTAATAATAAAAGCCAGTGTGAATTGAGCACTTATTAAATGCCAGATTCTATGCTAAGTGCTTTCTATGCACTAATTCATTCAATTCTCAAAACAGTCCTATGAGATTAGAACCATCATTTCTCCCATTTTATAGATGAGAAAACTCAGGCTCAAAGAGCTATCTCCCTAATGTCGCACAGACAGCGAATGGCCAAGCTATAATGCAAACCTAGGCCTGATATGAGAAGCCAATTTTTAAACCATTATGTTATCCTGCCAATAAATTCCTATCAAAATAAAATAGATGTCATGGTTTCACATGCCTGTGCACCTAATGGTGGGTGATGAGGGATGTGAATCTCTTTACGGTGTTTAGAAAAACATGGTTGTGTGCTTCCTTTGATGACCGCAGATGACCATCCAGGAGTGGGATTTGAAATAATTCAAGCAATTGAGGAGTGATACACAAATCCTCTTCTATCAGATGAAGAAGTCACCATGATACTCTAGAAAATTATTATTTCAAAGCATCCAAATGCATAGTTGATTGGGAATTATACACAGGAGACCCCAACCATGCAAAAAGTCCTGGAAAAACAGTTCTATTTTCTGGCCGGGCGTGGTGGCTCAAGCCTGTAATCTCAGCACTTTGGGAGGCCGAGGCGAACGGATCACCCGAAGTCAGGAGTTCGAGACCAGCCTGGCCAACATGGTGAAACCTCATCGCTACTAAAAATACAAAATTAGCTGGGTGTGGTGACACACACCTGTAGTCCCAGCTACTCCAGAGGCAGAGACAGGAGAGTGGCTTGAACCCAGGAGATGGAGGTTGCAGTGAGACAAGATCCTGCCACTGCACTCCAGCCTGGGCAAGACAGAGGAAGACTCCACCTAAAGAGCTTCTGCACAGCAAAATAAACTATCATGAGAGTGAACAGACAACCTACAGAACCGAAGAAAATGTTTGCAATCTATCCATCTAACAGAAGGCTAATATCCAGAATCTACAAAGAACTTAAGCAAATTTACAAAAGGAAAACAAACAACCTCATCAAAAAGTGGGCGAAGGATATGAACAGACACTTCTCAAAAAAGACATTTATGCGGCCAACAAACATATGAAAAAAAGCTCATCATCACTAGTCATTAGAGAAATGCAAATCAAAACCACAGTGAGATACCATCTCATGCCAGTTAGAATGGTGATCATTAAAAAGTCAGGAAACAACAGATGCTGGAGAGGACATAGAGAAATAGGAATGCTTTTACACTGTTGATGGGGGTGTAAATTAGTTCAACCATTGTGGAAGACGGTGTGGTAATTCTAGAACCAGATCTAGGATCTAGAAACAGAAATACCATTTGACCCAGCAATCCCATTAATGGGTGTATACCCAAAGGATTATAAATCATTCTACTATCAAGACACATGCAGATATGTTTATTGTTGCACTATTCACAACTTGGAACCAACCCAAATGCCCATCAATGACAGACTGGATAAAGAAAATGTGGCATATATACCTCATGGAATACTATGTAGCCATAAAAATGGATGACTTCATGCCCTTTGCAGGACCATGGATGAAGCTGGAAACCATCATTCGCAGCAAAACACAAGAACAGAAAACCAAACACTTCATGTTCTCACTCATAAGTGGGAGTTGAACAATAAGAACACAAGGACACGGGGAGGGGAACATCACACATTGGGGCCTGTTGGGGGGTAAGGGGGCAGCGGGGGATAGCATTAGGAGAAATGCCTAATGTAGATGAGGGGTTGATGGGTGCAGCAAACCACCATGGCATGTGTAACAAACCTGCACGTTCTGCACATATACCACAGAACTTAAAAAAAAATCTGTTTTCTGGGATACTTTCCACACAACTTGAACTTCATAATTGAACAATGGCTACTGTACTCCTATGCAACTACTGAGTACCTCCCTTGTTGGGGTGAGATCCTGAAAGCCTGTTATTGTCATTGCCTAGAGCTGTTGCTCTCCCGCTCTCAATCAATCTTCCCTATCAGACTATCATTCCATTTCAATGTTCCTTCTTGTTCATGGGAAGATGATCTTAGGCCTCTGGCCATTGTGACTTTTCATACAACCCTTGGTTTGCCTCCATTATTCAATGAGAAAATAGGTTTTCTTTTAACACCGGGCAAGCATCTGGAGTACCAGACACCTGCCTGCAGAAAAGCAGCAGCAGTATGAGGTCTCTTAACCTCATATAACATGTTTAAGGCAGGTAAATATATTCCATTTATCTTAAAGTCTCATCACCTAGCATGGTGCCTACAATTTAGTGCTTTAAAAAGGGAAGGAAGAAGGAGAAAGGGAGAGAAGGAGAAGGAGGAGAGAGAGAGCACAAAAACACACTATATTAACAGGTGTATCACAAGCTCAGAGTGGCAGAATAAATGCACATAGACACTACCTGGGTAAACCAAATAAAATTTCTTATCTCAAAGGTACAGGGCTGGGAGTGGTCATTCAGGCTTGTAATTCCAGGACTTTGGGAGGCCAAGGCAGGAGGATCGCTTGAGTCCAGGAGTTTAAGACTGGCCTGGGCAACATAGCGGGGGGGGGGCCAGCTTTAAGGGGTGTCACCTGGGGAAATTTGACCATCAAAAACATGATAGTAACAGGATATAGCCATTAAATAAATAGGAAAACATGAGTACATCTGACAAAAATAGATATGAAACCGGCCGAATAGTCCCATAGACAGTTGTTTTTGGATAAACATAGAATAGAAATTGACCCTTCTCCTGTTAAAGCATGAAACCTGTATTTGTTTTATCCTAGTTCCTTCCTCAGGAAAGGACTTTCAGACCTCTCAAAAAAAAGTACTGAAGTACTGAAACTCACCAGATCACAGCACCTGATGCCTCCTTGCCCCCTCCCTAGTTCTTATTTTCTTACACATTGTTGCATTTCTTCCCTGCTATCTAAACCCCTAGTTTTAGTCAACAGGGAGATAGATGGACTTGAGACTGAGCTTGCATTCTCTCAGCTGCAGCACCAGATTAAAGTCTTCTTCTTTGGCAATATCTGTCATCTCAGTGATTAGCTTTCTGTGCAGCAAGCAGTAGGATCTAGACTGAACCCCTGGTGTTTGGGTAACAAAGCTGTAGAGAGAGACTTTGGTGATGAATGAACTTATATGGATTCAAAGTACCTCTCCATCAAATGCGTATTAAGTACAAAGGAAAATGAGTAGTGTTATTGTGAAGAAGCCCTGCAGACACCACATTAATGAAGTGGTCAAAGTGAGCCACCTCAGTTATTAGAAAAAATGAAAAGCTAGAGTGCAATCACAACATCATATCACTTTTGTGATATTCCTCCCAAAAAATTATAACTTGAATCTAATGAGGATGAAATATCAGGAAAATCCAACCGGACGGATATCATGCCTCGAATCTTCAAAAGTGTAAAGGTCATGAAAGTCAAGACAAGACAGAGGACTGTCACAGGCTGGAAAAGACTAAGGAGACATGGCAACAAAATACTATGCATGAGTCTGAACTAGATCCATTTGCTGTAAAGGACATTATTGGAATAATTGTCAAAACCTGTGGGGTCTGTGGATTAACTACATTAATATTGACTTTCTGCCTTTCATTATTATGTTGTGATTATGTGAGAAAATGCCCTTGTTTGTAGGAAATAAACACTGAAGTATTTAGAAGCACTGGAGCATTATTGACAAGTTTCTGTCAAATATCTCAGTGGGGGTATTCTCTTTACCGTGCCTGCAATATTTTTGTAAGTTTAAAATGTTTTTATATTAACAATTATTTTTAAAAATGATATGAGACATCCCATTATACATTAAATCTTAAAAGGACATGAAATTGTACAAACCTGAAGAGCTAAACTTTCTTAAAGACATATGCATCCCCAAAAAAGTACATCAAAATATAGTCATTGATTATAATTAAATTACATGCAAAGTTTTCTTTACATTTTAATTTTCAAATTTTCTAAAAAAAGCTTGCATTATTATTAGTGATTGTCTTTTTCCTTTTAAGGAATTTAATATTATTCTACCACTTTGATGTTCTGCAATTTTTGTTATGGCTACAAATTAATTTTTATTAATTTTTTTTAAAAACTGTGCACTCCTTTAATGAGACCTTATAGCTTTCTTTAAAAATGAAAAATTTTCCACCATTTTACCTTGAAGTGGTTCCTTTTCTCAATTATATCCCAAGCTAATTTTCAGATGCTCTTATTAGATATTTTTAATCCTCTTTATCTTTCTTTCCTTATAATTTCTCTTCTATATTCATGGTTCATTTACTTAGCTTTGTTTCCACATTATTAATTCTCTCTTCAACTACTTCTAGTCTGCCATTTCATGAGTACCTTTTTTTTTTTCTTTTAACTTCAATGACTTCATGGTTTTTTATTTCTTGAATTTCTACTTGGTCTTTGTCAAATCCACCTTTTCTTTTCCCATAATTTTCCCTTCTTACCTAATGATTTATATTTCTTTACTTACCTCTGAATATTATAAATATACTTATTTGAAAATCTTTCTTATTGTATTACCTACAGTTACAAGAGTCTAAAGTTTAACATTTCTTGCATCTCTCTTACACAGAATTCATTTGTAATTGTTTATCTTCAAGTGTGATTCATCATACTTCCTTGTGATGCCATTTTCATTGTAGAGTCTTATCTTTCCCAGGCCTAGCTTCCTTTCCAAAACAGTGCTTTTTCCCCATAGGCGCCTGGCCCAGAGTGCTTGGATTCCTGCCCTACACTCGGAGAGCCGCTTCTGGCCTCTGCCATGACTCCACCACTGAGCACTGTACAGATCACACCTGAGATTCCCATGACCTTTAATCAACATATCTGAAGCTCTCAGCTACTCCTCTCTGGATCCTACAGTAGAACAAGAGTCTCACAGCCAATTCCTGGCACCATCTTCTCCCTGCCATAAGGGAGCATTTATACCTTCTCCTGAACGTCTTCTTGGGTGCTGAGTTTTCCTGCATGCCTGCTTGTGCTTCCTTTCTTGCCTGAAAACTACACATAGGAAGGTGGAAGAGGTCGAGTCAGGTGTGGCCCCCTCCCACTCTGCCAATGCCTCTACAGCAAGCCCCCCTACCTCTGCGGCATCAGGCATGGGGCTGGCTCATGGCTGCAGCTGTCTGGCCAGGTATCTATCTAAGCACTGCCCTTCATCCTGTATACCAGGCCACCTTCATTTCGCTCTCTTGGCTCCAATTTACTTGAAGTTAAAAACTTTGTGTCAAAGGCACTAGGCTAAGCACTCTATATACTTCCCCTCAGTCACTGTTCTCAGTTCTAGAAGGTCGAGATTATTATACCCATTTTGCGGATAAGGAAAGTAAGACTTAGAGAGGTGAAGCCCCTCAAGAGAAGTCACACAGCCCAAAAGTGTGAAAGCTTGAATTCCAACCCAGGCCAGTGACTCTAAGTCCTTCACTGCTCTCTTTGCCCACATGGCCTTCTCCTTTGAAACATAAGCCAGGCCCATCTCCCTCTCTAGAAAATGGGAAGTAAATCTCTAGCTTTTTTCTAAACTACTCTGCTGAGCACTTCAGGCACTGACTTCTCAAACTCCTTTCAGCCACCAGGAATATGCAATCTTTATTAAATTAGCAAATGGCCCACAGAATAAAGACTGCGTTAAAGTAGATCACGATGGGGCTTCAGCTTTTCCTAATGAAGTTTCACGTGTCCCTTCCTGAAGAAGCCAGTGTCAGGGTAAGAGGTGGCCAGATTCACTCGCATTCTCCCCAGGAAGAGCCACTTAATACAATCAAATCTCAGACCTGTCAGAGAGTTTGTCTGAGCACTGTTTCCTGGAAGGGTAATTTTAAAGTTCTATTTACATTAAAATAACCTCCATCTCAACTCTCAAGGCCACTTTCTATTGCAATTGACCAGGGAGGTAGAGATGCATTCCAACAGAAAGATATCAGAATGAATTTGGCTGACGCTTAATCTCCTACTTTTACCCTTTCCCATAAGGGAGAAAAAAACACAAAACTGTTTTTTAAATTCTGTCAGGGCCAAGTTTGAATATGTGCGCTGTCATCTCAGCCTCATGTACATGAACTAAGAATCCTGGAAGACACATCTCAGATCCTCTGTGCCCACCATCCTCCTGGCATAAAGATAAACACATTTAAACTGAGTAGTATTAACTGGATGCTAGAACCATCTCACACATTAAAAACATAAAACCCCCGCGCTCAAACACTTCTCACTGCTCCTCCTCGACCAATTTCCTAGTTTTGCTGCATATTTTACCACTTAGACTTGAATAAAGGCATATATTACTTTTTCAACTCTACCTCTGTCTTTGGTCCGTGAGAAAGTTCAGAACAGGTCCATGTGTGACCAGAAGTCACCCATCAATGGTCCCACTCACTGGAGCCAGGCTGAATCTCACGCAGGTCCTCAGATGTGTTAGGCTTTCTCTTGCCTGCGGTCTTCATCTCTGCTACCCCTCTGCCTAAAGCAGGACTTCCTGCCTTCCTCCCCCTAATTTTAATAGGCTCGTTAGCTAATGCCTACTCACCATGCAAATTTCAACTCAGGAAGCCCTTCCGGAGCCTCCTCTCCGCTCCAGGGTAGGTCAATTGTGTTCCCATACCACCTGTGCTTCCCACCCTGCTGGCACCATGAGGACACAGCACGTAAGCCTACAGCCTCTAGGATGGCTGCTTTGGGTTCAACAAATACAAATTCTCTTCTAGCTGATTCTCTGGTGGGAAAAGTGGCCTTGGATGAAACCATGCTCTGCAGGACAGTCACAAATTGGGCTTACAAAGGATCGAAAGGAGGTGAGTCCCTCATCCAGGTCTAAGACTACATTATGGAAAACTTGCTGCGTGTCTTAAGCATGTGCTAATGCTTACGACAGTACTTATTAAATCATCAAACAGTTATAGAGGGTAGGTGTGGTTATGCCCTTTCTAGATGGGGAAACTGAGGGTCAGACAGGTTAGGAAGCTGTCCCCAGATGTCAGCAGTGGAGCTGGGTTCAAACCCAGGACTGACTGCAAACTCACACACTCCTCACATGCTGTCTCTGAGCGAGTAGTCCAGAAGTTTCCCACCACTCTGGTCAACCCAACTACTCTTGCACAGAGTCCGTTACACAGTTCCCTTTTTGGAATGTGTTTGTTATATTATTTAAGATATGCCATTCTGCTAGAAAAAATCAGAAATACAAAGAAGAATAAATGAAACAAGTATAGAAGCAAATAACTTATGAGACAGAATTAAGCTTATGAGGCAAAATTCATTAGATAGGTTAAGTGTATATAAACATAGGGCGACATGTTAGCATAGATTAAATAGAGCATGTGTCTGCTGAGCTTAGAGATGGAAAGACCAAGAGGTAGCAAATATTTGAGACTCACCAAATATACATAAGGCACAGGAGTTTCCAAATAGTCATAATATATTCAACATACACGAGGCACTCAATATTTATGAGAACTGAAATCAGCCATCCATTGCTGACAACTATTCCAGCCCCGCAAGTCCTCTGCCAAATGAAATCCAGAGCTGCTGGCAGGGTAAAGGATGAGTTACCACCATGGGCCAGGTGTGACTGCCCCTGAATCTCCCAATAGAACAAGTTCACTGTGTTGGCCCAGGCACTTTTCTCCTGCCAAGCTCCTTGTTCAACCTCAACTCTGATCTTGTAACCTAACCATCAGCAGGAAGACTCATGTAGCAGAGAGTTGAGGCTCTGCATTGCCCACTGCACTTTCTCTCTCTGAGCCCACACGGCAGCTCGTGGTCCTTCTCTTACTACTATCAATTAGTTGGAGTTAGCATCTGAAATGACATCTATTTGCTATCCGAGAATCTAAATTGTTGGTTCTCACCTCTGGCTGTAAATCAGAATCATTGAAGAGCTTTTAGAAAATACAGGTGTCTGAACTCTACCCATATGGATTCTGATTTCATTGTTCTGGGATAAGAATGAGGCATTGATAAATTCTAAGAGCTCTCCAGGTGATTCTAATGTGTAGGCAGGATTGAAGGCAGCTGGATGAGATGATCACTATAGGGCCTAATAGGGACCAGCTGATCACTATAGAGGCCTAATAGGGACCAGCTGTTGACATGAAGATGGAAGAAATGATTGGGACGGTTGAGCCAATCTGTGGTGGCAAGAATATTAGATGGAGTTCTGCATATTCCACGGTGCAGGAAGCGTGGCCATTT
This sequence comes from Colobus angolensis palliatus, assembly GCF_000951035.1. NCBI lineage: Eukaryota > Metazoa > Chordata > Mammalia > Primates > Cercopithecidae > Colobus > Colobus angolensis. Next base: position 2,427,219 of record NW_012116088.1, on the reverse strand, counting down.
TTCCCTGTATGCACCCTCTCCTATGTCCATTAACTACCCACCTCACTCTTCTGGCTTCAAACTGTGTGTTTTAAGTTAATATACTAAACTATGTGATTCAAGCGTCTTAACTTGGTCCTTGAGCCTTTCGGTTACATGAGCTTTGTGATAGCTGGTCTTGGAGTAAGCATTGTATGAAGATAATTTCCCATAGGATACCTTTGGGCAATTCTTTTCCCCTCAGAGGATGTCCTCGACACCAGATTTAGGAAAGAGAGCAACAGATTTGGAGTCAAGTCTCCTGCATTTCAGAATTATCTCAGCTACTAACCTCTTCAAGCTTTCATTGGCTCTAGATCTGTCAAATGAGAATGCTAATTCTTCACTCATAGGATTGTTGTCAAGGTTAAATAATGACAGAGGTAAAAATGTTTTTCAAAACCATTGTCACTTGTATGACTTTTGTTGTGACATGCAGACATAATATTTTTCTTAATTTATATTTCAGCATTGAAAGAAATCCTAATTCCAGTCTTTTGGTGACAGGCTTACTCTGACTTGGAAAAATGAGAGTCCCAAGGATTTAGCAGGACTGGGGATGTGCCGCAGGTCCTCATTCCCTCAGAGAGGCCACAGAGATGCAGTTCACAGCATTGGCACCATTGGGAGGAATGCCCACTCAAATCAAGGTACAGACTATTTCCAGCTCTCTGGAAAGTTTCCTGAAGAGACTCCTATTCCCAGCCAACACAACACCCACCCAGATAACACTGTGTTGACTTGTATCAGCACATATTCATTTAGCCTCTTCTTGAATTCAACATCAGTGGGACTAGAAGGTATCTCACTATTTTCTCCAGACTTCCTTGCTCATGGCTCAGCCAGGCAGGACCAGAATGGACTCAGAAGCTGCAACATAGCTGAGCTGCAGTGGCTGAGACAACTGCTCGAACCCCAGCTGTGATCAATAATTGATTGCAAGGATGATGTGCGGACATGAATCCCGGTGCCCTTCATCAGGCCGGGCAGCCTCAGGCAGTGGACCCAGTGCAACCTGTTCATAATTTTAACACATTTCACATGCACAGTTTCACCTCTCAAATAAATTAATTATGGAGACTTTAAAAGATTTTCAGAAGGAATCTCATTACTAACTGCACATTCTGCCCTCCAAATCAATAGTCTTTTCATTTTTATGTAGCAAGTGGAAGAGAAAAAGGGGATTAAAAAAATTTCTTCCATTTCATCATATCCAGCCTTGGCATTTAATAAGTTCTCTGAAACATGCTCAAACTCTCAATTCCCACTGTGTGATACTGGGCAAATTAATTAACCTCTCTGAGCATCACCCTTAGAATACCTCCACTTTGAATGTCCATCACCCTTGTTGTCCACATGAGAAACTCCTATTCATTCTACAAAATCCTACTGCATACATAAAAGGCAGAATTTTGACATGGTGATATCACACTTTAGACTCAGACGGTCCTCCTAGATTCAAATGTTGCTTCAACTTACTAGCTAAGGTGACTATGGTCAACTTTCTTAATCCTCAGTCTCCTCATCTACAAAATGGTATCAATATACATGAGTCACATGTAGTTATGAGGAATAAGTGATAGAATGCATGGAAAGCCACTTAACACAGGCAGGGCTGGACATATAATATGTGCTCAATACATATTGGTTATTATTATTATTCATTTATTCTTCAACTATGTAACACAGACACCATGCTTAGGTAGAAGCCTTCCATGACCCATTACCCCAATCCAAACCACCTCTCTTGACTGCATTACCTCTCTGCTTTGTGCTCCTTCTAATAACATTTGGGTCACATTCTGTTGTATATTTAGTGGAGTAGACTGTCTCCCTCTGTAAATGCTGAGCTTGGAGCGGGCAGGTAACAGTCTCATTTGGTTTTGCATTCACAGAGCTTAGTAGGGTATGTGGCCTACAGCAGACACTCATGTTGGTTGAACAGTTGGCATTTAAAGCCTCAGAACACAGGCTGGTGCAAGATGCTACAGGAGCATGGAAGAAAAAGAGCCTAGTATATATCAGGGAGTCATGCAAAAGTGCTAGAGAAGGTGTCATCTAAGCCAAATCTTGAAGGATGAGTTGGAATTAGCCAAGATACAGAAGGGGAACTGCACAGCTGGAGAGGTCCCTGAAAAATGCTGCCACAGGTCCTGAGTCCTGGCTCTCAGTGCCTGGGAGAGCAAAGCTGCAGAAGAGGCTTCCAACATGCAGGTGCCTGTAGTCACAGCACCTAGGGGTGCCCCTGGCAGCAGACACTCCATGAGCCTTCAGACTAGAGATGAAGGTGGGAGCCAGATCTTAGGGAATCTTGGTGTATGCTAAGGAGCAATGAAGTTACAGATGCTCCTCAACTTACAGTGGGATTACATCTCAATAAACTCATCACCAAGTGAAAATATCCAACATTATAGTTTAACCTAGCCTACCTAAAACATGCTTAGAACACTTACAGTAGCCTACAGTTGGGCAAAATCATGAAACACAAAGCCTATTTTTATAATAAATTGTTGGACAGCTCATATAATTGACTAACTACTACACTGAAAGGGAAAAACAGAATGATTGTATGAGTACTCCAAGTATGGTTCCTACTGAATGCATATTGCTTTCACGCCATCATAAAGACAAAAAAAATTAAGTTAAACCATCACAAGTCGGGGACCATCTATATTTTGTGGGGGACAAAGGTGTTCCTGGAGAAACACATTCAGACTTGTATCTTGAAGCAAATCCCTCAGGAAACTAGTAGACTATGGCCTGCAGGGGAGGTGTTGAGGCTGGAGACTGCAGGAAGGGTGACGGTGGCCCCTGCTTGCTCTGCCCATTGTCATATCTCCCAATGACTGGCATGTGGCAGATGTGCAGTAAGTATCTATGGAATGACCAAGGAAGGCATATCTAAGAGCCTGGCCTGGAGATCACTTAGGAGAAGTCCCTGTCACTGAGAAGCAATAAGAACCTGGACCAGGGCTGTCCAAAAGAACTTTCTGTGATAATGGAAATGATCTGTGTCTGAGCCAATTAATGTGGTAGCCACTAGCCACATGTGGTTACTGAGCTCTTGAAATGGGACTAGTGCCACTGAGGAACTGAATTTAATTTAATTTATAGCAATGCCCCGCTTCTCTGATATGAATTTTCCGTATTAGTTCATTTTTATACTGCTTTAAAGAACTACCTGAGACTGGGAAATCTATGAAGAAAAGAGGTTTTATTGACTCAGTTCCACAGGCTGTCCAAGAAGCATGGCTGGGGAGGGGTCAGGAAACTTACAATCATGGCAGAAGGTGAAGGGGAAGGCGGCACGTCTTACGTGACCAGAGCAGGAGGAAGAGAGAGCAAAGAGGGAAGTGCTACACGCTTTTAAACAACCAGATCTCATGAGAACTCACAATCATGAGAACAACAAGGGGGAGGTACACCCCCATAATCCAATCACCTCCCACCAGGCCCCTCCTTCAACATTGAGGATTAAATTTAAGTATTGATTTCCCCCTCTTGGAATGGGTCTATTTACCCAATACCTGTACCCCATTGTATCTCAAGAGTAATTAACTTGTTTTTTATTTTACAGGCTCAGAGGCAGAAGGGACTTGCCTTGTCTCAGATGAGACTTTGGACTTGGACTTTTGAGTTAAGGCTGGAATGAGTTAAGACTTTGTGGGACTGCAGAGAAGGCATGATTGTGTTTTAAAATGTGAGAAAGACGTGAGATTTGGAAAGGGCCAGAGGCAAAATGATACGGTTTGGCTCTGTGTCCCTACCCAAATCTCATGTCAATTGTAATTCCTAGTGTTGAGAAAGAGACCTGGTGGGAGGTGATTGGATCATGGAGGGAGATTTCCCCCTTGCTGTTCTCACGATAGTGAGTGAATTCTCACGAGATCTGATGGTTTAAAATGTGTAGCACCTCCCCCTTCACTCTGGCCTGCCACCATGTGAAGAAGGTGCTTGCTTCCCCTTCACTTTCTGCTTTGATTGTAAGTTTCCTGAGGGCCCCCCAACGATGCTTCCTGTACAGCCTGCAGAATTGTGAGTCATTTACAGCTCTTTTCTTTATAAATTACCCCGTCTTGGGTAGTTCTTTTTTTTTTTTTTTTTTGAGATGGAGTCTCACTCTGTCACCACACTGGAGTGCAGTGGTATGATCTTGGCTCACACCAATCTCCGCCTCCCAGGTTCAAGCAATTCTCCTGCCTCAGCCTCCTGAGTAGCTGGGATTACAGGTACATGCCACCACGCCCACCTAATTTTTTTGTATTTTTAGTGGAGACGGGGTTTCACCATGTTGGCCAGGCTGGTTTCGAACTCATTACCTCAAGTGATCCATCCGCTCATCTCAGCCTCCCAAAATGCTAGGATTATAGGTGTGAGCCACCGTGCCCGGCCAGTTCTTTATAGCAGTGTGAAAGCAAACTAATACACTAACCATTCATCATTTTATTTTAACGAGCTTTGCAGACTCATCTAAATACTTTTATGTACCATTCTTGTGCACAAAAAGTAATATATATGTAAAATAAATTATTTACGGTATTAATTAAAAATGCTTTAAATCTGTGTTAAACTCTGCTAAATCCCTTTTTGACTCAGACTGGGTAATGTCTATTTTTTCTTTTCCCATATGATATCATACTCTGTGCCATCAAATGCAGTGATAATATAGCATTTCTTGAAAGAGTGCTGCACTACCGTCTCTGAAGGTATTATTTGGAACCACTGACACCCATCCTGCAAGTCTTGGTGCTGAAACTACCTTTACCAAGAGGTATCAACGGAAAGTTATCAAACACAAACCTGCATTTATATTCATCCCTTGAAAGACCTTGGAATAAAGACCAAGTCCACAGCTTTATGAGCAATGACAACTACATCTCAACAGCCATTCGGCTGACATCTATTGTAACATTCTATTGACTGTGAGACATATCCTGAAGTTAAAAGACGAAAAATTGCTCTCAGAGCCAGTGAAATTTAGTATGTGCCAGGCGCTTTCATTCACATTCAACTGATATCCATTATATTTCTGTGATGAAACAGACACTACATTAGGCACCAAATTACATCAAGAAATAGGCTGTAGAAGGCCCTGAAGTCAAGAGACTATAGTATCTTATAACCCTCACAAGAACCCTGCAAAGATGACAGAGATACCCCCACTTTACTGATTTTTTACCACATTTCACTATAATCCCCATTGTACAAACAATTCTAAGTACAATTTTGCTTTGTAGGTTTTATAATTTAGTGGTGGAGCTTAGATAGCAAACCTGGTATTCCTTACTTTTAAACATACATGAAACCCACTAAAAAAGTAAAAGTAACAGTAACACAATCCAGAACTGAACTGAACAGAGATTTAGCTGTTTCTACGTAAAGGTTTTTACCAATTCTTTTAAAAACGAATTGCAGATAAATATCAAAGACCCACTGTATCATATCTCTTGCACAAAAGTATGCTTATACTAGCTGTATCCAATTATTCCAATGTGAGTATAGACATTCTCAACTGAACAATTTTATAGTCACCAAAGGATGCCTTACATGTTACTATAAACAGAAAAAAATATTTTTAATAGCCACACTAAAAAAAATATTTTTAATAGCCACACTATAGAGTAGCAGTTAGGAGCACAGACTCTAAAGCTAGGTTGCCTGGGTCCAAATCTTGCGCTGCTCACCAGATGAGTGACCTGGGCAAGTTATTTCTCTTGTCTGTACCTCAGTTTCCTCTACTGTAAAGTGGAGATGATGATGATTGTATCCCTCTAATAATCTGTTTGAGTATTAAATGAGTTAATGTGCATAAAGCATTCCAAACAATATATTATATATAGTCAGCACTATATGAGCATTAGCCAAAATTATTCCTATACCCAGATAATTTTTAGATCTCAATTGGTGTCCAACAGTATTGCAGTCAAGATCCCAGTGCCCAGGAGTCATTGAATCAATCAATTAATGAATGAATGGATGTTGCTTTTACAAGGGGCATCTCTGGGTAAGGGAACAGCACATTGTCTTTGCACCAATTGGACAAATACTCTGACCACCCTAGACATGCACATCAGCAAGTGAGTTCTTGAACCATGAGAACTAAAGAGAACTCAGAAATCATTTTGTCACTTACATAAAATCCAGTTCCAATTTTAAAATATCCTGTTTATAAAAGCTCGACTCTGAGTTCACTTAACTCTGAATGAATATTTAAACATTATTTTCTACAGTGCCTCCAAAGAATTAAGTGTCTTCAGAAGAATAACTTTCAATTAATACTAAACAAGTAAAAGGGAACTAGTTAAGATCGATACCCATTTTTTCCCTTACTTTATAATTAATAGAGTGATTGCTTTGCTTTGGCAACTACAACTTACTATGAAAAAAAAAAAACACAAGCTTCAGGTTTGGATACTGGGAGAAGTGTGTGAAATATAGCGTTCTACTTACATATTCAGTATTCTACAGTCTCTTCTCATTTTTCCTGAGGCTTTGTTTGAAAGCTTCTGCCTTTGCTCCATTTTCACCCAATTTGCTGAGAAAAATGATTTCAGCCTTCTGAATTTGTTTTGCAGGGAACTGAGACATGAGCATGTTGCAGCTTTTAGAAATGTTTAAAAAGATGTTTGAAAATTGCTGTCTTTCGGCTTCTATCAGGGGATTAAGGGAAGCTGGGAAGCTGCGCTGTTCGGAGCTGCATGGAGGAGCTGGTGAACCAAGGGGCAAGGGGAAGGAATGTTATAACTTAAAAGTTATCAGGGAGAATGGAAAATGAAATTCAGTACTGGATCATCACAGGTAGGTAAGAAAACCCCAGTTCTGATCTGGTACTTGGGTACCAGTAGACACAGTTGGTCTTGCCTGCCCAGCATCCATTCCATCATCTTTACTTCCCTTTACAGAGTTCCTCATGCCTCACTGTCAGCTTGTAGATATCCAGTGGAACTGATCACTCTCATCCCTAGAATGACCATATAATTTATCTTCAAACTTACGGCATTGTGAGAATAAAAGTTTTTAAAATTGTAATTATGTAATTTTTGAACTATGTAGTGACCAATAAATTGATTTTATTAAACGGATGGGCCTATGAAACAGTCCTCTTCAAAAACTATTTTCAAAAATACATTTTTTCCAAAAAATAAAACATATGCATAACCATTAGAGCAAACTATGAGGTAGGGAAGAGGGACATCAAATTTTATTTATATTGATTTTCTGAACATTAAAAATAACAAGCAAAATAATTATTCTTCATACATCATTAGGTATTTCAATCAATTTCTTCTTTTTTTTTTTTGATACAAGATCTCACTCTGTTACCCAGGCTAGACTGCAGGGGCCTGATCATGGCTCACTGCAGCCTCAATCTTAGTCTCAAGCATTCCTCCCACCTCAGCCTCCTGAATAGCTGAGACTACAGGTGCATATCACCACACTTCGCTAACTGTATGTGTGTGTGTATATATGAGATGGGATCTCACTATGTTTCCCAGGCTGGTCTAGAGCTCCTCAGCTCAAGCAATCCTCCCATCTTGGACTCCCAAAGTGCTGGGATTACAGATGTGAGCCACCATGCCCGGCCCAATCAGTTTCTTAACCATATCTGTCTCTAGTACAATGTCAAGGGTATTTTCTGAAGAATTAATGATCATTTTTAATATTTTCATAAAACTGCACGCACTACGACACTGATTGAAAGCTTCAATAGACTCTCTTGTCTGTAGATTCAAACATTTCCCATATCTAATTGTTGATAAGTAGTAAGGAAAAAAGTATGCCAGGCTGAAGAGGAGTTTTTTTGGTTTTTTGTTTGTTTACTGTGGATATACTTTAGTCTTTTTTGTTTACAACTGAAAACTCTTGGAATTCAAAATTAATATCCTTGCCAGTGAGCTTCTTATAGACACCAGAAAAAGTCTCAACTCTGTGTTCCACAGTGTTCTGCTGTGTTTGTCTGAATGAACCTTCACGAGCTGGCTGCCATCCAGTTTCATGCAGATTCTCTTGTGCACAATTTCACTCGGGAAAACCAAGTCCTCAAGGAGGGGAATATGCATCGCTGTCGGAGTACAACTCCTGGGACGCTTTCGCTTATTTTTTGTATGGCTTTTTTGAGTTGCCTTAGGCAGAATTCTCCTCTGAATAACAAAAACAACATTCTTCCCCACTGAACTTTTTCTCCAGTTCATGTACTAGCCAGATGTGGATTTTCTGGAAACACTCAGTTGAGGAACAGGAACAAAGATGATGATAGCTTTCTGACCACCACCAACTTCAATTTACTTGGCTGCCGTGATATTCAGCTCCCTGAGCTGAGTCTGAGGTCCAAGTTCATCTCCAGCTTCAGAAGTGCCTGGAAGAGCTACTCTCGAACATATTCAGCTTCTCGCAGCTGGGATTCATGATCTTGGTGCTCGAACTGAACATGGCCTCTTTGCTGAGCTGTGGCTTAAGAAGGGGCCCAAGTATTATAAAAGGCTTCTCAAATTCCAGCAGCCTGAAGAGATTTCTTTAAATCCAACATCAGCTTAATCACAAAAATTTTGCAGTTTTGTCATTATGCATATGTTTAAAAATTATATAAAATTAGGCCGGGCGCAGTGGCTCAAGCCTGTAATCCCAGCACTTTGGGAGGCTGAGACGGGCAGATCACGAGGTCAGGAGATTGAGACCACCATCCTGGCTAACACAGTGAAACCTCGTCTCTACTAAAAAATACAAAAAACTAGCCGGGCGAGGTGGTGGGCACCTATAGTCCCAGCTACTCAGGAGGCTGAGGCAGGAGAATGGCGTAAACCCAGGAGGCGGAGCTTGCAGTGAGCTGAGATCAGGCCACTGCACTCCAGCCTGGGCGACAGAGCAAGACTCCGTCTCAAAAAATATATATATATATATATATAATTGACAGGAAAGCTCTGTTTTGATCCATAGACTATCACAGCCTATTTGGATGCATTTCTGAATTATGTGTATAGTACAACCAATTCCATGTAGAATTTTCCTTGATAGGTTTCAAATTTAGTTTTAAAAAGTTGTTTTACCCTGACGTCATGTTTTTCCAAAAATTGTAAATGTATTTATTAAATAATTTTATCTTCAATGTTGATCTTTCTAACTTAATCTACAACATCCATAATAATGTCAGATGTTTCACCATTAATAGAACAAATTTCCAAATTTAGTTTGTTTTCAATAATTGGGTGAAAAATTCAAACCCTTATAGATATTACCTAATTCTAGAAGTAAACTTTTCTATTTGAACCATCTCAGAACATGGATATAAAGCTGGCACCCATTTAACTGTCTGCAAATTTCTTTTTTATGGAGACAACACACTAACAGCTATCATATTACTTTTTGTATTGCACAAGAAAACTTGGTATAAACAATGAGCAAACTGAATTTAGAAGAGCAGTCACTTGATCTAGAAGAAGAGTCATAATTCGGCCAGGTGCAGTGGCTCACGCCTGTAATCCCAGCATTTTGGGAAGCCAAGGTGGGTGGATCACGAGGTCAGGAGATCGAGACCATCCTGACTAACACTGTGAAACCCCATCTCTACTAAAAATACAAAAACAAAATTAGCCGGGTGTGGTGGCGGGTGCATGTGGTCCCAGCTACTCAGGAGGCTGAGGCGGGAGAATGGTGTGAACCCGGGAAGCAGAACTTGCAGTGAACTGAGATCATGCCACTGCACTCCAACCTGGGCGACAGAGCAAGGCTCTTGTCTCAAAAAAAAAAAAAAAAAAAAAAAAGGAAGAGTCATGATTCACAGAGGGATAGACAAAAGCACCTACGGCCATGGCACATGTTAATCTATCATTGTAAGTCACAATCTTAAAATAACTACCAAAACTGGAAGCAGATCCTGATGCTCCCATAGACTTGTGCCTTCTGGTTTTCAAGTGGTCAGTGATAATATTATGCCCTTTCCCATACCTATGATAAAGCTATGATAAAGTCAATAAATATCTTGCACAAGTTAACCTTTATCATCAGCTTTCTTGTGTTTTTTTGTTTTTTTTGTGGTTTTTTTTTTTTTTGGTTTTTGTGTTTTTTTGTTGTTGTTTGTTTTGTTTTGTTTTGTTTTTTTGAGACTGAGTCTCACTCAGTTCCCCAGGCTGGAGTGCAGTGGCGCGATTTCAGCACACTGCAACCTCCACCTTCCAAGTTCAAGTAATTCCCGTGCCTCAGCCTCCTGAGTAGCTGGGTTTACAGGCATGCACCACCACGCCCATCTAATTTTTGTATTTTTAGTGGAGACGGGGTTTCACCATGTTGGCCAAGCTGATCTTGAACCCCTGATCTCAAGTGATCCACCTGCCTCGGCCTCCCAAAATGCTAGGATTACAGGCATGAGCCATTGCACTAGACCTATCATCAGCTTTCTTGAGAAATTAACATTTGTTTGCTAATTTTTCAACAAACAAGCACATTTTTTAACTCATTGATGTTAAAATAACATTAAAAGTCATTGCAAAATAGAAAAAATATTACTAAACAATGAAACAAATAGTTGCAGATTTCACCACACAGTAATTGACAAAACCACTCTGGCAAGAACATTCAGATTATTTTCTATTATAATGCGGGCAATATGGAGGAAATCAGTGCACCGCATAGAGAATATAATGTGTACTACCACCCAGGACCAAAAGAATTTGCAAGCCCAAGCTGCTCTTCCCTAAGCATCCAGCTTACTGCCCTTGAGGACAGGTATTAGTTATTTTATGCCAGGGTCCAGACAAGAGAGTCATCATGGCTGGATGACTTTTAGATTTAACTAGGGACTAAACTCAAGCGTCTTCACTACATATGTTTCTCTCATATGACCAGAGTCGTCTATGGCAAAAGGTGGAAATACAAAGTAGAGGACTACCAAACCCATTTCCATGTATTTTTAATGTCACTATTAATAACATTTTATTAAAGATAAAGAAACCAGGGTAAATGCTAAACCACCCAAGAAAGACAACAGGCACAAATTTAGACCCTCTTCTACAAACCAGAGCACATGATCATCAGAGAGACAGGCGCCTCTTGGCCTGGCCTATCAGAGCTCTGCAGCCTCCTGGCCACAATGATTCGTTCCAAGTTGAACACATGACTCTTGTTGAACCAATAAGAATCAGCTCCAGATCTTTTGCTGGGAATCTTTTTTTTTTTTTTTTTTGAGAGGGAGTCTAGCTCAGTTGCCTAGGCTGCAGGCACCATCTTAGCTCACTGCAACCTCCACCTCCTGGGTTCATGCAATTCTCCCGCCTCAGCCTCCCGAGTAGCTGGGATTACACTCAGCTTGGATTGCTGCCTGAGCAAGGCCCAAGACAGGAATGAAAACGCGTTTGTTAACCCATCTTATGATGTACACAGTGCTTTTCATAGTGCAGCTATCACTCCAAGCCCATTTTAAAGGCTTGAGCAGTTGAAAAGGACAAAGAGATGATATGCTGGTCAACAAATCTCAAATATTTATCTAGCAGGGATGGTTTAACATACACAAGTAAATAAATGTAACACATCACATAAACATATGATCATCTAATAGATGCAGAGAAAGCATTTGAAATCCAGCATCCCTTTATGATAAAAACTCTCAACAAGCTAGATACAGAAGGGACCAACCTCAAAGTAATAAAAGCCATATATAACAAACCCACAGCCAACATTATCCTGAATGCGGAAAAGTTGAAAGCATTCCCCATTAGAACAGGAACAAGATAAGGATTCCCACTTTCACCACTCCTGTTCAACATAGTTCTGGAAGTTCTAGCCAGAGTTAATTAGGCAAGAGAAAAATAATGGGCATCCAAATTGGAAAGGAGGAAGTCAAACTATCGTTGTTTGCAGATGAGATGACTGTATATCTAGAAAATCCTAAAGACTCCCTCAAATAATCTTAGATTTGATGAATGAATTCAGTAAAGGATCAGGTTACAAAATCAATGTATACAAGTCAGTATCACTGGTATACACCAACAACAACCAAGCTGAGAATCAAATCAAGAGCTCAATCCCTTTTTACAGCAGCTGAAAAATAAAATAAGAAAGTAATGTAGGCCTGGCACAATGTCTCACGCCTGTAATCCCAGCACTTTGGGAGGCCAAGGTGGGTGGATCACGAGGTCAAGAGATCGAGACTATCCTGGCCAACATGGTGAAACTCCGTCTCTGCTAAAAATAAAAAATTAGCCAGGCGTGGTGGCACGTGCCTGTAGTCCCAGCTACCTGGGAGGCTGAGGCAGGAGAATCGCTTGAACCCGGAAGGCAGAGGTTGCAGTGAGCTAAGATCTCGCCACTGCACTCCAGAACAAGACTCCATCTCAAAAAAAAAAACTGAAGTAAAATACCTGAGAATACACTTAACCAAGGAGGTGAAAGATCTCTGCAAATACAAAACACTGCTGAAAGAAATCATAGATGACCCAAACAAATGGAAATGCATTCCATGCTCATAGATTGGAAGAATCAATATTATGAAAATGACCATACTGCCCAAAGCAGTCTACAGATTCAGTGCAATTCCCATCAAAATACGAACAGAATTTTTTACAGAACTAAAAAAAATTCTAAAATTTATATGGAATCAAAAGAGAACCCAAATAGCAATGTGTCCCGACCTGCAGGACAGTCGACACGGACCCTGGAAGGGGGAGTGGGAATGGAGGAGACAAGAAAACACGAGAAATGGAGACAAGACAAATAGCCTGATCAAGTCTCATTTAACGGTGGCAGTGCAATGCCTTACATAGGCTGGCAGGGGAAGAGGTTGGGCCAGGGCGGTGACGGAGGGCCGGGTTTTCTCAAATTACAATTGCACATGCGCCATTAATTGGTATTTTTCCCGGGCACGGAATTGCGCCTGTGCTGTAGGCTGCATATCTTCCTGGGCGCAAAAAAGTTTGTGCGCGCCAGGGAAAGGTTGGCACGCACGGGAACAGTTTAGATGCACGTGGGAAAAGTTTAGGCGCACGTGGGAAAAGTTTAGGCG
>NW_012116088.1:2411969-2413150 GCF_000951035.1 Colobus angolensis palliatus | reverse complement strand
ACGATTGGGAAATATTTGCTATGGTGGAGCAATTATTAAACTCATTGAATCCTACATCAAGGTCATAAGTGTTATTAAGGGGAGGGGAGTAGATGCAAGAGGAACTAGGAAATTCTAAAGGCTGTACTTTAAGGGGAGGAATTATGGTGCAAGGGGTATTGGATGTATAATTTAAGTCATTGCTGGGTATGGCAAGAGGAACAGGATCTCCTGATTGCAGACACAGCCAGCAGTCATTAGCTAGACTAGAGTTGGAATTATTAAGCAGATTATGAGTAGCAGTGAGGAGGTCAAAGGTCTGGGCATCAATTTTCTCTTTCCCTCAGGCTTTGGGCAAAGCTAAGGGGTGGTAGTGAATTTCCGGGTACAGGGACCTTTGCAACTCTTCTAGTTTTTTGTATACCATAATTTCTCGGACCTTGTCTTGTGGTCCTCCTCCGTCAGAGATATGAAGAGGGGGGCGAGTATTCCAGCAGACAGGCTGTCCTACAATTCCAGTACAGCCAGCTGATATAAGGTTATCGGTATTTCCTACAACTGTAGGGACATTACTGGCCCCTATGGTAGGGGTTCTAGATCTTGTTAAGATAGCAGTATAGTATGTTTTACCGCCAGAGGTACATTCTTGATAAGTAGTATAGCAGGAACTATGCATAGCAGTCTTAAATGTGTCACAAGGCAGGTTGTGGTACCCCCTCCGCTAAATATTCTTGGGGTTGACACACACCTCCACTTAAAGGAGTTACTAGGCAGGTATGCTGTGTGAGCAGAGCAGGACACAGTTGAGAGGTACTTAATTGGAGGGGAGGTCACATATCCCCCATAACAATCACAGGGCTTACCGTATCGTTGTTGTATATATGTACGGGCCTCATGGGGATGACCGAAGCCGGCATAAATCTGGAATGCTTGGCAAATCAGCACCATGGTCCAGAGGAGCTTGTAGTTGGAGTTCATCTCTGCAATAGAGGAAAAGAGTACTCTCAGGGAGAAAATTACTCCCTGGATTGGCTATTGTTAGGTACCTGTCTTACCAGTCGCTCTGGTAGCCATCTGGCTGCATCATGAGTTTGAGAAAAAGCACAAACTGAGCCTCTTCCCCAGATTAACACTGGGTCTGGACCATGCCATGTGTTGTCTAAGGGGTCTTTCCACTTAACCATGGCAAATTGTTTTTTGGA
>NW_012116088.1:2406554-2406934 GCF_000951035.1 Colobus angolensis palliatus | reverse complement strand
CTTTGAGGGATTGCAACTGGAGAAGGTAGCCCTGGCTGTAAGGTGCCCATAAGGACCATAGTAGCATTTACTGCTCTTAAATCTTGTAAGAGTCTTCACTTTCCAGATTTCTTTTTTATGACAAATATGGGGGTGTTCCAAGGAGAGTTGCTTTCCGTAATGTGTCCTGCCTCTAATTGTTCCTGCACTAACTGTTGGGCAGCAGCAAGCTTCTCATTGGTTAGTGGCCATTGATCAACCCAAATGGGTTCATCTGGCTTCCAAGTGATTGGGTCAGCACTTTTTTGGGGTGCAGGCATGTCAATGGCCACGGTTAAAAATTTCCAAGCCCCCTTTTATCTAATTTTCCTATGGCTGGGATTGGCTGTAAAATGCCATCT
>NW_012116088.1:2392407-2404792 GCF_000951035.1 Colobus angolensis palliatus | reverse complement strand
TGAGCCAATTTTCGGCCACAGATTCGACTATGGCCAGGGTGTACGGGGCAGTAGCTCCGTATTGCGAGACAGTGGTTTTTAGTTCTTTTATTACAGTAAATTCAAACCCATTGTGGTGTCTCCAGGCCCGGCCCTGCACATCTGTAGTTTCAGTTACTGGAAAAACGTCTCGAGGAGAGGAATCCTCCCTATCCCTACTACCAAGCGACCTTCCTTTTGGGACATGCTATCCAGGTCTCTGAGGGTGAGAGTGTTTCTCTATTCCTTTAGGGTATTGAACACTCTCACTTCCCATCCTTAATTTCTGCAATGTAGTGATTAAAGACTGATGTAGTTCTTCGAGCTTTATTTGCTCTTCAAGTTGTGCAATCTTTTCTCTAAGCTCCTCTTTTGGGTCTATTACTGCCATAACTGCGGGGGCAGAAGCCTTATTATAGGGAGGGGGATAAGTAAAAGTTTGTGGCCAGTCAGAATTATGATATTTTGCTGCCTCTTCCTCTAAATTATCCCAGTCTACTTCTGAAGGGTTAAGGTTATTTTTACTTTTGTTTTCATTAGTTGTAGGTAAAACTGGGCATTTTTTGGCCTTTTCCTTATTTGATGTTTCTATATTTGTTATTGAGGGGACCCCAGCCTCTTCCTCGTCGCTTTGTAGCAATATAAGGTCTATTTCTTTGTTAGGTGTGGATTTTTCGAGGTCGGTTTGGGAGCTGCCTCTTAATATTTCCTCAGTCTGAGTAACCACTGCCATTACCTCAGGATCTTTTTCTTTTTCCTTTTTATCTATTATATCTTTGATCAGATTCCAATAAGAAAAGGCTGTTTTCGGAACCTTTTCTGGTCCAAAAGTACTATAGTAATCTTGAAAACAATCTCCCACCCTACGCCACCTCTTTATGTCAATGGTTCCCTCTTGTGGAAACCAAGGGCAGGTATCTTTTACAAAATCAAAAAATTTAAACAAATCATTACTTTTAACCTTTACTCCTCGTTCTTTTAAAGCCTCTTTTAATTGCCCTACATAAATTTGATGCTGGCTTAATTCTTGTCCCATAATCAGACACTGTTACTTACCTCTGGTTCCAACGCGGCAGGTTCCCACGATGTCCGGAGGAATTTCTCCCACTTTTACTTTCGGCTGACTTTAGTGCCTTCTTCCTCACTGTTTCCCCCGTGTCCAGGTCCCTGTTCGGGTGCCACGCGTCCCGACCTGCAGGACAGTCGACACGGACCCTGGAAGGGGGAGTGGGAATGGAGGAGACAAGAAAACACGAGAAATGGAGACAAGACAAATAGCCTGATCAAGTCTCGTTTAATGGTGGCGGTGCAATGCCTTATATAGGCTGGCAGGGGAAGAGGTTGGGCCAGGGCGGTGATGGGGGGCCGGGTTCTCTCAAATTACAATTGCACATGCGCCGTTAATTGGTATTTTTCCCGGGCACGGAATTGCGCCTGCGCTGTAGGCTGCATATCTTCCTGGGCATGAAAAAGTTTGCGCGCGTGCGGGAACAGTTTAGGCGCGCGCGGGAAAAGTTTAGGCGCACACGGGAAAAGTTTAGGCGCGCGCAGGAAAGGTTGTTAATGAAGAACCTGGAAATGTGCCATCTTGTCTCCGCTTTGCAGAGATCAGGCAACAGAGGTCGGCTAATTCCGGGCCTCATGGCTCCAGACAGCAATGGAAATACTAAGCAAAAAGAACAAATCTGGAGGCATCACATTACCGAACTTCAAATTATACTACAATGCTATAGTTATCAAAATAGCATGGTACTGGTATAAAAGTAAGCACATAAACTAATGGAATAGAATAGAGAATCCAGATATAGAGTCAAATATGTCCAGCCAACTGAACTTGGACAATGCATACAAAAGCATAAATTGGGGAATTGACACCTTATTTAATAAATGGTGCTGGAAAAACTGACAAGCCACAAGAATTAAAGTGGATCCTCACCTCTCACCTTACATAAAAATCAACTCAGGATGGATCAAAGACTTAAATATAAGACCTCAAACTATAAAAATTCTAGAAGACGACATTGAAAAAACTCTTCTAGACATCAGGCTAGGCAAAGAATGCATGACAAAGACCCCCATAAGCAAATGCAACAAAACCAAAAATATATAAAGGGGACCTAATTAACAAAAAAGCGTCTGCACAGCAAAAGAAATAATCAGCAGAGTAAACAGACAACCCACAGAGAAAATATTTGCAAACTACACATCCAGCCAAGGATCCAGAATCTGCAAGAAACTCAAACAAATCAGCAAGAAAAAAAAAATAATAATAATCCCATTAAAAAATGGGCAAAGGACACAAATAGACAATTCTCAAAAGAAGATAAATAAATGCCCAACAAACATATGAAAAAATGTTCAACATCTCTAATCATCAGGGAAATGCAAATCAAAACCACAATGAGATAGCACCTTCCTCCCGCAAGAATGATGACTATTAAAAAGTCAGGAAACAATAGATGTTGGTGTGGATGCGGGAAAAAGGGAACGTTTATACACTGCTTGTGGGACTGTAAATTAGTACAATCTCTATGGAAAGCAGTATGGAGATTCCTCAAAGAGCAAAAAGTAGATCTACCATTTGATCTGGCAATCCTGCTACTGGGAATCTACCCAGAGAAAAAGAAGTCATTATATGAAAAAGACACTTGCACACAGGTGTTTATAGCAGCACAATTCACAATTGCACAGGTGTGGAACCAACCTAAGTGGCCATCAACTATTAAATGGATAAAGAAAATGTGGTATAGATACACCATGGAATACTACTCAGCCAGTAAAAAGAATGAAATAATGTCTTTTGCAGCAACTTAGATGGAACTAGAAGACATTATTCTAAGTGAAATAACACAGAAGTGGAAAACCAAAAACTGTATGTTCTCACTTATAAGTGGAAGCTAAGCTATGAGTATGAAAAGGCATACAGACTGACATAATGGACGTTAGGGACTCGGAAGGGCAAAGGTGGGAGGGGAGCTAGGAATAAAAAACTACATATTAGGTACAATGTACACTACTTGGGTGACACAGGTGCACTAAAATCTCAGAATTCACCACTAGATAATCCATCCATGTAACCAAAAACCACTTGTACCCATAAAGCTATTGAAATATAAATAAATGGAGTAATGAGGAGGAATAAATTAAATAAAATATTCAGAACTTTGAATCGTGTGTGTGTGTGTGTGTGTGTGTGTGTGTGTGTGTGTATAGCACTTATTGAACCCAAATAACTCTCCACTCTCCTGGATGCCACGCAAAATAAAAACAAAGAAGAAGAAAAGATCTTTGGCTTTTAAGGAATTTAAAGGCAGAGTTGAGTGCGTGAGACAGAGAAAGCATGGGAGCTGGACTCGCTTTATAATAACTCACTCATGTGATAACTAACCCGCCTCTGCAAGAAGGACATTAATACATCCATGAGGGCTCCACCCTCATGACCCAATCACTGCTTATTAGGCCCCACCTCCCAATGCTGTTGCATTGGGGATTAAGTTTCCAACACATGAACTTTTGGGGGACACAGTGAAACCATAGCAGTGTGATTCTGGCTTTAACTGCAGTTTCCCTCATTAGAGAACTACTGGATCTTTAGGGAAAGAAATGTTCCAGTCCTGATCCAGTTGTGTGTGTTCCTTTGAAGTCCCCTGTTTACTGACATGTCAGGCTACCTGGCACCATGTTTCACTGGCTAATTGAGGAGAGTTCTCTGATTCTCTGGCAGTGCTCAAAGGCTTCATCGCCATCTACATTTCTAAGCTGTAGTTTTTATTACCCCTCATTTGATACCTCATAGATCTGTGCATTGGTGGAACTTATGGAGGCTCATATTTCTCCACTTATACTCTGTAAAATTTCCTGCTGTTGCAGCCTCTTTCTCTCAGAGACTACATCAACAATGAGTTTTAGTAAAAAGAGAACACTTTCCAAACTGTTCTTAAGTTTCCCAACATTTTGAAAGGAAAAAAAACCAAATCTATTATTACTTACTGGGTTGTGCTATCAAATATCCCTTCACCATCTGCAAAGGTCAGGGTTTTGTTTCCTAACAATATATTGCCCACTTGTTAGGATGATAGTAATCAATTGTAAATGTCACTGAAATGGTATAGACAGTAAATGCCATGGAAATCTACAATAAAGAGAACTCTCACTTCCCGAGTAGACTTCCATTCATTTGCTCACTTATCCATTCAATGAATATTTATTGATAATCTACACACATCATGCACTGAGCTAGGCACAAACATGGCCTCTGCCATTGTGGAGCTTTTAGAGACATACAGAAAATAGTCACACAGATATGGAGAGAATAACAAAGTGTGGTAAGTGCAATGCAAAGCAAAACAAAAGAAAACAAAAAAAGATGCAGAGTTATGAGGAAAAAACAGCCAGCATGGGAGTGAAATTTAATTTGGATTTAGAGTGAAAGTAAGATTTAATTGGGCTATAGGCAATACACAAGATTTATGATGATCAGAGTCTAAACAACAAAGAAAATGATTGAGTATTGAGGCCTCTCAAGAGAGTCCCAAATAGTTAAAGACAATTATGATGACTTCTAGCTACCAGCAGGTGGTGACCCCTAACAGGTCAGGGGACAATAATGTCCCAAGATGAGCCCTTCTCAGAAACTTGGGACCTCTTCTGATACAGGTTTGATATTCGCCTTCTGCTCAGATTCACTCCCACCAGTGGAGGACCCCAAACTGTGATGTTGGCAAATCTTTGTTTTGGTGTTGAAACGGGAAAAGTTCCCTTATCCCCTTCGTAGGGCATGTGATGAGTGGCTCACTTCTTTGGTGCCCCACTGCTCAAACCCCTAGGGGGAGCATGCAGATGGGCTGGTTGTGGGGCTCCAACCTCTAGCAGTGTCTAGAGGTGAATGTTTACAGCTCCTGAGGCCTCAAAGGGCGTGTGTTACAGGGTGGTCTTTTAGTTTAGCCATTTGTAGATGGCTTGTGTTAGTCAGCTCAATTAGACCCCCTGCCGTATCACAAGAACAGAGGGCTTTCTGTATCCCGGGATTTCTTGCCTTGGTGTACTGGAAGAACAGGAGGACATGTGGGCTTGGAGAATGAGTGCAACGTTTTATTGAGTGCAAGTAGCTCTCAGCAGATGGGGGAGCCAGAAGGGAGATGGAGTGGGAAAGTGGTTTTATTCCCGGAGTCAGGCAGCTCAGTGGCCTAGGTTCTCCTCCAACCATCCCATCCAAACTCTGAGCCGCTCCACCAGTTGATAGCCAGCCAGTGTGCTCCTTCTTAGGTGTGCTCCCCTCGTCGACCTCTCAACGTCCAACCACTTAGGTGTTCTTCCCCCAATGTGTTCCTCTTTACTTCCAGCCACATGTGTCTCTGCCTGCTAGGGTCTTGGAGGGGTTTATAGGCACCGGATGGGGGTGTGGCAGCCCAGGGTGGTCTTGGGAAATGCAACATTTGGGCAGGAAAACAGAAAAGCCTGTCATCATCTAGGTCCATGGGCACAGGGCCCAGGAGTGGAGCCCTAGCCAAGACCACGCCCTTCCCTTCCCAGCACTTCCCTTCCCCACTTCTGTATCAGTAACACTCTTTGAGTACATAAGTGAATCCATCCAGCGTCCTTGTGCACCAGCACAGGAGCGGGTAATAATAAGGGAAGTCTTGAAGAGAGTCTCATTTGGTCAGTCACTGAGCCCAATTGGCCAGTTACTGAGTAATGATCCCAGTGTTCTTTAACCTGTTGTTGAGTACATGGGAAAGGACTGGTCGAGGCTGCCTTTTTCTCTGCCCAGGACCAGCAAAGGGTCAAACAGGAAGGGGGCAGTGAGCATCAGATCTTAAATCTAAAATTTCCTCTCAGTAACCCTACCCTTAATTAAACCAAGTGCACAGTGTTTCCTTACTGCAGGATTTCCCCATGTCTTTTTATGCCTTTGTTTAGTGTGAATTTCTAGGAAAGGAGTGTTTTATGCAGCGTTTTCTAATTTTTTTTTTCTTTTTCTTTTGGAGATGGAGTCTCGCTCTGTCACCAGGCTGGAGTGCAGTGGCGCGATCTCAGTTCACTGCGACCTCCGTCTCCCAGGTTCAAGTGACTCTCCTGCCTCAGCCCCCTGAGTAGCTGGGATTACAGGTGTGTGTCACTACACTCAGCCAAATATTTGTATTTTTAGTAGAAACAGAGTTTCACCATGTTGGTCAGGCTGGTCTCGAACTCCTGACCTTGTGATCCACCTGCCTCGGCCTCCCAAAGTGCTGGGATTATAGGCATGAGCCACCGCACCCAGTCGTTTTCTAATCTTCTATGACCACTGCGTTAGGTTGTAAACTGTTTGCCGTGCTTCCGGTTTCCCCCATTAAAAGAAGAATATACATTTCTACACTGATGAACTGAAGTGAAAGGGCAGAAGTGATTCATATCACTTCCGGTTGTCATGTCTGGGCAAAGCTTTAAAAGTCAGCTCATGTCTCCTCTTGTCTCTTTCCCTCTGCCATGGCAGTCATCAATATTCCAGAAGCAGCCTAGTCCACATACAGAGTCCCAGAGTGAAGATGATGTAGAACAAACTTGGAGTCATGGCACCATGAACAGGTTGTATGCATAAGGAATAGGTCCTTGTTGTTTAAGCCACTGAAGTTCCACCATCATTTGTCATCACAGCATAACTAGCCTGGCAGTTCTCAAAGTGCAGTCTTCAAACTCCTGTGGGTCCTCAGACCCTTTCATGGTATCCATTAAACTGGATTTTGTTTTGTTTTGTTTTTTGTTTGATATGGAGTCTCACTCTGTGGCCCAGGCTGGAGTGCAATGGTGCAATCTCTGCTCACTGCAACCTCCACCTCCTGGGTTCAAGTGATTCCCCTGCCTCAGCCTCCCCAGTAACTGGGATTACAGGTACGCACCGCACCACCACACCCGGCTGATTTTTGTACTTTTAGTTTGTATTTTTAGGTTTCGTATTTTAGTTTCAACATGTTGGCCAGGCTGGTCTTGAACTCCTGACCTCAGTTGATCCACCCATTCGGCCTCCCAAAGTGCTGAGAGATTATAGACATGAGCTACAGTGCCCAGCCAAAACTATGTTTGCAATTAATAATACTGGGACATTGTTTGCCTTTTTCATCATGTTGACATTTACATTAATGAGGTAAAAGTAATGGTGGGTCTCCGTCCATTTGTGTTGCCATAAAAGAGTATCTGAGACTGGGTAATTTACAAAGAAGAAAAGGTATATTTGGCTCATGGTTCTTCAGGCTGTACAAGAAGCATGACACCAGCATCTGATGGTGAGGGTCTCAGGCTGCTTCTACTCATGGTGGAAGGAGAAGGGGAGCTGGCTTGTGCAGAGACCACGTAGCCAGGAAGCAAAAGAGAGGGGAAGTGCCGAGCTTTTTATAAATAACCAGCTCTCTCAGGAGCTGAGTGAGAACTCACTCATCTCCCACCGAAGGAAGGCCTTAACTTATTCATGAGGAATTCACCCTTGTGACCCAAACACCTCTGCTGCACCCCACCTCCAACACTGGGGATCAAATTTCATTATGAGGGTTGGAGGGTCAAATATCCAAACTATAGCAATGGGTAAAATGGCTGGTCCTTGTCACAAATCACAGTAGATTACCAAACTGTACTTACTAGCCATTGTAGTTTTCACCCCCATGCAGTCATAGTTTTTTTTAAATTGAAAAGTTCTTGCCAGGAACTGTGATACATGCCTGTCATCTCAGCACTTTGGGAAGCCAAGGCAGAAAGATAGCTTGAGCCCAAGAGTTTGAGACCACCCTGGGCAACACAGCAAGACCCCATCTCTTTAATAAATAAAACATCAGGCATGGTGGTGCATGACTGCAGTCACAGCTACTTGGGACACTGAGGTGGGAGGATCATTTGAGCCTGAAAGCTTAAGGTGCAGTGAAACATGATTATGCCACTGCACTCCACCCTGGGTGACAGAGCAAAACCTTGTCTCCAAAAATTAAAAAACAAAATCAGTAATCAATAAATAAAATGTAAGTTTTGCCTTATCACTTAATGCAACAGAAAAAAAAAGACTAATTTTTTTAAATCTCACTTTTGAGTACACATCTTCTTAATATTCTTTGTGATGAAATATAATGTAGACATAAGGCTCTTTCACTGCATACCAAAATACTGTGGTTTGTCATGAGAAAAAATACTTATGATTGTTTGAGCTACAAACTGAATTAGCTACTTTTCCATTTTTAAAAAATTTCTTATTTATGAGGATGACTGACAGACAAATTACAGTTATTCAGACTTAATTATTTGGCAAACATATTCTTGCTAATGATAAACTTCAGATTTTCAAGTGAATCTTGGCATTTTGGAAAACTTTTATCTGACACTGTGGGCTTGGTAGCTGCTAACACTTAAATAGTTTTTTCCTACTGAGATCAGTGGTAATGTGAATGAATGTGGATTTTTTTCGTATTATATAAGAAAATTTGGGCCAAGCATGGTGGCTCACACATGTAATCCCAGAACTTTGGGAGGCCGAGGTGGACGGATCACTTGAGGTCAGGAGATCGAGACCAGCCTGGCAAACATGGCGAAACCCTGTCTCTACTAAAAATACAAAAATTAGCTGGGCATGGTAGTGCGTGCCTGTAATCTCAGCTACAGGGAGGCTGAGGTACGGAAATCACTTGAACCTGGGAGGCAGTGGTTGCACCATGAGCCAAGATTGTACCACTGCACTCCAGCCTCCAGCTTGGGCAACAGAGCGAGACTCCATCTCAAAAAAAAAAAAAAAAACAAGGAAAAGAAAAGAAAATGTGCCACAACAAATTAGGCTTCAAAGAAGCATACCTCAAAATAATAAGAGCCACCTATGACAGACTGATAGCCAACATCATACTGAATGGGCAAAAGCTGGAAGCATTCCCCTTAAGAACAGGAATAAGACAAGAAGGCCCACTCTCACACTCCTATTCAGCATAGTACTGCAAGTCTTAGCAAGAGCAGTCAGGCAAAGAAAAGGAAAGAAAAGGCATCCAAATAGAAAAAGAAGAAGTCACATTATCTTTCTTCTACAGCAATACGATTCTATACCCAGAAAACCTAAGAACTCCACGAAAAGGCCCCTAGAACTGAAAAAGGGATTTTGGTAAATCAGGATACTAAATCAGTGTACAAAAATCAGTAGCATTTCTATACACCAATAATGTTCAAGCTGAGAGCCAAACAAGAACACAATCTCATTTACGATAGTCACAAATAAAATAAGAAAATAAAATAAATACCCAGGAATACATCCAACCAAGGAGATGAAAGATCTCCACAAGGAGAAATACAAAACACTGCTGAAAGAAATTATAGATGATACAAACAAATGGAAAAACATTCCATACTTATGCACTGGAAGACTCAATACCATTAAAATGGTAATGCTACCCAAAGCAATCTATAGATTCAATGCTATCCCTATCAAACTACCAACATCATTTTTCACAGAATTAGAGAGAAAAAAAAAAAAACTATTCTAAAATTCATGTGGAACCAGAAAAGAGTCCAAACAGCCAAAAAAAAAAAAAAAAAAAGCTGGAGGCTTCACATTACCTGTTGTTAAACTATGCTATACAACTACAGTAACCAAAAGAGCATGATACTGCAGTGTACAAACACACACACATAGACCAATGGAGCAGAATAGAAAACCCAGAAATAAAGCCACATGCCTACAACCATATGATCTTCTACAAAGTCCACAAAAATAAACAATGAGGAAAGACTCCCTATTTAATAAGCAATGCTGACATAACTAGGTAGCCATATTCAGGAAAATGAAATGGAACCCCTACCTTTTACCACATACAAAAAACTTAAGAAGAATTTTAAATATAAGACCTCAAACTATAAAAATCCCAGACAAAAACCTGGAAAATACTCTTCTCAACATTACCCTTGGCAAAGAATTTATGGCTAAGTCCTCAAAAGCAACTGCAACAAAAACAAAAATTGACAAGTGGGATTTAATTAGACTAAAGAGCTTCTGCACAGCAAGAGAAACTATCAACAGAGTAAACAGACAACCGACAGAATGGGAGAAAATATTTGCAAACCACGTATCCAACAAAGGTTTAAAGTCCAGGATCTGTAAAGAATTTAAATGATTCAACAAGCAAAAAACCAAATAGCCACATTAAAAAGTGGGCAAAACTAGCCTGAGCAATATAGTGAGATCCTATCTCTACAAAAAAGGAAAAAGAGAAGAAAAAGAAAAGAAAGAAAATTTTTTTAATTAGCCAGGTGTGGTGGCATGTGCCCGTACTTTCAGCTACTTGGGAGGCTGAGGTGGGAGAATTGCTTGAGCCCAGAAGGCTGAAGCTGCAGTGAGCCCTGGTCACACCATGGCACTGCAGCCTGTATGACAGAGTGAGACCCTATGTCAAAAAGAAAAACAGTTGACAAAGGACATGACAGACACTTCTCAAAAGAAGACATACAAGCAGCCAACTAGCATACAAAAACTGCTCAACATCATTAATCATCAGAGAAATGCAAATCAAAACCACAATGGGATACCATCTCACACCAGTCAGAATGGCTATTACTAAAAAGTCAAAAAAAATAACAAATGCTGGCAAAGCTGCAGAGAAAAGGAAATGCTTATATACGGTTGGTGATAATGTAACTTAGTTCAGCCACTTGGAAAGCAGTTTGGCGATTTCTCAAAGGACTTAAAACAGAATTACCATTTGACCCAGACATCTAATTATATAACCACAGGAAAATAAACTGTTCTATAAAAAAGGTACATGCACTCATACGTTCATTGCAACACTGTTACTATAGCAAAGACACGGAATCAACTTAGGTGCCCACCAATGGTGAATTGGGTAAAGAAAATATAGTACCTAGACACTATGGACTACTATAGACTCATAAAAAAGGATAAAATCATATCCTTTGCAGCCACGTGAATGCAACTAGAGGCCATTATCCTAAGTGAATTAGCACAGGAAGAGAAAACCAAATACCACACAGTCTCATAAGTGGGAGCTAAACATCAGATACTCATAGACATAATAGACATGGAGTAATAGACTATATTACTCAGTTTTCACACTGATATAAAGAACTCCCTGAAACTGGGTAATTTATAAAGGAAAGAGGTTTAACTGACTCACAGTTCATTATGGCTGGGAAAGCCTCAGGAAACTTAAAATCATGGCTGAAGGCAAAGGGGAAGCAAGGCACCTTCTTCACAAGGTAGCCAGAAGGAGAAGTGATGAGTAAAGGGGGAAGAGCCTCAGATCTCATGAGAACTCACTATCATGAGAACAGCATGGGAGAAACTGCTCCCATGATTCAATTACCTCCACTTGGTCTGTCCCTTGACACGTGGGTATAACGGGGATTACAATTCAAGATGAGATTTGGGTGGGGACACAAAGCCTAACCACATCATTTCATCCCTGGTCCCTCCCAAATCTCATGTCCTCACATTTCAACACACAATCATGCCTTTTCAACAGTCCCCCAAAGTCTTAACTCACTCTAACATTAACCGAAAAGTCCAAGTTCAAAGTATCATCTGAGACAACTAAGTTCCTTCCACCTATGAGCCTGCAAAATTAAAAGCAAGTTAGTTACTTCCTAGATACAATGGGGGTACAGGCATTGGGTAAATACACCCATTCCAAGTGGGAGAAATTGGCCCAAATGAAG
This sequence comes from Colobus angolensis palliatus, assembly GCF_000951035.1. Lineage (NCBI taxonomy): Eukaryota > Metazoa > Chordata > Mammalia > Primates > Cercopithecidae > Colobus > Colobus angolensis. The sequence continues at coordinate 2,393,107 of NW_012116088.1, read as the reverse complement.
GGCTACAGGCCCCACGCAAATCCAAAATCCAGTGGGGCAGTCAAATCTTAAAGTTCTAAAATGATCTCCTTTGACTCCATGTCTCACATCCAGGTCACACTGATGCAAGAGGTGGCCTCCCACAGCCTTAGGCAGCTCTACCCCTGTTGCTTTGCAGGGCGCAGCCCCCCTCCCAGCTACCTTCATGGGCTGGCATTGAGTGTCTGTGGCTTTTCCAAGCACACTGTGCAAGCTGTCAGTGGAACTACCATTCTGGGGTCTAGAGGATGATGGCCTTCTTCTCACAGCTGCACTAGGCAGTGCCCCAGTGGGGGCTCTGTGTGGGGACCCCAACCCCACATTTCTCTTCCACACTAGTCTAGGAGAGGTTCTCCATGAGGGCTCTGCTCCTGCAGCAAATTTCTGCCTGGACATCCAGGCATTTCCATACATCCTCTGAAATCTAGATGCAGGTTTCCAAACCTCAATTCTTGACTTCTATGTACCTGTAGGCTCAACACCACATGTAAGCCTCCCAAGCTTGCGGTTTTCCCCCTCTGAAGCAACAGCCTGAGCTGTATGTTGGCCCCTTTTAGCCATAACTAGGTCACAGGGCACCAAGTTCTGAGACTGCACAAAGCAGCAAAGCCCTGGGCCCACCCCACAATACCATTTTTCCCTTCTAGGCCTCTGGGCCTGTGATGGAAGGGGCTGCCATGAA
>NW_012116088.1:2380977-2392357 GCF_000951035.1 Colobus angolensis palliatus | reverse complement strand
CTCTGAAGCAACAGCCTGAGCTGTACATTGGCCCCTTTTAGCCATAAAGGGCTCCAGGTCCCAAAACTGCACAAAGCAGCAAAGCCCTGGGCCCACCCCACAATACCATTTTTCCCTTCTAGGCCTCTGGGCCTGTGATGGAAGGGGCTGCCATGAACACCTCTGACATGACCTGGAGACGTTTTCCCATGTTCCTGGCGATTAACATTTGGCTCCTCATTACTTATGCAAATTTCCGCAGCTAGCTTGAATTTCTCCTCAGAAAATGAGTTTTTCTTTTCTTTTCCTTTCTTTTCTTTTCTTTTCTTTTCTTTTTTTTTTGAGGCAGAGTCTCACTGTCTCCCAGGCTGGAGTACAGTGATGCGATCTCAGCTCACTGCAAGCTCCGCCTTCCGGGTTCACACCATTACCCTGCCTCAGCCTCCCGAGTAGCTGGGACTACAGGTGCCTGCCACCACGCCTGGCTAATTTTTTTTTGTAAATTTTTTAGTAGAGACAGGGTTTCACCATGTTAGCCAGGATGGTCTCAATCTTCTGACCTCGTGATCCACCCGCCTTGGCCTCCCAAAGTGCTGGGATTACAGGCATGAGCCACCGTGCCCAGCCCTGGGTTTTTATTTCCTAACACATCGTTAGGCTGTAAATTTTCTAAACTTCTATGTCCTGCTTCCCTTTTAAACAGAAGTTCTAATTTCAAATCATCTCTTTGTGAATGCATAAAACGGAATGCTTTTATAAGAACCCAAGTCACCTCTGGAACACTTTGTTGCTTAGAAATTTCTTCTCCCAGATAACTCTAAATCATCTCTCTTAAGTTCAAAGTTCTGCAGATCTCTAGGGCAGGGGCAAAATGCCACCAGTCTCTTTACTAAAGCACAGCAAGAATCACCTTTATTCCAGTTCTCAACAAGTTCCTCATCTCCATCTGAAACCACTTCAGCCTGGACTTCATTGTCCATATCACTATCAGCATTTTGGTCAAAGCCATTCAACAAGTCTCCAGGGAGTTTCAAACCTTCCCACATCTTCCTCTCTTCTTCTCAGCCCTCTAAACTGTTCCAACCTCTGCCTATTACCCAGTTCCAAAGTCACTTCCACATTTTGGGGTATCTTTATAGCAGCACCCCACTCTCTGCAGTACCAATATACTGTATTAGTCTGTTTTCATATGGCTATAAAGAATCGCCCAAGACTGGGTAATTTATAAAGGAGAAAGGTTTAACTGGCTCACAGTTCAGCATTCCCAGGAAGGCTTCAGGAAACTTAAAATCATGGCAGAACTTGAGAAGTAAGGCACCTTCTTCACAAGGCAGCAGAAAGGAAAAGTGCCAAATAAAGGGGGAGGAGCCTCTTATAAAACCATCAGATCTCATGAGAATTTATTCACTGTCACGAGAACAGCATGGGAGAAACCTCTCCTGTGATTGAATTACCTCCTCCTGGTCTGTCACTTGACACGGCTGGGATTTGTGAGGATTATGGGGATTACAATTCAAGATGAGATTTGGGTATATACAATCCAAGATGAGATTATGGATATAATAACCATATTATAGACATTGGAGACTACTAGCGAGGGGAGAGAAGGAGGGTGGCAGGGGCTGAAAAAGTACTTATTGGGTATTATGCTTACTATCTGGGTGTGAGATCATTCATACCCTAAACCTCAGTGTCATGTAATAAATCCACATGACAAACCTGCACATATACACCCCTAAATCTATTGAAATTATTTTTTAAAGCAAAAAAAGTGTCAACATCTAGATCTTACTAACTCAATGAACCAGTATTTTTGCAGTGACCAATGCATGTGCAAAGTCACTCAAAGTGCAAGATAAATCAATGAATTTTAGTTTTAGATTCCACATTGCAGCCAACTTCATAAAAACTACCACTTGAATGTTGGTGCAGCATCAAAGATGAATACCCACAATTATCTAAAAAGACTACTTAAATACTCCTCCCTACGCAACTACATATCTGTGAGATGCTAGATATTCTTCACAAATTTCAAGCTAAACAACCTATCACAACAGATTGCAGAAGCAGATATGATCATCCTTAATCTTTTATTAAGCCAGACATGAAAGTTGTTTGCAGAATTGTAAAACAATACTACTCTTCTCACTAATACTCTTTGTATTGAAAAAGTAGGTATTTTTCAATATTCTTTAACACGTAATTCATTTATCATTTTTAAGGAATTAATTTTATTGTTTGTTGAATGTCTCAGTTCTACTTTCTAAAATTGTAAATATCAATAGATATACCCTAGACAAATAGAATCTCTTTGGGGTCTTTAATAATGTTAAGAGTAGAAAGAGGTCCTGATAATAAAATTTTGAGAACCGTTGTTATCACCTATCCTGACTCGATCAGTTCAAGTTCAATGAGGAGACAGGAGCTATACAATAACTTGAACAGGGAGAGTTTAAGATAAACCCTTATTAAACATAACAGGGGACCAGGCGCAATGGTTCACGCCTATAATGCCAGCACTTTGGGAGGCCAAGGTGGGTGGATCACCTGAGGTCAGAAGCTCGAGACCAGCCTGGCCAACATGGCAAAACCCCGTCTCTGCTAAAAATACAAAAATTAGCTGGGCATGGTGTCAGGTGCCTGTAATCCCAGCTACTTAGGAGGGTGAGGCAGGAGAATCGCTTGAACCCGGGAGGCAGAGGCTGCAGTGAGCCGAGATCGCACCACTGCACTCCAGTCTGAGTTACAGAGTAAGACTCCATCTCAAACAAAAAAAATAAAATAAAATAAAAACAACAGGGGAGTAACTATAGAGATATGAAGAGAACACTGAAGAATACTCCAGGGCCAAGAAAGAGCACCCAAGGAGAAGCAAACTTGGAAGCTGGGGCCTCCCCAAGGTTGGGATTCAGACCCTATTGGAAAAGGTGTGGTTGCAGCCAGCAGGAAGAGAATCTCCCTCCTCCTGTAATGTTTCTCCAGTGTTCCTCTACTGACAAAGCTTAAATACCATGCTTGCTACAAAAGAACAATGCTTAAGGCTTCACTGTGGAGCTGGTAACAAAACGGTGAATTTGGAGCTGAGAGGTGATAAATTGATAGTTGGCACAATGACAAAAAAACACACCACATAATCCTTTTTTATACCACATTCATTCATCCAAAAATAGTGCTCTAGGGACCACTTTTTTTTTTTTTTTTAGTTGAAGTCTTGCTCTGTCACCCACACTGGAGTGCAGTGATGTGATCTTGGCTCACTGCAATCTCTGCCTCCTGGGTTCAAGCGATTCTCCTGCCTCAGCCTCCTGAGTAGCTAGGACTACAGGTGCGTGCCACTTCACCCAGTTATTTTTTTTTTCTTTCCTTTTCTTTATTTTTGTATTTTTAGTAGAGACAAGGTTTCACCATGTTGGCCAGGCTGGTCTTGAACTCCTGACCTCAGGTGATCCGCACAGCTCAGCCTCCCAAAGTGCTGGGATTACAGGCATGAGCCACCACACCCAACCGGGACCACCTTGTAAGAAACACTGATCTTTGCATGTCACGGAGGATACATTCTCAGTCTCCTCTCCCTCTTACATGCATCCATTGTTGTTGAATTTCAAAATCTACATGTCAACAACCACAACTGGAAAATACTCTCCACTTAGGAAGGCTGCCAAGGGCCAAAAACTAGGTGTGTATATGTGTGGGTAAAATTCTGCAGCAAGATTTTTTTAGTGCAGGAAGCAAAAATGATTGATGAATAATTAATAAGGGCAATTGAGCAAAATATATCAAGTTATTGCATTTAGTGGCAATGTTATGACTATTTTCCCATTAGCCCAGATCTCTGGTTATATGAGCTTTGAAAATGCTTAAATTACACATCTGCCGAGCTGGATTTTTCTGCAACATAGGAATAAAATTCCTGAAGCTAGAGATACAACACTGGTGGTTTTTCATACCTCACAGAAAACCGTCAAGAACTTTGTCATCCTTCAAGTACTAACTTAAAATACAGCTTTCCCAGACCCCTCCCCGACAAACAGAACAGAGATCTCTCCCCCTCTGGACCCTGACTTTTTCTGTTTATGCCTCTACTGAAGCCCTTCCCCAGGCTAACTTGTTCCGTAGCCAGTTATGTCTGCATTGTTCCCTCCCACTAGACTGTGAGCTCCTCGAGGGCAGGAGCATTCCTTCTTCATCTTGGTACCCCCCACAGCCAAGTACAGTCACTTCATGTAAGTTCCCATCCTTATTTGTTGACTCAAATTTGTTCACTTCAAGTGAAGGAAGAATGATAGTTTAAAGTCATATGATTATCATTACTTACAACAGACAAGTGCTGAATTGGTTTCTGCTGTGATCCATCTTCAAGGCATTTCAAAAACAATGGTCTTCGAGGAGATTCCTTTGAGACAGGTAAAGGTATAGAATTTATTTGAGAATCCTGGAAGGCGGAAGGTTACAGGCTAACTTAAAACCCAGAAAAAGTGATTGATCATTATTTTAGACAGTAATTCTGTCGCAGCTTCTCCAGATTCATTGCTTTCCTTCCCCTCATTTCCCACCTCCAGTCTTGGTTCCCCATCATTTACCAGTAGACTATTTGGCATAGTTTTAGGATATTTTGTTGGTAGCACAGAATACTTTCTACCCCATTTCAAACCTTCCCCACGAGGCTCAACTGGTCAGAATAAACAGGATTATGAGGCAGTAACAGCCCTCAAATTTAAGTGCCTTCATACCATAATAGTTTACCCTTCATATTTGCCACATCTACTGTATGTCTGGGCAGCTCTCCAGGACAACTAAGGTCAATGCAGTAACTCAGCAAACTACATGTCCCTTGCCTTGTGGCTCTAACATCTCAAGACAAGATTGAAGAGAGAGAGTGGCAGTCTGAACATCTGTATGTTCTATGGTTGGGCTCTGAAGTGAAACTAGACACACAGCTCCACCTACTGGCAAGGTAGGTAGGCAACGTAATCCTCTGTGGACCCAGGAAGGAAAGGAAAACCAGATACTGGTAAGCTCTAGTACTGTCTCTTCTAAGGGTTTCACAATAACTTTCTTGTCATTGTTTTTTAGACACAGGGTCTCTCTCTGTTGCCCAGGCTTGGATGAAGGGGTATGATCATAGCCAGCTTTACTGAAGCCTCAACCTCTTAGGTTTGAGCAATTCACCAACCTCAGCCTCTTGAGTAGCTAAGATTCCAGGTGTGTGCCACCACCCAGCTAGTTATTTTTTCTTTTCTTCTTTTTGTTTGTTTTTTTTTTTTTTGGTAGAAACAGAGTCTCACTATATTGCCCAGGCTGGTCTCCAACTCCTGGCCTCAAGTGATCCTCCCACCTCAGCCTCCCAGTGTTCTAGGATTACAGGCATGAGACACTGTGCCTGGCTCACAAGGACTTCGTAAGTTAAAAATGTACAAGTGCTCCACCCATCCCCCTTGTAAAGCAGTGCCATGAACCACTACATGCAATTGGAATGCAGATTAGAAGAGGCAGCTTGCTGCCCTCGCCAAAGATTAACCTAAGAAGACTAAGCCGGGACCAGTCTCCTCCACATCCCCTGAAGCAGAAACCTCCCCCGCACAGATCAGAAGGGGAAAGTGCAGACTCCCTGCCTTTCCCACCTACAGTCCTATTCATGGGGTGGTGGGAGCGGGGGGCCTGTATGCCTGTTTATCAGAGATGTTTTAGCCTAGTTGGTTAGGAAAGAAACAAAGCAATTAGACAAATAATTGGCCACTCCAGAACATCCACCCTTGAAGAGTTCCCTGACCAGGAAAAGAAGATTCAGGAGTAAAGTTTGAAAGGTTTCAGCTTTCTTTCCAATGTTAGAAGACAAACCTTAGCCAAAGTAAATGCAACAGAGTTTAATTGAGCAAATGATTCATGAATCAGCCAGCCTCCAGGGCCAGAGTAGGCTCAGAGAGTCCAGAGCAGCCACAGGGTGGAAGAAGATTTATGAACAGAAAAAGAAAAGTGACACAAAGGAAACAGAAGTGAGGTATAGAAACAGCTGGACTGGTGACAGCTCAGGTATTGACCTTATTTGAACATGGTTTGAACAGTTGGCACCCTTTGGCCAAAACTCGGTGATTGGCACAAGAGTAGGTTACAGTCTGTTTACACCTCCATTTAGGTTATAGTTCATGATGTACAGTGAAATCTTTAGGCTCAACTCAAAATATGTGAAGAGGCAGCTCTAGACTAAACTACTTAACACTAAATTCAATAACTCATTTTATTTTAATATATATCTTTCTTTGCTTATCAATATTAGAATTCAACATCTCCAGCAAATATTTGTAGAATACTTACAATATACCTGCCTTCAGGAAATAGAAACCGAAGTATTTTCAAACAACTATTGTGTCCGGAATTGGTGGGTTCTTGGTCTCGCTGACTTCAAGAAGGAAGCCACAGACCCTCGCAGTGAGTGTTACAGTTCTTAAAGATGGTGTGTCAGGAGTTTGGTTCAGGGTCTCACTGACTTCAGCAGTGAAGCTGCAGAACTCTGTGGTGAGTGTTACAGCTCTTAAAGGTGGCGCGTCTGGAGCTGATCGTTCCTTCCGGTGGATTCATGGTCTCACTGGCCTCAGGAGTGAAACTGCAGACCTTCATGGTGAGTGTTACAGTTCACAAAGGCTATGCAAACCCAAAGAGTGAGCAGCAGTAAGATGTACTACAAAGCGAGAAAGAACAAGGCTTCCACGGCCTGGATGGGACCCAAAGCAGGAAGCCGGGGCTAGCTACTGTGGCCTGCTTTTATTTCCTTATCTGGCCCCCACCCACATCCTACCCATTGGCCTGTTTTACAGAGAGCTGATTGGTTCATTTTACAGAGAGCTGATTGGTCCGTTTTGACAGAGTGCTGATTGGTACATTTACAAACCTTTAGCTAGACACAGAGCACTGATTGGTGCGTTTACAAACCTTTAGCTAGACACGGAGTGCTGATTGGTGCATTTACAACCCTTTAGGTAGACAGAAAAGTTCCCCAAGTCCCCACCTGTCGCAAAAACCCAGCGAGCTTCACCTCTCACTAGCCCTCCCAGCAGACTGCCAGCGGGCAGACCCGCAGCCCAGAGGGAGCTCCTCCCCTGATCAAGCACAGCAAGCTCCGGCTGGCCGGGCAGAATGCAGGCCGGCCAAGCCGGCGCCCAACCGGAACCTGTGCTGGCCAGTGAGTGTGCGCGCAGCCCCAGCTCCAGCCAGCCCCTCCCCCTCCACACCTCCCAGCTAGCAGAGGGAGCCGCTCCAGAGAGGGGCCTCCACAGAGCAGCGGGGGGCTGAAGAGCTCTTCCAGCGCGGCCAGAGCAGATGCCGAGGCCGAGGAGGCGCCAAGAGTGAGCGACGCCTGCTAGCATGTTGTCACCTTTCCCTATGATGTTCCAAGTTCCAAACTGTATGTTGTCATTTTATTTATTAAACTTTATTTATTTTATCCTTTATTAAAGGATAAATTTTTATTATTTATAAATTATTTATAAATTATTAATTTTTATTATTTATAAATTATTTATAAATTATTTTATAATTTATCCTTTAATAATTTATAAATAATTTATAAATAATAAAAATTTATAATTTATCCTTTTGCATCCTTTGATATTCTTATGATTGCTCCCATTTTACAGAAAAATAAACTGAGGCTCAAAGAGTTGAGCAGTTTAGCCAAGGTCAGGGGTAGGAATAGTGGGAAAGTGGGCATCTCAACTACATTGTGATCTGGCTTATGATAATGGAGGTCCACATATTCATTCCAAATCAATTAAAACTTAGAAGTCATTGGTTTAACAACCATTTTTAGACTTGGTATTACTTGAAAGTATAATCAAGGGATCATTTATTCATTACAATAACTACAGTTCTATTTGAATAAGCTGAATTTTTTTTCATGCTAATTATGTCTTTTGTGTACTATTCATCATGGCATTTTAACTTCATCAACTTCCCTGTCTCTGTAATAACTCCTTGAACAGAATGCAGTTCTGTAAATGGTCCAGAAATGTACTCCTATCCCAGGATTTAAAAATATAATATTTATAAGACACTTAATAAAATGCCTATAACTAGGTAGCCAGTGTATAAAGATTATTTATTTTCTTTAGTAAAGTTGCAGAGCGTTGGTCCTTATGTCCTATAGTAAGTGAAAACCTGAAAAATAAAAACCCTAATACCGGATAAGAACTGTAAATATCACAAACCTGTTAGAACTGAGATAGAGACGGAGACCATTATATGTGTCTAAAATGACACATCTTTAGCTTCAAATAAACACTCATGGGGCTTAACAAGAGCAATTGTGTGTTCACTTATAGAAAGACAAAAAGAAAAACAAATTTAGAAATATTCTGAAAAGTTGGGAATCTGTTGTCAAAATTATGACTAAAAGGCAAAATATAAATAGCAGTTTTATAATATTTCTTAGCTTTTTTTTGAATGAACCGTCCCTTATACTAAATAAGCCTAATGTTTAGATTTTCTCACATTTTATTTTATGCACATTTTCGGGAACCAATTACGCAAAATTAGGATACTGCCAGTGTGTACTTTTTTTCACAATAAGTCTACTTTGTTCACTGTCTCCCCAGTATCCAAAGCAGTGTCTGGCACACAACAGGCTCTCAGGAGGTCCTTGATGAATAAATGAATGACCAGATCTACATAGGATAATATATGTGACAAAGAGGAAAAAAAAAAACTTCAAAAGCTAGAGCTGAATTCCCGTTAGAGAGATAGCTGCCCTTTTGTGGATAATCCTTTGTGATGGTTAATTTTATGTGTCAGTTTGCCTGGGCCATTAGATGCCTAGATATCTGTTCAGACGTTATACTGGGTGTGTCCGTGAGGGTGTTTCTGCATGTGATTAACATTTGAATCAGTATACTAAGAAAAGAAGATTGCCTTCCCTAACGTGGGAGGACCCCATCCAATCAAATGAAGACCTTAGCAGGACAAAAAGGCTGAATAAAGGGAAACTCCTGCTTAACTGCCTTGAGCCAGGACATTGGTCTTTTCAGGCCTTAAGACTCATACTGAAACATCAGCTCTTTTTCTTTTTAGTTATTTATTTTTAATTTTTTTAATTGACACATAATTGTGCATATGAATGGCACTTAGTGATATTGTAATACATATATAAGGTAGAGTGATCAGATCAGGGCAATTAACATAACCATCATGGCAAACATTTACCACTTTTTTGTGTTGGGACTGAGATGGGATTGTTTCCTTGACCTTGACCCCCTGTGTGGGCAGGAACAGGAGTGGCTCATTTCACTCAACCTGCAGTCCATGTATGGCTAACTGTTAGCACCTCAGTGAAGGGTCAGGGTGATAGCCTCCTGCACCTGCCCTTTTTGACACCTGAGTTCTTGTTCGGTATCCAGAAAGAATCAGGTCACATGAACTATTTGAAGGGTAGTATACGTGGAGGATTTTACTGGGTGATAAAAGTGGCTCTCAGTGGGATGGGAAATTGGAAAGGGGATGGTATGGGAAGAAGATGATCTTTCCCTGAAGCTGAACCATCTGAAGTTAGCTGCGTCTCCGTAGTCTCTGACACTCAGCTACTTGTATCCCCAAAGTTCAGCAACTTGCATCCCCAGCCACTTGCACCCACTGCTTGTGTTGCTCTGCCAGATGAAGTCTTTTTATGGGCACAGGATGGGGGTGGGGAGGGCCCAAAAGGCAATTATTTGAGCAGAAAAATAAGGTCAGCTGCTTTCACTTAGGGCCCAGGTTCCAGGCTTGAGGGTGGAGTTTAGCCAGAAGCCCAGCCATTCTGTGTCAGGAACATTGAATGCTCTCTTTCTAGCTATTTGAAACTGTGTAAATTATTGTTAACTATAGTCATCCTACAGTGCTGTAGTAAACCAGAACTATGCCTCTTATCTAACTGTAATTTTACAACCTTAACCAATCTCTTCCTATCTATCCCTCTTTCTCCTTACCCTTCCCACCTTCTAGTCTCCTCTGTTCTATTTCTTCTATGAGATCAACTATTTTTTGGCTTCCACATATGACTGAGAATATGCAGTGTTTAACTTTCTGTTCCTGGCTTGTTTGACTTAACAATATATTATCCTCCAGTTCCATCCATGTTGCCGCAAATGACAGGATTTCATTCCTTTTTGTGGCTGAATAGTATTCCATTGTGTATATATGCCACAATTTCTTTATCCATTTATCTGTTGTTGAACACCTAGGTTCATTACATATCTTGGCTATTGTGAAAAGAGCTGCAATAAACATGGGACTGCAGATGTCTCTTCAATACACTGCTTTTCTTTCCTTTGGATAAATGGGACTGCTGGATCGTATGACAGTTTTATCTGTAGCTTTTTGAGGACCCTCCATACTGTTCTCAACAGTGGTTGTGCTAGTTTACATTCCCCCCAAGAGTATGTAAGAGTTCCCATTTCTCCACATCCTTGCCAGAATGTTTTTTTATCTTCTTGATAATAACCATCCTAACTGGGGTGAGATGGTACCTCACTGTGGTTTTGACATGCAGTTCTCTGATGATACGGTTTGGCTGTGTCCCCACCCAAATCTCATCTTGAATTGTAGCTCCCATAATTCCCATGTGTCATGGGAGGGACCCAGTCGAAGATAATTGAATCACGGGGGTGCATCTTTCCCATGCTGTTCTTGTGATGGTGGATAAGTCGCATGAGATCTGATGGTTTCATAAATGGGAGTTTCCCTGCACAAATTCTCTCTTTCCTGCCACCATATAAGATGTGACCTTGATCTTCCTTTGCCTTCTGCCATGATTGTGAGACCTCCTCAGCTATGTGGAACTGTGAGTCCATTAAACCTCTTTTTATGTGTAAATTACCCAGTCTCAGCTGGGCGCAGTGGCTCACACCTGTAATCCCAGCACTTTGGGAGGCCGAGGTGGGCAGATCACCTGAGGTCGGGAGTTCGAGACTAGCCTGACCAACATGGAGAAACCCCATCTCTACTAAAAATACAAAGTTACCCAGGCATGTGGGGCACGCCTGTAATCCCAGCTACTCAGGAGGCTGAGGCAGGAGAGTTGCTTGAACCCGGGTGGCAGAGGTTGCAGTGAGCTGAGATCATGCCACAATCACCTGAGGTCAGGAGATCAAGACCATCCTGGCCAACATGGTGAAACCCCATCTCTACTAAAATTACAAAAAAAAAAAAAAATAGCTGGGTGTGGTGGTGCACACCTGTAGTCCCAGCTACTTGGGAGGCTGAGGCAGGGGAATTGAACCAGGGAGGTGGAGGTTGCAGTGAGCCAAGATTGTGCCAACCTGGTGACAGAGCAAGAATACATCTTAAAAAAAAAAAAAAAAGATTCTCCCATTCTATGGGCTGTCTTTTACTCTGTTGATTGTTTCCTTTGCTGTGCAGAAGTTTTTTAGTTTCATAT
>NW_012116088.1:2368730-2373562 GCF_000951035.1 Colobus angolensis palliatus | reverse complement strand
GGTCTCTCACTTTAACTCAAAGGCTAGAAATGATTAGGCTTAGGGAAGAAGGCAGGTCAAAAGCCCAGATAGGCCAAAGCTAGGCCTCTTGCACTAAACAGTTAAACAAGTTGTAAATGCAAAGGAAAAGTTTTTGAAGGAAATTAAAAGTGCTACTCCAGTGAACACACAAATGGTAAGAAAGTGAAATACTCTTATTGCTAATACGGAGAAAGTTTCAGTGATCTGGATAGAAGATCAAGTCAGCCACAATATTCCCTTAAGCCAAAGTCTAATACAGAGCAAAGCCCTAACTCTCTTCAATTCTATGAAGGCTGAGAGAAGTGAGGAAGTTGCAGAAGAAAAGTTTGGGCCAGCAAAGATTGGTTCATGAAGTTTAAGAAAACAAAACTTCTGCAACAAAAATGCAAGATGAAGCAGCAAGTGCTGATGAAGAAGCTGCAGCGAGTTATTCACAAGATCTAGCTAAGATCACTGATGAAGGTGATTACACTAAACAACAGGTTTTCTTTTTCTTTTTTTTAATTTCTAGGGTACAAGTGCACAATGTGCAGGTTTGTTACATAGGTATACATATGCCATGTTGGTTTGCTGCACCCATCAACTCGTCATTTACATTAGGTATTTCTCCTAATGCTGTCCCTCCCCCAGCCCTCCACCCCTTGAGAGGCCCCGGTGTGTGATGTTCCCCGGCCTGTGTCCATGTGTTCTCATAAACAACAGCTTTTCAGTGCAAATAAAACAATCTTATTTTGGAAGAAGACGCCAAAATAGGACTTTCACAGCTAGAGAGGAGATGTCAATGCCTGTCTTCAAAGTTTCAAAGGACAGGCTGACTCTCTTGCCAGGAGCTAATGCAGCTGGTGACTTTAAGTTGAAACCAGTGCTAATTAATAACCCTGCAATGGACTCCAAGTGTTCAAAAGAAAGGAAGAGTCACAGGTCTCTCACTTTAAATCCAAGGCTAGAAATGATTAAGCTTAGGGAAGAAGGCAGGTCAGAAGCCCAGATAGGCCAAAGCTAGACCTCTTGCACTAAACAGTTAATCAAGTTGTAAATGCAAAGACAAAGTTTTTGAAGGAAATTAAAAGTGCTACTCCAGTGAACACACGAATGGTAAGAAAGTGAAACACTGTTATTGCTAATATGGAGAAAGTTTCCAAGAATCCGGGGGTCCTTAAGAATTATGCTAAATCTACTTTGCCTGTGCTCTATCAGTAGGGGAAAAAAGCCTGGATGACAGCACATCTGTTTACACATAATTTACTGAATATTTTAAGCCCACTGTTGAGATCTACTGCTCAGAAAAAAATATTCCTTTCAAAATATTACTGCTCATTGACAATGCACATGGTCATCCAAGAGTCCTGATAGAGATGTACAAAGCAATTGATGCTCTTTTTATGCCTGCTGACACAACATCCATTCTGTAGCACATGGATCAAGAATTCATTTCATAAGGCTATAGCTGCCATCGATAGTGATTCCTCTGATGGATCTGGGCAAAGTAAACTGAAAACCTTCAGGAAAGGATTCATGTATCTAGATGGCATTAAAAAACATTCACAACACATGGGAGGAGGTCAAAATATCCACAATAACAGGAATTTGAAAGTTGATTCCAACCCTTATGGATGACTTTGAGGGATTCAAGACTTCAGTGCAGGAAGTAACTGCAAAAGTGGTAGAAATAGCAAGAGACTACAATTCGAAATGGAATCTGCATATGTAACTGAATTGCTGCAATCTCATGATAAAACTTGAATATATGAGGAGGTACTTCTTATAGATGAGCAAAGAATGTGGTTTCTTGAGATGGAATATACTCCTAGGGAAGATGCTGTGAACATTGTTGAAATGACAAGAAAGGATTTAGAATATTACATCAACTTAATTGACAAAGCAGTGGCAGAGTTTGAGAGGATTGACTCCAATTCTGAAAGAAGTTCGACTGTGGGTAAAATGCTATCAGGCGGCATCACATGCTATAGAGAAGTATTTTGTAAAAAGGAGTCAATTGATGCAGCAAACTTCATTGTTGTCTTATTCTAAGAAACTGCCACAGCAACCCCAACCTTTAGCAACCACCACCCTTATCAGTCAACAGCCATCAACATCAAGACAAGACCCTCTGCCAGCGAAAAGATTATGACCCTCTGAAAGCTCAGATAAGCATTAGCATTTTTAGCAATAAAGTATTTGTGTGTCATGCATGTACCTTGTTTTTGAGATATAATGCTATTGTATACTTAATACACTACAGTATAGTATGAACGTAACTTTTATATGTAATGGAAAACCAAAACACTGTTGGCTGACTTTATTGTGAATTGGCTTTATTGCAGTGGTCTGGAACCAAACTCACAATATATCTGAGCTATGCCTATATTAGTTTTACCTAGACATAAAGCTGGTACCCTCAAGGAACTATAACTCATTTGTAAAGGAGGACTAGACACCAATTTGTTGTTCAGAAGTAAAGTGTCTGAAAGAGGGGAGGAAAAGATGAGTGGAGGGAAGCCAAGCTCTCAGACCCCGCTTTCTACTAGGCAATAAAGCCTCCTCACTTTCAGGTTCATCCAGAGCACCTTCAAATGCTCAGTTCAAATAAGGCTTTTCCTGACTTACTGCTTTGGTTCAAGGATGACAAAGTAGAGCAGTGCCTTCATTTTAAGGAAATAGCTAAACTTTATTAAAATTTTCTTTTCTTCATTAAATCATATACATAAAGAAAATTGTTACCTGCTTAGGATTCTCTCCACTTTATAGAAATCTGCTGCCTTTGATTTTGGTGTAAAGAGCATGTTGCTTGAAGAAGCCACTAAAGTGGCAGTGAGTGAGCATTAGGACATCATCCATGGATTTGACATTGTGTTCAAGGAGTGTTTGGTGTTTGGAAACTCAACCCCGAGTTCCGCAGATGGTTTAATCACAATATTGGAGAAATGACATCTCTTTAAAAGCAAACATTATATGGATACCTCTAAGGGACAAGGTGTGCAATTGAGGTTTCTTTCAAAATAATCAACTTGGTATAAACAATAGAGGAAGGAATTGATATGGCAATGGGCCTCTGAGAGGGAATAAAAGAAGAGAAAATATATTTTCAAGAGGCACCATGAAAAAGCAGAACTTTCCATTCAATTAGATTCTTTTTTTTTTGAGATGGAGTCTCGCTCTGTCACCCAGGCTGGAGTGCAGTGTGCAGTGGCCGGATCTCAGCTCACTGCAAGCTCCGCCTCCCGGGTTTACGCCATTCTCCTGCCTCAGCCTCCCGAGTAGCTGGGACTACAGGCGCCCGCCACCTCGCCCAGCTAGTTTTTTGTATTTTTTAGTAGAGATCAATTAGATTCTACATATATCTGTTAAGTATCTCCTATGTATAGGGAACAGAACTAGGCCAGAGCATTTAAAAAAAAAGGTGGGGGGGGGCAGATAATGTCTGGATGCCCGTACTCCATTCTAGTGCTATAATCAGTGGTTATAATGTCCAATTCTCTTTTTTTAGTAAATTTTCTTACTGAAGTAAAACATACACACAGAAAACTTTATGAGTATACAGCTCAATCAACCTAAACAAGGTGAAAAAATCTAATCACTACTCAGATCAAAAAATAAAATATTATCAAAATTCATTCTTGCTTTGGCTGTTCTCTGAGGCTTTCAAGTGCCTATTTTTCATAATTTTTCTACCTTGTATACTTCTGTCAAGGGTTAATCCATTACCAACTGCTCCCTCATCCTCAAGCAGAAGTTCATTATACACTATTGAATTCTCACAAAACCTTGTGGGGTGGTATTATTATCCTAATGTTCTAATTTAGGAAACTGAGTTCCAGAGATACATCCTTTGCTCAAGAATACCACCTGGTAAGGTTGGTAACTTGGAGCTAAGGTTTAAACTCCAGACTTGACTCCAGAGCTCCCACTTAACCATGATACCATATTGCTTTCCAAATAAGACACAGTCTTGTGCATAAGGAGTTTACAGCTTGGAAGATATTGCTATAATATGAATGTTTGTGTTCCCTCCAAAATTCATGTTGAAAATTATTCCCCAGTGCTACAGTATTAATAGGTGGGGCCTTTATGAGGTGATCAGGCCATGAGCATCACCCTCCTGAATTGGATTAGTACACTTATAAAAGGGCTGGAAGGAACTAGCAAGGCCCTTTTTGCCCCTCTGCCCTCTGCCGTCTGAGGACACAGCTAGAAAGTGCCATCTTGGAAGCAAAGAGCAGGCCTCACCAGACATTGAATCTGCTGGCACCTTGATCTTGGACTTCCCAGCCTCCAGAACTGTAAGGAATAAATTTCTATTGTTTACAAATTACCCAATCTCAGGTATTTTTTTTAGAGCAGCATGAACAAACTAATGAAATGGGAGAGTTCCCTGATTCCCCTTGCAGGACTTGCAACAGGGGAGTGGCTCACCTGTTTGGTCACCCCACACCTCAAACCCTTTACAGAAGGGAGAGCATGCAGATGGGCAGGTGCAAGAACTGGGGTAAGCACTTTTGGACTCTGGCCCCACAGCAGCACCTAGGAGTGGGTGTCTGAGACTCCCAAAGCCCAAGTGGGCATGTGTTACAGTGTACTCCTTTAGCTTTGCCATCTGCAGACAGCTTATGTATTAATCAGCTCAATGGACTCTCTGCCTTATAGCAAGGGCAGGGGTAATGTGACAGCCTTCTGTATCCCAAGCTCTTGCCTAGTGTCCCAAAAGAATTGGATCACACGTGGACTTGAAGGATGAGAGCAAGATTTTATTGAGTGGTGGAGGTGGCTCTCAGCAAGATGGATGGGGAGCCAGAAAGGCAGATGGAGTGGGA
>NW_012116088.1:2364775-2367288 GCF_000951035.1 Colobus angolensis palliatus | reverse complement strand
GGCTCACTGCAACCTCGGCCTCCCAGGTTCAAGCAATTCTCCTGCCTCAGCCTCCAGAGTAGCTGGGATTATAGGCACACAACTATGCCTGTCAAATTTGATTTTTTGTTTTGTTTTGTTTTGTTTTTTTAGTAGAGACAGGGTTTCCCTACATTGGCTGTGCTAGTCTCAAACTTCTGACTTCAAGTGATCCACCCACCTCAGCCTCCCAAAATGCTAGGAGTGCAGGCATGAGCCACCATGCCTGGCCCTAAACTATAATTTCTAATCTTGTGGCTAACTTGTCAGTCCTACAAAGGCAGTCTAGTCCCGAGGCAAGAAGGAGGTTTGTTTTGGGAAAGGGCTGTTATTGTCTTTGTTTTAAACCATAAAGTAACTAAGTTCCTCCCAAAGTCAGTTCAGCCTACACCCTGGAATGAACAAGGACAGCTTGGAGGTTAGAAGCAAGATGGAGTTGGTTAGGTCAAATCTCTTTCTCTGTCTCAGTTATTTCAGTATTAAGACAAAGGTGGTTTCAGTATTAAGACAAAGGACACTAGCAGGTTACTGAGGGCTATGTGTATTCAGGACACTACACTAGATCTTTTAATGTAGTATTTCACTTCATCCTCACAATAGAAATCTGTGAGGTCAAGGCTAGTGCCCCCATTTTACAAATGAAAAACATGAGAATCAGATGGGTGAAATAATTTGTCCAAGATCACATAGGTAGAAACTAAAAGACCGGAGATTTGGACTGTGCTGTCCACTCCACAATCCCATTGCAATTGTAGGTCTTCCTCATAGTTCTGAAATCTGAGAGCCTCAAAGGCAGTGACTGCCAGGGTCTGGCACATAGGCGAACTTAATCAATAACTAGTCAATAAGTCTGTCTGGTTTTCAATGCCCACCACCATGCCACCTCCCTACCAGCTTTATATATGTGCAACTCTGCCTTAAATTTACTTTCTATCCTAACAAGTTCTTGATACATTGATTCTCAGTACACATTTTCTTAAAACTCAAAGTTTTCTGTCCTCTTATCCTTCTGCCCCTTGGGAAAGGCCACTCATTTCCCTGCTCAGACAGCTGGTTTGGGAAAGTTGCACGCAGCAAAAGGGAACAGCTTGCCCACTGAACCACCATGCAGGAACAGGAGCTACATTTGGAATTCACAGCCCAGAAAAAATGTCCAGCCTGCTTACAAAGCATTGGTAGAGGCTCAAAGGAAAACAAATACAACATAATCCTTTTCTTTTGCTAAATGACATCCTCATTTACATTCTCACCATATTAATTCTCTTTGTTTCAACTTAACTAAAGTCAAAGAAGGCTTATCAGGAAGTGTTATTCACATGTATTAGACAGCCGAAAATGACAAAATGTTCTAATTCCATTCGTGGATAAAAGTCAATTTGGCACCAACACTAAGCTGTTATTTTTCAAATAACAATGGTAATGTTTAATTAGAATTTAACCTGGCTGCTTGCTTTCACTTAACAATGTACCATGCACTGGTGGTTTCCTGACGAAAGCAAAGATTGACATCCCATGTAAATGCTGCATTTCAAAAAAAGCTGCACACTAGTAGTGTCTAATCATGCATAACACTCTGCTATTAATTACTAATATTTCAAGTGGCTTGAAGGGTCAGCTGGTCTTTCGTCCTTCCTATTATGATTACCAGTTAGCTTAAGTCTTTGTCAGATAATCACATTGCTTTTAGTGATTACTTCTATAAAGTGAGCCTAAAAAACCCTCCTAAATGATTAATTATATTTCTTGATCTGTTTTAACTAAAAAAGATAATAGAAGAAAGCATCTAGCATCATGCCCAGCACATAGTATTTGCTTAATAAATAGTGGCTGTTAACATAGCAAATAATCGGCTGGGCGTAGTGGCTCATGCCTATAATCCCAGCACTTTGGGAGGCCAAGGTGGGCAGATCATCTGAGGTCAAGAGTTTGAGACCAGCCTGGCCAACATGGTGAAACCATGTCTGTACTAAAAATACAAAAATTAGCCAGGCATGGAGACGGGAGCCTGTAATCCCAGCTACTCGGGAGGCTGAGGCAGGAGAATTGCTTGAACCCAGGAGGCGGAGGTTGCAGTGAGCCAAGATCGCACTATTGCACTCCAGCTTGGGTGACAAAAGTAAAACTCTGTAAAAAAAAAAAAAAAGGTAAATATTCATACTTTTTTATTTGAAAAAAAAGAATAAAAAAAAAAAAAAAAAAAGGTAAATATTCATACTTTTTTATTTGATCATTCATTTCCAGAGTCCCAAGCTACGCATTGATGTGGTAAGTTTTCTTTCCTCTCTTGGATTCCTGCAGTCGATCATCTCTGATATCCACTCACTCCATTCATGCATGCCACACACACAGTCACAGAGCACTTGTTCTGTGCCAGGCACACATTTTCTCTAGATACTGATTCCCAAGGAAATCTCTCTCTTGGAGATCCCCAATGCATATATTAGAGGCTCTGAGAAGTTTTATCTATCTATAGATGGATGGATGGATGGATGGAT
>NW_012116088.1:2357289-2359429 GCF_000951035.1 Colobus angolensis palliatus | reverse complement strand
AAAAAAAAAAAAAAAAAAATTAACCAGGCTGGGCGCGGTGGCTCACACCTATAATCCCAGCACTTTAGGAGGCTGAGGCATGCAGATCACTTGAACTCAGAAGTTTGAGACCAGCCTGGCCAACGTGGTGAAACCTCGTCTCTACTAAAAACACAGAAATTAGCTGGGCATGTAGTCCTAGCTACTCAGGAGGCTGAGGCATGAGAATTGTTTGAACCCAGGAGGCGGAGGTTGCAGTGAGCCAAGATCGTGTCACTGCACTCCAGCCTGGTGACAGAGAGGCTGAGTCTCAGGAAAAAAAAAAAGAAAAATTAACCAAGGGAGGTCAGTAATTTTTTCAACCCATGCATGCACAGGCACACGCGCACACACACACACACACACATACACACACAGCATTTTTATAGATTTTTTCCAAGCATGAGATGAAACAAAGGAGCAGTTACATGGCAAGAATGAAAATAACTCCAGATTAAATATCAGACACCCTGTTCTTTAAGAGTTCCTCTGCCTCACACCACCTCAGCAAAGCTGTGCATTCTCCTTTGCTCTCTCCTCACACTTTTATGTGGAGCCAGTCAGCTCTTTGTGGCCTCAACCCCCGAATTTGATTCCAGGTCTACCAGCTCTCCAAAGGACATTCCCATAGAAGCCCTCATTAACAGGCAAGTATGTTCTCAAGTAGCAAAGTTTTCCTCTGCCTAAGCCTGCACCTACACAGATCCTGAGAAAGCCAACTTCAAGTCCAAAAATGGCCCATAAGGAGGCAGCTGGAGTGTAAAGCAGAAGTCCCCAGTCTCCAATCATTCAAACATGAGCTGCATGAGTTTCCCCATGCACCACACATTCATACCATGTCTACTAGAACCATACCCCCCGAAAGATGCTTGGGTCCTAATTCCTGGAACCTGTGAATATGGTACCTTACGTGGCAAAAGGGACTTTGCAGATGCAATTAAAAGGATCTTGAAAAGGAGAGATTATTCTGGATTTCCTAGGGGGGCCCAATGTAATTATAAGACTCTTTATAAGAGGGAGGCAGGAGGGTCAAACTCAGAAAAACTAGGTGTGATGTAAGGATGGGGCCCTAAGCTAAGGCAGGCAGGCAGCTTCTAAAAGCCAGAGAAGGCAAGGACTCAAATTCTTCCCTAGAGCCCCCAGGAGAAATGCAGCCCCGACAACACCTTGATTTTAAGACCTCTGTTTTTGTTTTTTGGGGTTTAGTTTTTTGAGATGGAGTCTCACTCTGCTGCCTAGGCTGAAATGCAGTGACACGACCTTGGCTCACTGCAACCCCCACTTCCCAGGTCCATGCAATTCTCCTGCCTCAGTCTCCCAAGTAGCTGGGACTATAGGCATGAGCCACTATGCCTGGCTAATTTTTTGTATTTTCAGTAGAGACAGGATTTCACCATGTTGGCCAGGCTGGTCTTGAACTCCTGAGTTCAAGTGATCCACCCGCCTCAGTCTCCTAAAGTCCTGGAATTACAGGTGTGAGCCACTGTGCCCAGCCACCAAGATTTTAAGACTTCTGGCCTCTGCAACTATAAGATGATAAATTTGTTTTAAACCAATACGTTGGCGGTAATTTGTTACAGCAGCAATAGGAAGCTAATACACTATGTACATTACATTATGTAGTGTGTTCTTCAGGTAATGTTTACTTTTTATGCACTATTTTAGCCTCGTCCTCACAATAGTATCCATGTATTCATGGTTTTCATGTGGTTGCTATGTATTTTCCTAATACACATAGAAATAAACAAATGATTGTTAAATAAGAAGCATTCACCTGGGTCCCTCCCCATACCTCCAGTACACCTGCCCCCAGGGCACAGTGTGGATATCACTTTGGAAAATTCTGGTGCAAAGGGACGCTCAAGGCCCTCAAGACGGGAAACCATAGTTCCACACCTGGCTCTTCCACTGATGGCCTTGAACGGGTCACTCTGAAACTCCTGCTCCCTAGCACTCTCCTCTGTACAGGGGTTCCATAGAATTTCTTGCTAGACCCCAGCCCTCTGCTGTCCACCAGGATTAGCCGGGACAGTCAGTGGCTGAGCAGAGAGTCGGCCGAGGGTTTCCACTCCCTGGGCCCTTAAACCCATTCCTCTTACCTGAGTTCTCCAGTTTGCACACA
>NW_012116088.1:2356108-2356798 GCF_000951035.1 Colobus angolensis palliatus | reverse complement strand
TTACTTACTTCATATGAGTATGAAGATTCAGTGAAATAACCTAGGCTCGATCTCACAACACCAAACCTGATACGTGGTAGGTATTCAGCAAATGTCACCTGAGCCTAAATTGGAATCAATAACCATTTCCCAAGTGTGCAGAGGGGTCGGACACTTTACAGGGGCTCGTGATATGTGACGGCAGGGCACAGACCTTTTCCCATGGCTGGTGGACACACTGAGGTCTACCCTGCTGTTGCGGTGACTGTGCTGTTCGTGTGCGTTGTTGTTTGAAGGTGGATTGGGCTTTCACGATGTTGCAAACTTGGTGATGTTTAGGAAGCAGCTACTATTACACTGGTGCAGAAGTAATTGCCGTTTTTGCTATTGCTTTTAATGGCGAAAACTGCAATTACTTTTGCACCAACCTACACATTTTTGAACCTGTTTCCACTGCTGTGAAGTAAGCCAGAGGAATGAGGAGGAGAAAGGGTGAGGGGAAGAAGACAGGAAGGCAGGGCAGGAGGGAAAGGCAAAGTGAACAGCAGCAGGTCTCCAGTGCTTGAGGTGACTTATCGATCTCAGATCCACTCACAGAGCTGAGCAGAGGCCCCACCAGGAAAAGAAAATTGAACCAAGTTTCCCACGCTGGCTTTCCGAGACGAATTTTCTCATCAGCTGCCAATGCCTGCCCCCTTGTGGAAGTTCTTC
>NW_012116088.1:2348762-2355773 GCF_000951035.1 Colobus angolensis palliatus | reverse complement strand
GTTTTAAGATTCCAGAGGTTCCCCGTTGCCTAAAAGATAAAAACCACCTGACAGAGATCCTTCATGATGCAGCCCCTGCCCACGAAGACACCTCCCCTCCGTGCACTCCCCGCCAGCACTTTATCCTGTAATAATAACAAGCTCCATAGTTCCCCAATAATTAGTTGAGTTGATAAGAGGCCAACTTGGGAATGAAATAGACCAGAGTTCAAAATTCTGATGCTTTTTCCTCTAGCTGTGTGGCTCTGGGTAAGTTATCTAACTCACGGCCGGGCAAGTGGCTCACGCCTGTAATCCCAGCACTTTGGGAGGCTGAGGCGGGTAGATCACCTGAGGTCAGGAGTTTGAGACCAGCCAGGTCAACATGGTGAAACCTTGTCTCTACTAAAAATACAAAATTAGCCAGGTGGGGTGCCACACGCCTGTAGTCCCAGCTACTCGGGAGGTTGAGACAGGAGAATCACTTAAACCTGGGAGGCAGAGGCTGCAGCGAGCCGGGATCACACCACTGCACTCCAGCCTGGGCAAAACAGAGTAAGACCCTATACTTTGAAAAGTATGAAAAAAGTATGAAAAGTATGAAAAAAAAGACTCCATATTAAAAAAAAAAAGGTATCTAACTCTCTCAACTTGTTCCTCATCTATAAAATGGGAATAATAGCACCTACCTCCTAGGGTTGCTCTAGAATTAAATTAGAATTAAATGAGGTAACGCATGCAAATCATCTTCCAAGGGTGCTTTACACCCCATGCGCTTTAGCTGCTATGGGTAAATGCAGCCTGTTCTTACTACCCCTGAGCCATTCACTTAACAAGCGCTTATTATGCATTACTTGGATGACAAAGGAGGCATAGTCCCTGCTTTAAAGAACTTGTAGTTAAGTGAAGAGACAGAAATATAGACAAGTAACTATTCTACTCTTAATTTTGCCAAGGGCGTTGTTTGGTTTAATTTTGGTTTTTTTTCTTCCCAATTAAGGCAAACCTAAGATAAGGGATTGCGGGCACTAACTTATTTAAGGAAGTGGTCCTAGGAAGCAGACTCAGGGACTAGGAGCATAGGAAGAGTGACACAGGGCAGGAGGGAAAGGCAATACACATTTTATTATGTTGGTGCAAAAGTGATTGCAATTTCTTGCATTACTTTCAGTGGTAAAAACCGCAGTGACTTTTTGCACCAACCTCATACCAAGCTGCATTACGTTCTAAGTAACTGGGGATGATGCCACTGGAGACTCTCTAAGGAATGGTGAGGAGTGATGTGCCTCATCATGACACATTGCCAGAAGGACAGAAGAGGGGAACATTTGTCCAACAGCCCTTGTCTCCCAGTGGTCAAGTGTTGCCCCTTGGAGCATTAACTGTCTACCCTCCCAGGTTTGCTCATGTGTGAGTGCCTGGCACATTTCTACAGACATCCCATCCCTCAATATCAGGCAAGCCCAGAGGCAGAAAGCGAGGTAGGCAGGACAGCCAGGGAAATGCGGTCAGCTTGCACTTGCTCAAAGCTAGCGGCCCCAGCCATGACTGGAATAAAATGTGGGCAGAGAGGATGCAAGGCTAGGCATAAGAGGTGGCCGATGATGACACAGGAAACTGGGAGGGTACAAGGGGCACCTGACCCAGCCCAGCCTTTGGGCAAAGGGATGGGATTTTATCAGATAAGGGATCCTGGAACGGATGGCTATGGCAGTTCTAGGAGGAGTTAGCTGAATCAAGGTGGAGAAGAGCAGAGAAAGGGCTGGGCTAAAGCAATGGAGGAAGGTGGAGTGCAGATGCAGGAGGAGGGCAGGTTGAAGGAATAATTATGGGGTACAATTGCCAGGGCAAGGTAAGTGACAGGATGATGAGTGGGGAATAAGAGTGGTTGTGGATAACGTGGTTTCTGACCCCTGTGTCTCCACTCAAGACAGAAAGGGAAGGAGGAGAATGTGGCTCCCAGGATGGATACTGAGCTCTGATGCACCATGTTCAACTTAACTCTGCGATACCCAAGTGGAGAAGTTCAAAAAGCTCCCGGGTGCTGGAACTGGATGCTTAGGGAGGCTTTAAAGTTGGAGTATGGAGAAATGGAACAGGATCTTGAAAGGGACTTGCTGTATCAGGTTTTCATTAGTGCCCAAAGGCCAAGAAGCCAACAGCTACCAAGTCCCCACATTCCCAGGCAAAGTGTTAGGTCACTGGTGCAGGACCCATCAAGAGACTAGGAAGCCATTGTCAGCTCCAGATCCCACGCATACCAGCCACCAGCCTATGACGGTGGAGAGGTGGAAGAGGTAGAGAGACAATGTCTCCAGAGAGCTGTTGGAATCTTGTGCCATTTCTCCTTTCCCTGCCCTTTTCTGGGGAATGAAGAAGGTGGGCAAATGCTCATCTTTTCCCAAGGCCAGATGTGGGCCACATGGGAAGGAGCCAACCTCAAGCCAGGTTGAAAGGAACACTCCCCAGGAGTGTAGCTTGGAAAGACAAAGTGACCCTGCAGGGATGGGGACCATGGAAGCCTAGAGGCTGAGGGGACCATGGAAGCCTAGAGGCTGAGGAGACCGTGGAAGCCTAGAGGCTGAGGGGACCTGTTGGGGGAGAAGACTGTGTGCTTCAGGGTTGCTGTGGTCAGAGGATGCAACAGGGTGCACCCAGCCAAAGAACCAACATTTAATCATCTGCCATGCCCAGACAGCACCTATGTCTGGATATATCTGAGCCAGTCCAGCACATCCTCCCTGTCCTATACTGTTCCTGGATCCAGCTTGCCAGAACCCTCAGAAGTGGATCCCTTAGCCCCAGTCGAGCCTTCAGATGAAGACAGCCCCAGCTGACATCTGACAGCAGCCTCACAAGAGACCCTGAGCCATAACCCCAAAATAAGTTACTCCTACATTCCTGACCCACAGAAACTGTGAAAGAGAATAAGTACTATTCTTTTAAGCTTCTAAGTTTTGGGGTGATTTGTTTACACATCAATAGATAACTAACACATGGCTCCACCCCACTACCACTAAATCAGGATTGGGAAAGATTCCAGGAATCCATTTTTAATAAGCTCCCAAAATGATTCCTTTGATAACCAACTAAACTTAGAGGAAGAAGACCAAAGTGGCATCTCTGGGAATCCTGACCTTCAGGGTTTCCATGAACTTTACAGTCTGGTGAGTGAAAACTGACAATAATCCCACCAATGTTATTTGGTTGTAATTATGATCTGGGTTTGAAGGAAGTAGAAAAGGGTTTGGGCACCAATTTTAAGAGTCACTGAAACATCACTAGTATAACTTGTAGCTAAGTAAGCCAATCATACTTCCGGTTAAACTGACAGCTCCACCCAGTGGACATTTTGAAAACTTTTCTCATCTGAGTTTTTTTTCCTTTTATACACTTTGGAGTCAGTGGCAGCTCAAAGCCCACAATCGCCATCAGCTAAGATGCTGATTCAGATCATGTTTGCATCTTTGCCGCTTACCAGCTGTTGACTACCTAAATTGCAAGCCCTTTCATGCACCTCCAAAGGAGTCTAGTTTAGAAGATAAGAGAGTGAAAGTAGCTAAAGAACAAACACTACAAAAAAAGTCGTGGTACAGGCAGGGCGCAGTGGCTCATGCCTATAATCCCAGCACTTTGGGAGGCTGGGTTGGGAGGATCACGAGGTCAGGAGATCAAGACCATCCTGGCTAACACGGTGAAACCCCATCTCTACTAAATATACAAAAAAATTAGCCGGGCGTGGTGGCGGGCGCCTGTAGTCCCAGCTACTCGGGAGGCTGAGGCAGGAGAATCACTTGAACCCGGGAGGCGGAGCTTGCAGTGAGCGAAGATTGCACCACTGCACTCCGGCCTGGGTGACAGAGGGAGACTCCATCTCAAAAAAAAAAAAAAGGCATGGTACAAATGTATTTTCAAAATGTTGGGTCTTCTTCTACCCATGGAAATAAATCAGTTTTTTGAAAAGAAAGAAAGAGGAAAGGTGCAGCGACTCCTGCCTATAATCCCAGCACTTTGGGAGTCTGAGGCAAAAGGATCGCCTAAGCTCAGGGGTTCAAGACCAGCCTGAGCAACATAATAAGACTCTGTCTCTACAAAAAATACAAAAATTAGCCAGGTGTGGTGGCACATGCCCATAGTCCTAGCTACTTGGGAGACTGAGGTGGGAGGATCACTTGAGCCTGAAAGTCAAGGCTGTAGTAAGCTGTGATTGCACCACTGCACTCCAGCCTGGGTGACAGAGCGAGGGCCTGTTTCAAAAAAAAAAAAAAGAAAATAAAGAAAGAAAAGGAAAGAATTCTGCATGATATTTTTATTAACCAAAACTTCATTTCTCCACAGTAGATATTTTTAAAATTTATTCAAAGAATCACCAAATTATAGCCTTACCCAGTGGCTTGCACACCCCAGAGAGGCTTGTCAGAGCCTCTTTGAGGCAAAACAGAGCCGCTAGACGATTGCAGGGATGAGGTGACAATGTGCTGATGGGAACCTGAGTGGGGGATGGGAGAGTCCAAGGGATAAAGACTTAACATCAAATTTACTGATCCCGATTACTGTGCTGTTTCCCTGAAGGCAAACAGGCACTGGGCCCACCCGTAAGTGTTGCTTCACATGAAATGGACAAGGTCACGACAGAGATGAGCTGCAATCCACTCACTCAACAGCAAGGCCATCCTTGCTTGGCCTGAGTGCCTGTATTCCTGTGCCACAACAGTTTCAGTCCCTTACATGGCTCTGGCACAACACACAAAAAAAGAGAGGAGGCAAGAGGAGCTGGGCAGGGGACTGAATCCCCCAGGCCATTACAATGGATTCAGTTCCAGCCCACCCTACACAGGTTCACAGCAGCCCCTATTGCCCAGGGAAGACCATGACCTCCTTCCCTCCCCAGGGCTCTTTAGCATTGACTGAACACTTACTATGCCGTAGGCCTTGCTTTACAAGCATTGATTCATCTTTACAACTTTAACGAGGAAACTTCTATTATTATGTTCATTTCACAATTGAGAAGAGTGATGCATAGAGAGAAGTCCGCCTATTCAGCAGTTACTCTATGGCCTTACTATGTGCCTGGCACTGAGCTACATACTGGGAGTTGCAAGGATGAGTTTAAAAATCAGGCAAATTGGTCAGGCGCAGTGGCTCACACCTGTAATCCTAGCACTTTGGGAGGCCAAGGTGGGTGAATTGCCTGAGCTCAGGAGTTCGAGACAACCCTGGGCAATGTGGTGAAACCCCATCTCTACTAAAATACAAAACATTAGCCAGGCGTGGTGGCACACACTTGTAGTCCCAGCTACTCGGGAGACTGAGGCACAAGAATCGCTTGAGCCCAGGAGGCAGAGGTTGCAGTGAGCTGAGATCGTGCTACTGCATTCCACCCTGGGTGGACAGAGCTAGACGCTATCTCCAAAATATAAATAAATAACAGACAAGTAAATGGCACTGCTCCTGTCTCATGGAAGTTATTTCTCTTTCCTGTTTCATTAAGTCATACAGCAAAACTTGCTTTTATTTTATTTTATTTTATTTTATTTTAGAGATAGGGTCTTGCTCTGTGACCCAGGCTGTAGTGCAGGGGCATAATCACGGCTGAAGCTATCCTCCCACCTCAGCCTCCCAAGTAGCTGGGACTAAAGGCACACACCACCATGCCCAGCTAATTTTTGTATTTTGGGTAGAGATGGGGTTCGCCATGATGCCTGGACTGCTCTCGAACTCCTGGCCTCAAGCAGTTCTCCCACTTTGGCCTCCCAAGGTGCTAGAATTACAGGCGTGAGCTGCCGCATCTGGCTCACATCTCACTATATCATAACATATATCATGCATGCTGTCTTTCACTTGATGCTGTACCATGAGAATTTTCTCATATCACTAAAAATCATTTGAAGATGTGATTTTTAATAATTCTTAGCACAACTAGTTTGTGCTAATTAACTATACAGTTTATTTGCAGTCTGGTATAGTAGCTAAGAGCGGTCTGAATGCTTGCGCAAATCCTGACATTTGCTGCTTCCTAACTGTGTGACATTGGGCAAGTAACTTCTCTCTATGCCGCACTCTTCTCAACTGTGAAATGGACATAATAATAGAGGTGTCCTCGTTAAAGTTGTGAAGCTGGGTCAATGCTTGTAAAGCAAGGCCTACAGCATAGTAAGGATTCATTCAGTCAGTGTTAAGGAAGAGAGATGGCAAGAGGAGCTGGGCAGGGGACTGAAGCCCCTAGGCCATTAGAGCAGATACAGCTCAATGTCAAGCAGACCCCACATGGGTTCACAGCAGTACATACTCCCCAGAAAGGACCTGGACCTCCTTCCCTGCCCAGGGCACGCCTCCCATTTAGCAGTTATTCTATGGCACAAATCATATTATATCATAACATACGGTGATTATTTAACAGTTCTGTGCTGTTTGTCTTTTGGATTGTTTCCAAGATTTCAGTAATGATGCAGGAATTTCATTTGCTATAATTTTTTGTCCTTGTTGCTGATTATTACATAACACTTAAGATATGGAATTACTAGATCAAATGGTATAAAGTTGTAAGACCCTCAAATTACTTGCCAGAAAAGTTCCGCTACTTGGCTGGCCACCAGTAGGGTTTGAAATTACACTTTACCAATTACCACATACATTAAAAATCATTGCTAATTTGGTAACTATTATTAATACTATCTCACTGTTTCCATTTGCAGTCCTTAGATAACCATTGAGATGAGATAGCTTAATTCTTCTCTTACTCAGATTTTCAGTCCAAATTACTTTATCCAGAGCTAAAAAATAATTTGCAAAAATGCAGTAGGAAATTCTGCCAGGAAACAGAAAACTGAGGCAGAGGCCAGAAAGGGACTTGCTTAGTCCAGGAGTATCTCTAAACTATATAGAGGCTCGCTCAATGCTAAGAACATTCTAGAAAAACATTAAGTTTCAGGCCTGGTGTGGTGGCTCACGCCTGTAATCCCAGCACTTTGGGAGGCCGAGGAAGGTGGATCACCTGAGGTCAAGAGTTCAAGACCAGCCTGGCCAACATGG
>NW_012116088.1:2340719-2348227 GCF_000951035.1 Colobus angolensis palliatus | reverse complement strand
TGGATTTTCTCTCTAATGTGCTTCCTTTATCCCCCACGGAGCTTTGCTTCCCCCTGTCTCTGTCTCTAAAATGCCCCCCAGTGGCCTTTCTTTTACATCTAAGTGATAGTATTACAATAGAAATTTACCTGAAGGGGGAAAAACCTGGACTCAGCAACCAGTTTCCTCCCATGGACAGAGCCCCTGAAACCGACCCCTCCCAATTCTCTTGCCAAGCCCCCAGGAGAGGTTGTCGTCCCACTTTGAAAGGCAGCATGCGGCGCACCATTCACTCCACTTACACGCTTTCCATTTTCTGGGATTTTAAGTAGCTGTGACTTAAAAACACTCACAGCTGACAGCAGCATATTGCCCAAGTCCCCGGCTAGACACGATCTGCTACAGAACGTGGCCACACTGGGAGCACCTCTCCCCGAGCCCCAGACTATTCCAGAAGGGTGAGTGGCGATATTGCTACCACCCTACCATTGCAACATGTAGAAATTGAAATTAAGGACTAATGGCTTTGGGGCAAATTAAAAATGCAGAAATCAGAGGCACTGTTTCCCAGAGAGGCCCACTCTTCCCTCTGAAGTACAGAAAACAAAACAGTAAATACTAACCAGCTGCCATCTCATTGAATACCCACAGCCACACCAGAAGGTAGATGGTAACACTCCCATTTTACTGATGAGGACACTGCATCGGTCAGGGACCAGCCAGAAAACAGAACTACTCCAAAGAGGAGATTTAATAAAGGGGATGGGTCATATCAGAGACAGAAAAATCCAGAATCCAAACGGGACAATGAAGTGACCCAGAGATGAACAACAGTGAGAAGCCACTGCAACTCAAGGGCTGAGACTCAAAGGAAGAGCCATGGGCAGGCCCTGGGGAGCTGTTTCCACCAAGGAAGGAGCCAGTCAGTGGGAGCAGGGAAAACAGAGGAGACACAGCCACAGCCGAAAACGTCACCGCTGCCCCTGAGATGCCACTGAGGCAGGGGGGTAATGGGGATACTGTGCTTCTCTCCTCTCCCCATCCTCCCTTTCTCTTCCAGGCCCCCAACTGCCTGACCCTACAGGAAGCCAGTGGCAGGGAAGCCTGGAAAATTTGGTGCCTGACATGCAGACTGGGACTGAGAAGGGCAAGGAATAAATGTGAGAAAAGAGGCCGATGGCTGGCCCATTGCTCGTGGTCCCGCAACTACGATGTGGCAGGGCCAGGCAGTGAACAAAGTGCACCTGAGTCCACCAACCTGCTGCATGGAAGCAGCCGCCAGGGAGATGAGAGGCAGACAGAGCGGCAGACGGCAGGAATAAGCGGGAGGAGATGTTACCGTCATGCCTCCCTAACCAGAGAATCACACAAACCACCAAGAGTGGCGCTTGGGTGTGGACCCCGGCTCCCTGACTCACTTGCACCACTTAGTAGGGATATGCAGGATTGTAAATTTCTCCAAGGCTGTTTCCCCATCCACTCATTCAACACTTATTCAGCACTGAACAGGTGGAGAGGCAACATGAAAAATAATGCTTCAGGGGGTCAGAGAAACTAATCTTCATCCCTTCTCTCCTCTACATTCCTAACCCACCAGGAACAGACAAAAAGGTAGAGGTGAGAAATCAGTTCTGCATGGGCAAGAAAAGGGCAGGAGAGTGAGCAACCCACACGGCCCAAAGTCCATGCAGCAGACCCGCCCCTGGTCCATATGTTCCAGTCAGTCTTTATTTTCAGTCTCTCCAATCAGATAACTCCATCCTTCCTCCTATGGTGAGGAGCAAGTGAGGACCTCAAGAGAGGAAAGGATACATTCCTGCAAAATACCTTCCCATCCTGGAGGCTGAAGAGGTGAATGCCTTAAGGATATACAAGGAAGGATGTATGTAGAACCCCACACACAGCAGATGGCCCACGAATGCCACATATCATTAGCACATTCAGGGACCAAGTGCCAATATGCAATCTTTTTTTTTTTTTTTTGAGATAGTGTCTGTATTAGTCCATTTTCATGCTGCTGATTACGATACACTCAAGACTGGGAAGAAAAAGAGGTTTAATTGGACTTACAGTTTCACATGGCTGGGGAGGCCTCAGAATCATGGCGGGAGGCAAAAGGCACTTCTTACATGGCGATGGCAAGAGAAAAATGAAACAAAAGCAGAAACCCCTGATAAACCCATCAGGTCTCATGAGACTTATTCACTATCATGAGAATAGCATGGGAAAGACCGGGCCCATGATTCAAATACCTTCCCTGAGTCCCCTCCATTCCCACAACACATGGGAATTCTGGGAGCCACAATTCAAGTTGACATCTGGGTGGGGACGCAGCCAAACCAAATCAGGGTCTCACTCCATGATGGATGGAGTACAATGGCATGATCACAGCTCAATGCAGCCTCAACCTCCCAGGCTCAAGCAATCCTCCCACCTTAGCCTCCCCAGTAGCTGGGACTACAGGCATGCGCCACCATGCCGGGCTAATTTTGTATTTTTTTGTAGAGAGGGGGTGTCACTGTGTTGCCCAGGCTGATCTCGAACTCCTGGGCTCAAGTGATCCCTCACCTCAGCCTCCCATGGTGGCTGGGAGCCACCATGCCCAACCTTCCAATGTGCAAGCTCAACTCACACTTAGTATGTCCTGCAACCTGTCCATAAGGGATCTCACAGACTTCAGTGCAAATTCTGGCTTCTTTCTATGCCGGCTATGTGGTTTGGGAAAATTAGCTAATCTCTATGATCCTTAGTTCCCTCACCAGATATGGAACTAATGTCTACCTCACTCGGGTACTTAGTCCAGGTTCCCTAGAAAATGGTGAGAAACAAAAGCTTATGTGCAACTGAAAATCATCAAAGTTAAAAATTCTGTTCTTCAAAGGGCACCATCAATAAAGTGAAAAGACAACCCACTGAATGAAAGAAACATGTAGCAAATCACTTATCTGATAAGGGAATTGTATCTAGAGTAAATAGAGAATATAAGAATTCAATAATAAAAGGATATTATTAAAAACTGAGCAAAGGATCTGAACAGACATTTCACCATATGTAAATGGCCAAGAAGTACGTGAAAAGATGCTCAACACCATCATCAGCTGTGAGGGAAATACAAATCAAAATCACAATGAGATGCCACTCCACACCCACTAGGATGGCTATCATCGAAAAGAGACAACCTATAATCAAGCAACCAGTGCTGGTTTTAAGGAAACCAAAATTTTAGAGTCTAAGATACCAACGGAATTAAAAATGATGTAATACTTGTGGCACTTTGACACATGAGACCTTGAGGTCCTTACTTGCTCCTCCTTACCGTACAAGGAAGAGGATGGACTTACCTGACTGGAGAGATGTAAATCAAGACTGATTGGACTGGACATGTGGAAAAACTAAAACCATCATACACTACCAGTGGAAATGTAAAATGGTGCAGCTGCTTTGAGAAACAGTCTAGTAATTGCTAAAATGGTTGAATATAGAGTCACCATCTGATATTCAACAACGCTACTTATAGGCATGTACCAAGAGAAATGAAAATATATGTTCACACAAAAGGTGAGTTTTGCAAAGGTTCACAGCATCATAATTCATTATGGCCAAAAAGCAGAAACAATTCACATATCTAGCAACCATACAATGTTGCATAACCATACAATGGAATATTATTTGGCAATAAAAAACTGAAGTATTGCCACATGCTGTGTAACATGGGTGAACCTTATTTTCCTGTCATATACTTCCATATAAAATTAGAAACCGATAATAAGAATGCCAACGAATACTTTCTGAGCGCTTCTATATGCCAGTCCTTTTGTATACATTCATTTGTTGAATCCCTGGAGATCATGAGAATGTTCCCATTTCTCATATGACTGAGATATGGAGATATAAAAAATATTCTCAAGGTTCTACAGCAAGTAATTGGAAGAACTATGTTCAAATGCATGTGACCTGACTCAGGGTCCCTCTATATAACTCTATATTGCTTCTAGGTGTAAGTTATACTCACACTGAAAGTTCCAAAGAAAAAGTCACAATTGTTTCATGGAACAGACCACGGTGGGTTCCTTCCCAGTACTCTGGAGCCCCATGGCATGCTGCTCTATTCCCAGAAGCTGTGTATACTCGCTCTCGGCTTCCAGGAACATGCAGGCTGACCTCCAAGCTGGTGACAGCCCATTTGGAAGGGGGCAGAAGGCACAATCTGGAATGTAGCAGGAGATTAGCAGCTAGAGGCAAGCTTTCAGGCAAGTTCGGGCTGAGGGAAGCTAACATTCAATAAGCCAGGCTTCAAATTACATGTATCTGATCAATTCCCCAAGAAATGATTTCAGCTATAAAGCATATCTGTGAGAACAAACAGATTCAAAAGCCTGGTAGAGTTTTCCAGATTCTGTTCAAGGACAAAGTTTAGAAGGTTCCAACAAAGTACCTAACCTAAGTTAAAGCTGTCTGTACACTATTTCCTCTTCTCTCATGCTTTCATAACCCTACTCGAATCTTCCCTACTCCCCATTACTCTACTGGAACTGTTTCTCAGGATCGCAAGGACCTCCCCACAGCTGAGTCCAATGGTCAGTTTTTATAGCCTTTGTCTTGACTACTCACAGCATTCAACACTGCCTCCCTCCTTGATACTTTCATTCTCTCCCTCCTTGATACTTTCTTCACTTTACTCCTGAGACACCACATTCTTTCTTTTTCTCCTACTTTATTGGTTGTTCCCTATCAGTGCCCTTTTGTTGATTTTTTTTCTCCCTATTATCGGACAAGTTTCCTTCCTCTCTTCTCACATATTTAGTATATTGCCAGTTTCCAATTTATTTCCTCTCTGCTCCAAAGCCACCCTTCATTGCCTGTTCTGCAATAATGGAACTGGACTCTGTAGGCATTTCTCCTGCACAGCTGATACAATATTCAGTTTTGCCAACAGAGTGTTGGAGGAGGGGGCTTCCCTTCCTGGTTCTGGTGTGCTTCCATATGGTTCCTGACACATGGCTACCATGTACACGTGAGGGACATCCAGCAGCACTTCATGGACCCTGGCAGGGTGCTTTCTGCTTCCCCAGTGGCTGTAGACCAACACAGGCCCAGGGAACCCAGCAAACTCTGCTGTCCAGTGAGCCACAGCCATACCTTCTCCAGTGAAGCTCAGGTCCCAGCCTTGGGGAGGGACTTGTCTTCCAAATTTGTTCCTCAAGTACTGTCCCTCAGCCCAAGAATATACTTCAGCGTTCTCATTAGCCTTTTAGAATTAATCCTTGCCACTCAATAATTCTTTATATTACACTTACCTCATTCACAATACTGTGCGGCTTCTGTCTTCTGGACCTTGACCAACATATTCCCTTAGTGATCTCACCTAGTCTCATAGCTTTAACTGCTTAGGACCCCCAGATCTCTCAGGACCCCTAGATCTCTCTCTCTCTCTCTTGAACACCAGACTTAATACAACTGCCCACGTGTCTCCACTGGGGTATTAATAGAGCAAACCTGTATGACCAAAACAACACTCCAGATACTCCCAATACTTGCTCTATCCACAGCCTTCTCTATCACACTTGCTAACTTAATCCTTCCATTTGCTCATGTCAAAAACTTTGGGAGATATCACTGACTCTTTTCTCTCTTACTCTCACATTAAATCCATCAAGAAATCCTCTTGAATCTATCTTCAAAATATCTGACATTTCCCAATTCTCCTCTCACGACCTCCACAGCTACCACCCTAACCACTGTCATTTCTTGCCTGGATTCTAGCAAAAGCCTCAGTACTATCCTCAACACAACAGCCAAAGCAATCTTTTAAAATATATCATGTCACTCCTTTGCTCAAAATCCTTGCAGTAGTTCCCAAAATCCAAAACCAAATCCTTGAAATGCCCAACACCCCCTTACACTTGCTATTCCCAAACTGTGCACCAAGGCACTCCAAGGCAGCATTCACCGAGACACTACAGGGTACTTTCTATGTTCTAGGTTATACAGCAGTATCAGTCATATTACTACTATAAAATTGTTAGAACCCAACCACTTGTAAATCCAAACCATTAGTTATTTTCTTTGACGTAGGGGCATCGTAAAAAATTACTACGACACTAAGGGCACTATGGGCCTAAAAAGTTGGGGAACCCCTACCCTACACAATCATCTGTCTGATCTTATCTCCTGAAACGGCCCCTCTGTTTGCTCCACTCACTCTGCCCCAGCCAACCCAGCCTCCCTGTGCTCCTCACCTCGCCTGGTACACGCCTGCCTCAGGCCCTTTGCAATGACTGGTTCCTCTGTCTAAAATGCCCTTGGCTGCCTTCTACACTTTCAGATGTGTTCAAATGTCACTTCCTCACATTAGATATTCCATCACTGTGTGGGCTGCCATAACAAAACACCATGGAGTTGGGTGGCTTAACAACACACATTTATTTGCTATGTTCTGCAGGCTGAAAGTCCAAGATTGAGGCTCCAGCCAATTCTACCTGTTGTGAGGGCTCTCTTTTCAGCTTGTGAACAGCAGCCTCCTTGCTGTGTCCTCATACAGCCTTTCCTCAGTGCATGCATGTGGGAAGAAAGTGAGAGGGAGAACTCGTGTCTCTTCTTGTAAGAACACTAATACTGTTGAATCAGTGCCCATCCTTACGAACTCATTTCATCTTAGTTACCTCCTTAGAGGCCCCATCTCCATATACAGCCACATTAGAGTGAGGACTTGAACATACAAATTTGGGGGAGACACCAACATTCAGTTCATACCACTACCATTGCTGAAATTGCAATCCCATTCTCCCCAACACTCCCTCACTCCCTTACCTTGCGCTCTTCTCCCCACAGTTCGCCTTTCTCACATACTCTACAATGAATTCACATTATGACTCTTGTTTATTATCTGTCACCCTCTCCCCCAACTAGAATAAAACTCAATGATTAAGGGTAGGAGCCTTTGTCTACTTAGTTCATTATGTGTCCCAGGCATCTAGGTTAGTGCCTTGTACACAGCTGGTACTCAGATTAGCTGCTGAATGTATGAAGGAGAAAAAACATCTCCTTCCTGGCCCCTTTTCCCTTTTCATTCTCTTTGCACATCACCAGGGAAGGAAAAGAAACATACCTCAATAATCGATTAGTTTCAGGAGAACTGGTAGTCTTCATTCCATGTAGAAACCAGATCTGATATTCAGTAATTAAAAATAATTAATATTTAATAAGCAGCCCAAATTTCTACCAACAGATCACTAGGTAAACACCAGATAAAAAGACTTCCAAGCAGTCCATAATTCTAGCATACTCATCTATGACTGCTGGATATAAGATGTGATTGATTAAAGAAGACAGGCCAGGCGCGGTGGCTCACGCCTGTAAATCCCAGCACTTTGGGAGGCCGAGGCAGGTGGATCACAAGGTCAAGAGATTGAGATCATCCTGGCCAAAGTGGTGAAACCCCATCTCTACTGAAAATACAAAAATTAGCTGGGTGTGGTGGCGCATGCCTGTAGTCCCCAGCTACTTGGGAGGCTGAGGCAGGAGAATCG
>NW_012116088.1:2321861-2340156 GCF_000951035.1 Colobus angolensis palliatus | reverse complement strand
AAAAAAAAAAAGTTAAGCATAGAAGTTACCACATGATGGAACAATCCTGCTCCTAGGTATATCCAAAATCACT
This sequence comes from Colobus angolensis palliatus, assembly GCF_000951035.1. Lineage (NCBI taxonomy): Eukaryota > Metazoa > Chordata > Mammalia > Primates > Cercopithecidae > Colobus > Colobus angolensis. The sequence continues at coordinate 2,340,083 of NW_012116088.1, read as the reverse complement.
GAGAACAGATACACGAACACTTACAAATGAATGTTCACAGCAGCAACGCTCACAACAGCCAAAAGGTGGAAACAGCCCAAATGTCTATCCACAGATCAGTAGATCAACAAAATTGCAGTGGATACACATAATGGAATATTATTACGCCACAAAAAGAAATAAAGAACTGATACATGATGCAATGGGGAAGACCATGGAAAACATTAAGCTAAGTGGAAGGAGTCAGACACAAAAGGTCACATATCGATTTCATTTATACAAAATACCCAGAACAGGCCGGGTGCAATGGCTCACGCCTGTAATACCAACAGTTTGGGAAGACAAGGCAGGAGGATTGCTTGAGTCCAAGAGTTTGAGACCAGCCTGGGCAACATAGCAAGACCCTATCTCTACAAAAAAACTTTTAAAAATATCTGGGCGTGGCAGCACGTGCCTGTAGTCGTGACTACTCAAGAGGCTAAGGAGGGAGGATTGCTGGAGCCCAGGAAGTCAAGGCTGCAATGAGTCATATTCATACCGCTGCACTTCAGCCTGGGCAAGAAAGAGCAAGGCTGTCTCAAAAAAATGGTAATACCCAGAATTAATTCACAAAAACAAAATACAGATTGGGGGTTGCAGGGGTTAGGGAGTGGGAATGGGGAGGAACTGCTTAAACAGCGCTGGTTTTTCTTTTGGGGTGATGAAAATGTTTGGGAACTAGACAGAGGTGCTGATTATGCACTACTGTAAATGTACTAAATGCCACTACACTGCTCACCTATTTAACTTTTAATACTTAAACTTAGCCTTAAAATGGCTAATTTTATGTGAATTGCACCTCACTAAAAAAAGAAAGAAAATACGTGGTAAAGGCCTTTAAAAACAGTAACTGTGTGGTGACTAGAGATCCGGGTTTAGCTCCGCCGCTTATTGGCAACAAGGTACTGTCTCTCTGGGCTTCAGTTTCCTCATCTGTAAAATGATCAGGTTGGATTAAATCACGACTAGTTCTTGACCAGGACAGCCTATATTGGCCATATGTGGAGAGTTGCTTCTAAATGCATAGGGCCATCCCATCACCCCCAGATTTTGACACGTCCAAGGCAGAATCAGGCCTGTGTTCTTGTGTTGAAATATTTATTTCAGGATTTAAATCCACCCCCTTCTGAGAACACCAGATTAAAAGACCTCCAGCAATCCATGATTCCAGTGTACTCATCTCTGACTGCTGTATATAAGATGTGATTTGATTAAAGAAGACAAACAACAAGTGCATGTATTAGGAACAACATTCTGAATACTCACAAGTAGTTATCTTGCACACTTAACCCTAGGCCAGAGGACACGGGGCATACACACAGGAAAAGGATACCAGGACAGGGTCCATGGAGTTTTGCTTATACCACAAAAGGAGTTTTAAGGCAGTTTAATTCAAGGCTGCGAAAACTACGTCTATGACATAAACATGACATTCAAAAATAACTCAGCCTTTCAAATGTCCCCAATACCAACAAATCAACAAAGTAGTCAAGATGACAGCCACTGTCAAGGACAGATAAACAGTCTCAAAAGTGATCCAACATGACACCGCTATAGCAGGGACTATACAGAGCCCTCCCTATGCAGTTAACACAGATTGACGGATGCTATTTGCAGGCTGCCAGTCTTGCATGTTTTCACTTCACATAAATGTATTACACTGTCCTAGGAGAGCAAATGCACGTTACGTGAGAGAAAAATAGGACTCATCATCTCGTTCCACAAACAGGGGTTACAGAAAACACAAGGCTGGACAAGGCCACACTGAAACGGGTTAGTGACTTTTCTGGCAGGCCCCTCACAGGCACTGAGATGAGGCCTAAAAATATGCTGGGGTGAGTTCCGTCCTTCCTTCCGTAGTTACCACCTGGATTAGGCTTCCTGAGCTCGGTCGGTTTTTCCCTGTGATCCAGTCATGGAAGGTTCTGGAACAAAAAAGAAAATTTTTCTTTTACATTCTCAAAGCAAAAATCTGGGCACATGCTGACATTCACAATGACAGCTTGTGGGGTGGGGGAAAGGGGTGGCACAGCAGCGACTGTTTAAAAGCCACTAAGGGCTGGGCACCATGGCTCACACCTGTGATCCCAACACTTTGGGAGGCTGAGGTGGGCAGATCGCTTGAGGTCAGGATTTTGAGACCAGCCTGGCCAATATGATGAAACTCCATCTCTACTAAAAATACAAAAATTAGCCATGGCAGCATGTGCCTATAATCCTAGCTACCTGGGAGGCTAAGGAAGGAGAATCACTTGAACCCGGGAAGCAGAGGTTGCAGTGAGCTGAGGTTGTACCACTGCACTCCAGCCTGGGCATTGCAGTGAGACTCTATCTCACAAAACATAATAAATAAATAAATAAATAAATGCCTCTAAACTCTAAAGGTCAGGCATTATGGCTCACATCTGTGATCCCAGCATTTTGGGAGGCCAAGGCAGGAGGATCACTTGAGCCCAGGTGTTTGAGACCAGCCAGGACACAATGGCAAGACCCTGTCTCCAAAAAAATAATAAATAATAAATAAAAGCTAGTAGACATGATGGACACATACTGAGGCCTCCAGTGAGTTCAGTGGTATACTCATTCTAATCTCTGAGTGGCAGGATTTGGCATGAGTTTAACTTTCATTTTGGTATTTTTCGACATTGTTGGAATTCTTTTGTGATTTTAAAAGATTTTAATTTGGCCAGGCGTGGTGGCTCACACTTGTAATCTCAGCAATTTGGGAGGCTGAGGCAGGTAGATCACTTGAGCCCAGGAGTTTGAGACCAGCCTGGGCAACCGGGTGAAACCCCACCTCTAAAAAAATACAAAAAATAGCTGGGCATGGTGGCACATGCCTGTAGTCCCAGCTACTCAGGAGGCTGTGGTGGGACAATTGCTTAAGCCCCAAAGATCAAGGCTGGGGTGAGTCGTGATCATGACACTGCACTCTAGCCTGGGTAACAGAGTGAGACCCTGTCTCAAAAAAAAAAAAAATTGTTTTTAAAGATTTTAATTAGTTCATTCAAAGAGAGAGACATATGCACAATACTTCGCTATATTACCTTCTCAGAAATTTATGAGAGAAACAGAATTCATTTATTTGGCATTTTTAAATCAAATATTTATAGAGTACCCACCGCTGCACCAAACAATGGAAAAAGAGATACAAAAAAACAGGCTATTACAATAAAATGTTAAATACAGTAACAGGGGCATTTCACAAATCTAAGGAGAGGAGCAACGGACCCCACTTGCGGCAATCAAAAACACCCTGTAAGAAGACAGGAATGAAAAAGGGCAAAAGAAATTCACAAGAAACAAGAAGTACATGATAATTCTTTAACATAAAATATTTACATTTGAGTACATCATCCATTTTGACAATGCACCAGCTGAGACTTCGGACCTTCATTAACTGGAAAGTGCTCAGCAGTTCCTTCCCGGGAGACTCCCAGTGCTGATCTGGAACCTTCTGGGCCAGCACTGATGTCTAAAGGTCCAGTCATTCAGGCCCCCACTCTGGGGTGTGAATGAGCTCATTTGAGCACTTGGGCTCAAAAAACAAAGCGTTGCTAAAACTCTCTAAAGTACTGTCATGTGTCACGGTCTCATCTCTGGGGACAGGACAGGGCTTAGTGAGGGAAGGCTCTGAGAGACTAGTGCTGTTTTGATGTGTAGGGTTTTGTGTGTTGGTTACGCGTGTTTTTTTTTGTTTTTTGTTTTTTTATTCTTTAAGTTCTAGGGTACATGTGCACAGTATGCAGGTTAGCTACACAGGTATACATGTGCCACGCTGGTTGGCTGCAATGCATGTTTGAAATGGTCTTACTTCTCCTTCACCCTCATCTGCAGCGTGGATAGGTGAGAGAGAACGCCATTCTAATCAGGGATGGTAGAAGAAGGATGTGCTCACTGACATCTCAAAGCAAACTTTATGCCAACTTTTCTGAGAGTTTTCAAATACCACAAATGGGTGGATGTGATCTCTAGAACGAAGAGGCCTGTGACAGCCCGTCCTCTGTGGGTCTATGGCTCAGCATGAGTTCAGACACAAGACCCCAGATGTTCCATCTAGAGTCTAGGTCTTAGATCAATATCTCAAGCGTGGTTGGGAGTGTCGGCCTTTGAAAAGAAATTCAAACACAAACACGATTCGAAGCTTGATTTCCTCTACAACTTCAATTTTTTTCCTGCAAATCAAGCATTAGCATGATTCCTGGCATAGACAGAAATAACTGTCAGCAGACCAGTTAAGACCATCGGCTCTGCAGCCACACCACTTGCATCAGATCCTGGCTGTGCTGTGTGACCTTAGGCAAGTGACTTAGCCCCTGCCATCCCTCCAAGTCTCTAAGCCTTAAACAAAAATGACAGCTCCTCCCTCAGAGTTTGCTCTGAGCATTAAATCAGAGTTATGAAGTGCTTAGAATGGTGGCCGGGACTTAAAAAGTGCTCTGTAAGTACATGTTTCAAACATAAAATGCAAGTCCCAAATTTCTCCCAAATGAATTTAAGTGAGATTGTAACACCAGGCCAGAAGCACACTGGTATATTCACAAACATCTCTGACAAACAGTCGTCAAAGCAGTTTACACAGAGACACGGCTGGGTCAGGCTGTCACCGTGACCCTCTCGGCCCCCCTGCTCCATGAGGGCAGGGATCCCATCTTCGTCCTGATCCCAGGGCCGAGGGCAGCACCTGGCCCATAGCAGGTGCTCGATGAACACATGCTTACTAACTAGAGGGGCTTGGGGAACTGACACCTAAACAAACACAAAAGAGGAATTCAGCTCTCTGTTTCATGAGCGTTCAAATGCCACCCATATTCACAAATGGGCGAAAAGGATTTGGGAAATAAAGGGCTCTTTCTGTGGGTCTGTGGCTCGACACTGATTCAGACATGTGCCCCAGGCCATCCACCTGGTGTCGCCCTCCCCCACGGAGGCTCCTCGTCACAGCAGTATCGACACAAACTGCAGCTGGGGATCACTGAACACTTGCTATGGCCAGACACTGTGCCAAGTGCTTGGCACACACTATCACATTTAATCCTCCTAACAAGCACGATGGACCTCATGATCCAGGTGGGGAAACTGAGGCCTCAGCAGGTCAATAATGTGCTCAGCATGGCTGTCGGGGAGGGAGGGAGCCAGGATTCACATCGGCACTACCCATTCCACCACTCTGCTGCTTGTCTCCAAGTCCAGCCACCCTGAGATTCCATCTGATGGACGATGAGTCCCAGAGACCTCCTGAGACCACTCTGATGACATCAGGGAACACAGACTTGTCCTCTGGACCACAGCAAGGCAGAGAGTAGGGGCTGGAAGCTGCTCAGTCATGGACATGACTATAATACTCACTCAACCAGGAATTCTAAGGGTGTCCAGCAGCTGAAGTCAGCCTCAGGCATTGATTTCCTGTTCATCGGGGTATCCAGGGTAACCCTGCAATGGACACAGATAAACACGTCATTCATGTCGCCCCTTTATAACAACAGGTGCCCAGTCCTCCTTGGCCAGGAAAACGCAAACATAACGCAAACATACAGCATGACAATCTAGAGCCTCTGTCACCGAGGGTGCTATTTACATGGAAAGATCAGACAGGAAGATAAGCAGAGAGAGAACAGGAAGCTGTCCCCGCTAGCAAAGGCCAGATTTGAGCATAATTCAATAAGGTGCTCTGTGGCTCACCACTTAGGCAGATAAGAACAAAACAGAAGGAGCCACATTTTGTCTTTTTCAAAAAGAGTCTTCACTGAATTAAACTGCTTTGTTGCTGTGTCTTTATTCACTGCCTAACATGTAGCACACTCATTTCTAAGGATTTAAGGTAGTCATATGCCTTTCAATATGAGAATACTGAAATACTAAAATTTTAAATATGTGGCTATTTTCCACAAAACCTTAAGATTTTTGGCAAGAGAATACATAATTCAGATATGCATGAATCTCCCAAGAACATTCGGGCCTCAGGAATCATTCGAATCATTCACAACAGCTGCGGGAATCATGTCACAGAATCACAGAACCTCACAACTAAAAGGGAACCAGAAAGTCAGTCAGTACAGTCCCTACAGTCTCAGCATCCCTTTATAATAGGACCACAGGCAAGAGGGAAGCCTGCTGGTGCTAGAAGCCTTCCAGTGAGAAGAAACAGCCTCCCTCCAAAGCAGCTGCCTCTGCCTGGGACGGCTGATGGGGGACTGTCCCCTGATGGCCAAAAGAAACACCTCCAACAGTTTCCCATATTCTCTCACACACCCATACGCCATGTAATGACTTGAAAGACAGAGCTACATACAAAAAAATAACATGTGTAGTCTAATTTTAAAGGAAGAAATAATGAAGGGAGAAAAGAAAGAGAGAGGAAAAAAAGAGGCAAAAAAGACAGACCCATCCAACCAGCCAATCAAACATTCTGGACAGCCCAGGAGAACCCAAACCTTGAAGTATTGCTATGGTCTGAATGTATCCCCCTCAAACTCACATACAAAATGCAATCTGCAACATAATCGTATTGAGAGGTGGGGTCTGCAGGAGACAACTGGGGGCCTTTAGGAGGGGAGTAGCATGCTTATAAAGGAAGCTGGAGGAAGCCCATTTGCCCCTTCCACCATGTGAGCACATATAGAAGTCGCCATCTGTGAGGAATGAGCCCTCGCCAGGCACCAAATCTGCTGGCGCCTTCATCTTGGACTTCCCAGCCTCCAGAACTGTGAGCAATCCATTTCTGCTGTTTATAAATCACCCAGTCTAAGGTATTTTGTTAGAGCAATGCAAACAGATTAAGATAATAAGTATCCTAAGAGACTTCGGTGCGTTTCAGAGCCCGAGGTGAGAACACACACAGGTCACTTGTGGAAAGCTACAGTCAGACAAACAGTCACCCGCAGCAGTGGGGCAGAGGTGGGTAGCGGCCAGGGAACCCCAAGCACTTACGGGAGCACAGCGATGGCGGCTGCCCTGGGCGGCATGCCGCTGTTCTTCCCAGCCAGGCTCTGGCAGAGCTGGTGAACAGCACCCTTGGCCATGCCGTACCCGATCATACCTGGGAAATGGGGAGAAGATGGCTCAGTGACCACTGGCGGCCAGGGGGACAGCAAGGACATGCAATCTTCTCTTGAGATCTCTCGGCCCTGAAAACTTTATAAATAGCTGTGTCTGGCCTCCTCCAGGCCGGACGCCCTCACCATCCCCCACCAAAAAATGGCAAAGAGCCATGAGAAAGAGGGGATGGGAATAGGTGGGCTGGGAGTTACGGCCTCTGGCCAGTTTCCAAGAACACAGGCTTCACACAGGCCACCAGTACGTCCAAGGTGCAGCATTCCAGGGTCCGGAAGAGGCCAGAAGAAAAGATAAATGAACATTTATGGGGAGAAAGTGAAGGGGACATGACATTTCAACTGTACCTACTATGCATCTAACACTTAACATTTATTACAAAAGCCAAAAGGTTGATCGTATTTTTATTCTTAGGAAACCAAGACTCAGACAGGTTGAGTACATGCCAGGCTCACACACAAATGTGTGCCAAAGCTGATGGAGAGGTTAAAGCCCAGGCAAGAACTGGGTTCTGAACCCTTTGATCACTAAATGCTGGTGAGCACCTGGCACACAGAGGCACTTAATGGGACAGCAAAATCAAGCAGTTATTTGTAACACAGGCCTTGAAGTCAAATCAGATACATTCAAGTCCCAGTTCCTCCACTTACCACTAAAGAAATTCTGGGCAAGTTCCCAAAACCTCTCTAATCCTCAGTTGCTGCATCTGTAAAATGGGTTTGAGGTGTTTACCAACACAATCAATTCTCTAAGTCTCCAGACACCAACTGGGTGTCTGATAATTCACTTAGAACTCCCGGCTAGGTGCGGTACCTCATGCCTTTAATCTCAGCATTTTGGGAAGCTGAGGCAGGAGAATCCTTTGGGCCCAAGAGTTCAAGACCAGCCTGGGCAACATAGTGGGACCCCATCTCTACAAAAATTAGCCATGCCTGGTGGTACATGCCTATGGTCCCAGCTACTTGGGAAACTGAGGTGGGAGGTTCACTTGAGCCTGGGGGAGGTCAAGGCTGCAGTTAGCTATGATCACGTCACTGTACTCCAGTCTGATTTAAGGGCTCAGTCTCACAAGACTTACCCTACTTCAGATGCCAGTCACAAGTCCTGGGCCACTTAGACTTCTGACCAACAGGCTAAATCGGGGGTTTGCACAACAACCTCTTCAGGCGCAATAATTTGCTAGAATGGCTGGAAGAACTCAGGCAAACACTTTTTTTTTTTTTAATAGTTACCGGTTTATTATAAAGGATACAACTCAGGAACAGCCAGGTGGAATCACACAGAGGCAGGGTAGGAGAGGGGGTGGGCATGGAACTTCCATGCCTGCTCCAACCACGCCACCCTCCCAGCGCCTCCATGTGTTCAACCCAGACACTCACCACATCTGGAAGTTTTTGTACAGCTTAATCTCCAGTCCCACTCCCTTCCAGGACGTTGGTAAGTGGAGCCGAAATTTCTAACCGCCTAATTGCTTGATCATTCTAGGAAGCAGCTCCATCCTGAGGCTGTCTAGGGGCCTCAACCTACTAATCACCGTATCAGTATAAACTCAGGTATGATCCAGAGGGGCTCATTACGACACACAGGAATCGAGTACTTAATTCCGAGCACACCCTTAGCACAGGACAGGCACTCAATGAATGTTTCCCATCAAATCAACAGAAGTAATGTGCGCTGGAACCTGACTACCTGGCTTCGTGTCCAGGCTCCGCTACTTGCTAGTGACTGACACTGGGAGAGGCTACTAAACCTTGGAATCCTCGGTTTCCCACTCCATGAAATGAGAATGACAATCCCAAATCCTAACAACAATCAAATAAAATACCATGTACAAGTGTAGCAGACAGGGAGGGTCTCCAGGGACTATAGGCGTTTCAACAGCTTGAACAATCAGCCTGTTTCACAGCCTGGTTTTTCCCACTACTTGCATGGAATGCAGTCAACTAGTCAGGTGAAACCAGCAACTTAGAGATGATCCCAAGTGGACTTTCCTCATTACCATGCTACAGCTTCATCACCAGAACATGTGACTATGTGCTGGCGTGATGACTCACTGCATCTGTGCCCCTGTGACCCCGCCTCCACATGCCGTGACACACCCTCTCCCCTCTCTATCACCCCAGGAAATCCTCCTGGGAGAGACACTGCTTTGGAGAATACTTCCAGCATCCTCCTTAATTATGTCAAGTAATAAAGCTCCATTGATTGTTTTTTTTCCAGGTTAACAAATCCCCTTTGTACAGTACTGAGCACAGAGGAACACTCAGTCCTGGCCATTATTGTCATTCATGACTCTCAGCAGGTCACTGGCAACTCTTTTTCCATGGACAGCAATAAGGAGTTGCAAAAAGGGTCGTCAACTTGGAATTCAAAAAGTGCAGCCCTAACTCCTGCTTTTCCAGCCACCAAAAAAAATCACAGGTTCTGTAGGCCTGCTTTTCCATCCGTAAATGGGAGTGGTAACTCAGATCACAATTTATTCACAAGGCCATGCTGAGGATGGAGGGAGACTGCATCCAAGAAGGGCATTGGAAACCATGGAGGGCACGCACAGAACCCGATCAGTGCGGAGGGAGCCCAGCCTGGTGTAGGAATGGCTTTGCTCAGCACCTTGCCAGGGAGATGTTCTCCCAGTGACTGCAGCAGGGAGGGGTAATGCTTCTCCCACTCTCCCAGATCATCATTATTCATATTACAATACATGATTCCTCTCCAGATCAAGCAGTCATCTGCGGCCCATCAGGGGCATTTCCTTCCTTATCAGTGATGGAAGGACTGTGACATGATTGGGAAGGTGACAACTCTGGCCTTAACACCATCAAACCAACCTGCCATCACTCTGCTGCCTGTAAAGCCAGAGCCTGGAAAGGGGCAGCCATGGACCACCTGCTCCCGGGCATCAAAACCCACTTACCATACCCCATGTCATGGAGCCTCTTCCATGTGGGAATCCCTAGACTCAGTGTTAGAAAGACAAAGAAGCATAAGGCAGCTCTCTGGCTCCCAGGAACGGCACGGCACACCAGAAAGAACCCAGAATCTGGACTTCAAGGCCAGGGCTTGGAACCCAGGTGATTCCTCACCACTGCGACTTGGGCGAGCAGCTCCTTGAGCCTCTGGTTCTTCCCTGCTAAATGGGATCTAATGCCCAGGTCACAGGCTTTCCTGAAGACGACGTGAAACGTGACATGCTTCATAAACTCGAAAGGGCTCTTTCATTCCCAGAAGAAAGTAAGTTCCACAGAGGCAGGGATTTTAATTGTTTTGTTTACCAAATCAAAAGGTGGCATTCAATAAATACTTTATTTGGCCAGGTGAGGTAGTTCAGGCTTGTAATCCCAGCAGTTTAGGAGGCTGAGGCAAGTGGATCTCTTGAGCCCAGGAGTTTGAGACCAGCCTGGGCAACATGGCGAAACCCTGTCTCCACAAAAAATACAAAAATTAGCCAGGTGTGATGGCGCGCACCTGTAGTCTCGGCTACCCAGCAGGCTGAGGTGGAAGGATGGCTGGAGTCCAGGAGGTCAAGGCTGCAGTGAGCCAAGATCATGCCACTGCACTCCAGCCTGTGTGACAGAGCCAGACCATGTCTCCAAAAAAAAAAAAAAAAAAGTAAAATAAATAAATAAATATTTTATTCATTGCTTTCAGAAAAGAGCAATAGGTGGGTTTCTCAAAGGAGGATAATGGGGCTTAATCAAATGGTGGGCACTCCAAAATAGTGGGAATGAAAAAACAAACTGGGGCTGGGCGCGGTGGCTCACACCTGTAATCCCAGCACTTTGGGAGGCCAAGGCAGGTGGAACACCTGAGGTTGGGAGCTCAACACCAGCCTGACCAACATGGGGAAACCCCGTCTCTACTAAAAATACAAAATTAACTGGGGGTGGTAGTGCGTGCCTGTAATCCCAGCTGCTCTGGAGGCTGAGGGAGCAGAATTGCTTGAATCCAGGAGGCAGAGGTTGTGGTGAGCCAAGATTGTGCGATTGCACTCCAACCTGGGTAACAAGGGCAAAATTCCGTCTCAAAAAAAAAAAAAAACAAAACGAACAAACTGGTAGCTCTGTTCATTAAAACTATGCTAGGTGATTCTCAGTAACTCATGAGTTTCTCAATATTCCAGACAAACTAACTTTTAAATTATTTAATCTATGATGAAGTGAAAAGAGTAAGGCACAGAAAAGCCTCTATTGAGTCATCAAATTTTGGTGCTTTTCTTTCCATTTTTTTTTTTTTTTGAGATAATCTTACTCTGTCGCCCAGGCTGGAGTGCAATGATGCGATCTCAGCTCACTGCATCCTTGACCTCCAGGGCTCAAGCAATCCTTCCACCTCAGCCTCTTTTTCTGTTTGTTTGGAGACAGAGTTTCACTCTGTCACCCAGGTTGGAGTGCAGCGGTACGATCTTGGCTCACTGCAACCACCGCCTCCCAGGTTCAAGCGATTCTCCTGCCTCAGCCTCCTGAATAGCTGGGATTACAGGTACCTGCCACGATGCCTGATTATTTTTGTATTTCTTAGTAGAGATGGGGTTTCACCATGTTGGCCAGGCTGGTCTCGAACTCAGGTGAACCGCCCACCGTGGCCTCCCAAAGTGCTGCCATTACAGACATGAGCCATTGCACTCTGCCAAATTATGGTGCTTTTTAAAAAGTATATGAGTGTGGCATGGGTGCACACTAGAATGGCACAGAATGCTTCCAGAAGGACACCTAAGGAGCCACCACTGTAGTTGGGTCTGGGAGGGAGTGCCATAGAGATCGGGGTGTGAGTAGGAGAGCGTCTTCCTATTCATTGTGTTTCTTTTAGTGCCAAGTGAATTTTTACTACATGCATTGGTTAGTTTTCCAATTTAAAAATTGATTAACTAAATTACTTAAATAAACACTAAGACAGTGCCTTCTTAGCTTTTCCCATAAGCTCTACTTGTCAAAGCAAGTCCTTTTCCAAGACCCTATTTGAATCAGCTCCCTCAACAAAACCTTTTCAGAGGTAGAATCACCCCGCCAAGAGCACTCTGCTTAGACCGTAATTGAGCCCAGTCTCACACTCACAACCCCCGCATGCCTGCTGCCCGGAGAAGGCTCTCAATATAATTATATCATCTCAATATAACTATAAAATTATCTCAATATAATTATATTATCAGTAATTGTTATAATTACTGATTATAATTATATATTAATTACTGATCAATTTATTACTCAGACCCATCTGCTACTAACTAGCCAGGCTGTCTCACAGAAAGCACCTAAAATCACTGAACTTTGGTTTTTTCCCTCTGTAATCAAGGGAAAATAATAGCACCTACTTTACAGACACCTCTGGTGATGAAATAAGATCAAGCTTAGCCCGACAAGCCAAGCACCCAGAAGACAGATGCCTAAAAAGATTTCTTCCTTTTTCTCCAAGTCTATGGAGGTATAACTGAAATACCACAAACTTAAACATGTTTAGGGTGTACCATTTGAGCAAATTTTGACCTGGTGTATACCTGCTACCGATTGGTCTTCCTTTCCTCCCACTATTTGGTGACTATCTGCTGACTGAATCAAGGGTTGCCTTTTATGAGGGTAGGTTTCCTTCTGCCCCGCAGGCATGTGGCAGGAATGACGTCTCTTTCCTCTTTATGTTCCCCCACTGCACCCAACTGTAGCTGCTCGCTAAATGCTGCTATCACAGCAACAACAAGGAAGGGTGAATCACTGTAAACCTCTCCACCTTCTGAAAACCACTATTTCTTCTAGAGGTCATAGGCCTCCCTAAAATCCTCGGCACACACACTGTTTAAAATGTAATCGCTGTGGAGGCATCACAGGTCCAGCAGGAGGCGGGAGGATCACAGCCTAGCCAAGGAACCAATCACAAAACTGCTTCAACAACAACCTCAAATTGCAAAAGAGGGTCAAGGTCTCAAAGAGCTATTTGGAAGCACAAGAAGAACATTTCACCATCCCTAGCTTCTCTGTTTAATCAGGGGGCAGTATAAAAACATAACAAACTCTTCAGTGATTAAAATAAACCAGGGCATAAGTGCTCATTCATCCAGCCCTGGTCCTCAAAGTCCCAGAGCTCTCTCTCCACTCCATTCAAACAACACAACACAAGAGCAGGGACTCTGACGAAGGAAAGAAACAAGCAAATGGCAACCATAATGTCCTAATTCTACAGAATGACCTTTCCTTGGGCACACAAAAGGAGTTATTTGCAAGATATGGGAAAAAGGCATTTCACTAAGAAGGTCAACACTTCCAAATTATTAAATAATCGATGAGGTCCCCCAAAAGTGATTTCCAATCACAGTACAGATCCTTTAATGGTAAACAAAAGTGACCACCATTTTAATAGAGTTTATCCTACATTAGACAGTCTAGAAATACAACTTTGGAAATCGGAGGGTGAGGTTTTCTCCGTATCCTTCCAAGTGAAAAACTTCTCATGTGCGAACAAATCTTCTTGAGTTTGAGGGACTATTAATCCTGATTCATTGTTTACTTTCAAATTGTAGATCAATTTCCCCAGATTTTTCTGAGGTCTGCAGCATACTTAAAAGATCTCATGACTCAAATTATTAATAGCTTAACAAAATCTAACTTAAGAGCTTATAGATGAACAAATTCATTAACATCTGAGGCAGGAATAGCTGGGCAGAAATAAGCCTGGAGTAAATAATAATAATGGCTCACACTTACTGTTGACTCTCTGTAATACCTTTCTCATCCGTTTAGATCCATTAAGACATTTACAAGGCACAACCACCATATATATAAAGGAGACATTATTTAACCTTATTTGATAGATAACAAAACGGAGGCTCAGAAAGGCGAAGCAACTTACCAAATGTATCAGTAAGTGGCAGAGCCTTACCAGAAGACCAATGTGCATGGTTCCAGAGCCTACAGTCTTAACCACTAACCAAAATGTAATCAAAGGATACTTGCAAATCAAAGGAAAGTAGGAGACTCTTCTGTCATTTAGAAAAATCAGTCTTTCCATATAGCTTAGAAGGTAGATAAGCGCTGGAAAACTTTGTAATTTTGAGTTGGTCTGGTGATAATTTCCAGGCCTTCTCCCTGCAGAAAATAAAACTCTTTTCCTCCTCATCAAAAAAGAAAAAAGAAAAAAGAAAAAAAGAAAAATCAGTCTTTCCATCCTAGAGTTTTGTTTTTTTTAAATGTCAAGCTATGACTCATTTCTGTTTACCTTCTAGTGCCTCTGCCCATGTCATCTTAAATAAAAATCAGATCTCAACCAACCAGACAGCTAACATTTACACAGCTTTAATGATTGCTATAGCCACGGACTTGTAACATCACACACTCTAAGAAACGGAAGAAGAAAATGAGAGGCAAGGTATTGCTAGTAGTCATGGCCTCACAGTTCGGTGAGTTACATTAAAATTGAGAAGGGGCCTGGTGTAGTGGCTCGTGCCGGTAATACGCAGTGCTCTGGGAGGACGAGGCAAGGGCATCACCTGAAGCCAGGAATTTGAGACCATCCTGGGCATCATAGCGAGACCCCGTTTCTACCAAAAACAGAAAAATTAGCCAGGTATGGCAGTGTGTGCCTGCAGTCCCAGCTACTGAGGAGGCCAAGGCAAAGGATTGCTTGAGCCCAGGCGTTCCAAGCTGCAGTAAGCTAGGATCATACCACTACATTCCTGCCTGGGTGACAGACCCTGTCTCTAAGAAAATAAATAACTGAGAAGGGTCCCAAGGTCTCTGCCACTTACTAGCGAGTCAAAGAAAGCTCCCATTTTTCTTAAAGAAGAGTTCAACTTAGATAGTTGAGGTAGACACTTCCTGCCTCCCTATGCTGCCACTTTCTACGCCCGCTTAAATTCCTTTAGCCCTATCCCACAGGGAGTGTTATGGGCTGAAATGCATCTCCCCAACATTCATATATTGAAGTCCTAATTCTCGGTACCTCAGAATGTGACTGTATTCGAAGGTCTTTAAAGAGGCAACAAAGTTAAAATGAGCTCATTAAGGTGGGCCCTAGTCCAACATGCCTGGCGTCCTTAAACGAGGAGGAAACGAGGACACAGACACACAGAGGGAAGACCACGTGCAGACAAAAGGGGAAGACAGCCATCTATAAGAGGATTCAGAAGGAGCCAGCCCCGCAGATACCTTGATCTCCAGACTTTTAGCCTCCAGAGTTACGAGAAAATAAATCTCTGTTGTTTAAGCCACCTAAACAAATTAATGCTTGGTCATAAAAAATGCAAAAGAAATGACATAATGGAAAAAGCACACAGTTGGTAAATTATTAGGGTTTTGGTTCGAGTAAGTCTGCAACTTACTTACTGCACAAACCCAGACAAGTTACTTAACTCTCCAAGTTTTAGTTTCCTAATCTGTAAACTGAAAAAGATAATATTGATGAGATTAAAGTGAGAATATATGTGACGTGAAAAGAGTGAAGACTTTTATAAGATCTACCATTTACTGTGAATAACAGTAAGACTTACCATTCATGGGTGCCTACCATGTGGACTTTCTACATAGCAACACCTCTACAGCTTTACAGCACTCTTCAAGTTAGATGTCACTGTCACTATTTTACAATTAAGGAAACTACAGTAGACATCTGGTCAGAGACCGAAGAACTGGTTCAGGGTCACACATCTAGGGTAAAGAATCCACCCTCAACCCTCTCATTCCCTTTTTTTTTTAATGTAGAGACAGGGGCTCACTATGTTGCCCAGGCTGGTCTTGAACTCCTGGGCTCAAGTAATCCTCCTGCTTCGGCCTCCCAAAAGTGCTGGAATTACAGGTGTGAGCCACCTTACTGGCCAAACGAACCTCTCTCATTCTAAAACCTATGCTATTTCCAGCTGCTAAGCTGCTTCCCTGGAACACATGGATACAATGTGATACTAATAATCCATGTTGATTAATTTCCACTACACCATTCATTCCAGTGTAGATCACAGATACACACACTAAATGGGGGGTGCCAGATCACCATGTTCCTTACCATCATAAACATGAGGACAGGCAAACAAAAGATCGGAACTCTTCTCCCTAAAATGATTCAGGCCCAAAAGAAGGCAAAATCCATCCATCTGTGAAGCACCTTAGAGAGTAAAGGCTTTAACAATCCTCATCCCATGAAGTGCCCAGCAGCCCCAGCAAGCAAGGTAAGCACCCCCACTTCACAGATGGGGAAATAAAGGCTTACCAGGAGTCCCATCCAGGGCAGCTTTTGCACCAGCCAAGGTCAGGAGGCCTCCTTCCTTGAGATGCTTGGTAGCCAGATGGCTGGAGATGGTCGAGGTCCATATGCTCTGCTTCCACATCAGGTCACAGTTCTTAAAGAGAGCTGAGTGAAAAAACAAGTGGGCTCAGCATTCCCAGAAAAGAAACCAAAAGGTGAGCTCAACTCACAGAGCCCCACACTCAGGGAAGCCCTCTCTCCTGGTCCCCAGGTCCTTGTCTACAGCAAGGTCTAATACAAACAGCACAGGGATCAGTGGTCAGAGACACGGGTTCAAACCCAGGCCATGGGATCGCCCAAGGTTCAACTTCCTTACCTATATACTGGCAAAATGTTGGCCAATAAATTTTAGCAAATAAACCTGGAGTTCACTCATTTGCTAGACTGGCTTTAATTCAAAGATTGTTTTATTTTATGAATGGTATGAGATTTGTAATAAGAACCTGTATGTCTACGTCAGGTTTTCTCTGTGATAAAAATCCAAGGGCCTATTACTATACAGCTATAAAGAGGGCTTTCACTGAGCTACATATTTTATGGCTGAAAGTTTAATGTTAGCTTTAAAGACTCTTGAAAAGAAAGCTAAAATAACAACCATTTCACACTTGTTTTAACTCCCCGGCCTTGGCAGAGACATAAGGAAGAACAAATGGTAACATATGTCACACCACCAACTGGGCAACTCAAAGGACATGTGGTACCTGGTGATCAAAAAAGGATGTCCTCCTGCTATAGGAGGGGTCGGTAAGTGATAAACAAGGAATTGCATTTTCCCACTAAAAAAGACTAGGAAAAAACCTGATGGATCCACATTTATCATTTCTTGCTCCCGAAACACACAAAAAGGTTATCAAGCTGTTTTGCTAACCTGATCACCTCACAAAACACTACTCTCACGTTGACATGTGGGTCGCAGAATGTCAATGTATTTTTAAATGGCTTTGGCTAATAAATGTAGAAGGGAGGACAGAATCAGAAAACTACCATTTTCTCACCCCTGATAGAATAAGTGCTTCAGGCAGAGATTATCAACGAATGCCTAAAACCACTGGGTGAAAAGTATAATATTTGGGAAACACGACATTGACACACAATACTACAGTACCATACATCCCACATATGAATTACTTCTGCAAACAGAAAAAAAGTACCTTTATAATGGAAGTCTGGCAGTTGCCATCTCAACCAAGCATCAAATTTGGCATCCCTAAGGGTAGGGCAAGCTGCCATGCTGAGCTTCCCAGGTGGTGGCATATACGGTACACACCATCACTCAGGAAGAATTTGCACCTCAAGAATGTTTACGCTAAATCTAACTGAGTTTCTAGACGCAAATTCCAGTTCATGGGGAATACCAAGGATAGAGGAACAAGTCAAACAGCACCTTAAAGAAAAGTTCAGACAAGTTCAGAATGTGAGACATGCTATATGAAAACTCCCAAGGACTTGACAAAAAGTCTTATCACAGGGAATGTTTTTTTGAATTCTGCATTTTCTAGATTAAGAGACTAAAAACAACATAATGCAGTACATAAACCTTGAGTGGAATATGTTTAGGGAAAAAGAATTATAACAGACATGGAATAAACTGGGGTAATTTTAATGTGGGCTCAATATCATTAATCTTAGATAATCACTGTTAATTTTCTTAGGTATGATGGTACCATAATAATGTAGGACGGGCTTATTCTTTGGAGAAACACGCTGAAATATAGTGAGGCGTAAACTTACTTTCAAACAGTTAACAAAAAAAATGCACAAAGTACACAGGCACAAGAAAACAAGCTCAACTCAAGTACAGCAAATGTTAACAGTTACTGAATCTAGATGGAGCATATAAGGGTGTTCACTGAACTGTTCTTTCAACTTTTCTGGTATGTTTAGAAATGTTCATAATGAAAAGTTGAAAAATGGGCCAGGCGCAATGGCTCA
>NW_012116088.1:2313019-2321386 GCF_000951035.1 Colobus angolensis palliatus | reverse complement strand
GGGAAGGGAAGGGAAGGGAAGGGAAGGGAAGGGAAGGGAAGGATGAAAAAAGGAATCAGCTTTAGTAAAAGCTCAAGTTTGACTTCTTCTGACTTTCTAAATGATCTCTGCACTTCCTACCCATCCTCCAATGCCTGAATAGCACATGACTGGGGCACAGGCCACACTGATTTCATTCTGCCTCGACTTTAAACTCAAACTCAATGCCTCCGTCCCCTCACGTCCTCCAGGGACAGTTTCTTTTTTATCCATAAAATGGATTAAGAGCATGAATCACTCTCTCCCCGAGCAACTGTAAAGATTCTGGGACATATACAGAAACACAGCTGGCCTGTCACCTAGTCCATACCCAATCCTTGTCAGCTGGACAAAGAACAGAGCAGAACGAACGAGTGACTCAGGACAGGACTCACACTTGGATTTGGCATTGCCCCCGGCCCATCCTCCAGCAACGCAAAGAATTGCATCCACCTTCTCTTCACCCAAGAGCTTTCCAACCTCAGCAGTCACCTTCAACACAGGAATAAAAAAATGTATAAACTGTAAGGTAAGCCAACACAGCTAGCATCTTTACAGATACTCAGTTTCTTTTTGTCTTCTTTTTAAGCCAGTTTACAGTACCTGGCAATTAACACTTTGAAAATTAGGTGGAAGACTAAGCTCTGATGAGTATTTCAGACTTTGAAGCCCAAGTACACTTCAGTGTAATTTTTAAAAAACAATCTAGAGTCTCTCTGTATACATTCTGAAAGGTAGAGACACGAGCATCCCTTGAAATAAAACAATTAATAAATAAAAGTAGGGAAAGGTTAAAAAAAAAAAGCACCTAGAGCTTCACTGCCCATAGTTAACATCCTGGTATATTTCTTTCCAGACTTTCTTCACAAATCACAGAATTATAATCCAAAAAGAAGATCAACCCTATTTTCCCCACCCCCATCCAAAAATCCCTTTAACTGCAACTCTGAAAAAAATGCCAATGAAAAATTGTAAGAAAAATCAAGAGAAAGAAAAAATACAGTCAATAGCAATATGTTGGTAATATTAAGTACATGGGGGTTCACTTTAATGATCTCTCTGCTTCTGTTTGTTTGAGATTTTAAAGCATTGAAAATATAGGTGCCCTCTTGTTATAATTTATTAAAAGAACAGTCTGTCAGGACAGGCAATTCTGGCCATCCACCATGACCCTTCCATATTTCTCTGGAATGGCTGAGACGACACATCCCAATTGCTTCATTAAGATCAATCTTCTTAAGAGTTCTTTTTTTTTCTTTT
The DNA here is from genome assembly GCF_000951035.1 of Colobus angolensis palliatus. NCBI lineage: Eukaryota > Metazoa > Chordata > Mammalia > Primates > Cercopithecidae > Colobus > Colobus angolensis. The sequence goes on along the minus strand of NW_012116088.1, from coordinate 2,320,108 downwards.
TTGAGACGGGCATTCGCTCGTCTCCCAGGCCAGAGTGCGATGGTGCAATCTCGGCTCACTGCAACCTCCACCTCCCGGGTTCAAGCGATTCTCCTGCCTCAGCTTCCTGAGTAGCTGGGATTACAGGTGCCTGCCACCACGCCCAGCTAATTTTTGTATTTTTAGTAAAGATGGAGTTTCGCCATGTTGGCCAGGCTTGTCTCAAACTCCTAACCTCAGGTGATTCGCCTGCCTCGGCCTCTCAAAGTGCTGGGATTACAGGATTGAGCTACCACGCCTGGCCCAATCTTCTTAAGTCAGCCTTCTTAAGATTTGAGTCAGTGGCTCATGCCTGTAGTCCCAGCACTTTGGGAGGCAGAGGCAGAAGGATCACTTGAGCCCAGGAGTTCAAGACCAGCCCAGGCAACAGAACAAGATCTCATCCCCACATTTAATTTTTTTAAAAAAAAGACTTAAATCAACACCGTGTGTCTCTCCCAGCAGGAACATTTCAGTTGATTACCTCTTTCCCCAGTTTCATGACAAAACTGAATGTTACGCTGTTTGTTAAGGTTGGGGGTATGGTGGAGAAGGTACTCCTCTTCCTTTGCTGGAGTAGCGGAAGAGGGAAGAGACTTTCAAAGCTAAGTTTATAAGCACAAACGCATCTCTCAATCTCTGTCTTAGAGATACACTCTACTGTCAAGCCTTGAACCTCCACATTCAATCTACAGGGACATTAGAAACCTGTAATTAATCAGAGCAGAAGAGACACTGAACAGACACCAATTACAGAGACCTGCACCTGGCAGGACTGCTGCTCTCCAAGCCCAGGCACAGCCCTTCCATTTCGTTTTGGCTTTTATTACTTTATTTTTTGTTTTGTAGAGAAGGTTAGGCTCTGTCGCCCAGACTGGAGGGCAGTGGCATGATCTCGGCTCACTGCAACCCTCTGCCTTCCAAGCTCAAGCCATCCTCCCACCTCAGCCTCCCGAGTAGCTGGGACTACAGTGCCACCAAATTCAGCTAATTTTTGTATTTTTTTATAGAGATGGGGTTTTGCCATGTTGCACAGGCTGGTCTCAAAATCCTGGGCTCAAGTGATCCTCCTGCCTCAGATTCCCAAAGTGCTAGGATTACAGGTGTGAGCCCCTGCACCCAGCCATTTTAGACTTTATTACTTTATTCACATGAAACGATTTTGCTTTAAGGCCTCTTAGCATAGCAGTTAAGAGAACAGATGTCAGACCCCCACTGCCCATGTCCAAATACTGGCTATGCAACCTTTTATCTGTTTGACCTTGGACAAATACCAGGGCCCTTCTGTGCCTCAGTTACCCCCTTTTAAAAGGGGGATAAAATTAGAAGCTTTGTTTTAGGATGTAATGAAGACGACATGTGTTAATGAAAATAAAGCACTGAGAATGGTGCCTGGCAACTAACAATGCCATGTTAACTTTCACTATTAAATTCACTAAGGCCAATCTGTATCACTTAGGTATGGGAACATTGAGACCACACTAAGAAAAATAAGAACAACAAAAATGAAGTGCTAAACTAAGTCATCTGGCTTTTACATTCCAATCTATGTCAAACTGACACTTCAGAAAGAGCAAATGAGAAGCACAGTTGTGCTCACAGTTTTATGTTCAAAATTTGTAGATTTATACATGTATATTTTGGAGAGACGGACTGGAAGGAAATATAAATAAATGATTAACTATATGTTAGAACTATCAATGATTTCCCTTTTCTTTTTGCTTATTTGTATTTTCTATATCATACATGCATCACTTCTAAAATTTTAAAAATTTGTTATAAAAAACAGATAAGCATCATAAAACATCAGTATTGAGATTACCAGGGAGAGGGCAACTAAATGAAAAGCAGACCCACGTGCAGACCAAGCGGCACCTGAACTTACTAAAGTTCGTATCTGGAGACCTATGATCCTGACCCCCACACCGAGCAGCTCGTTGGCCTTGTCACTTAGTCGCTGCAAACTTATCTTCACAGCTGTAAAATGGCCTGCCTGCCTGCCACACTGAGAGGATGGGAAAATATGGCGCCTCACACAGTAATGTGAAGTTATCCTTGGGAATGTGGGCTGCAGCACTAAAAACCATTAAACATAGAGTCAGTTTGGCACAGTGGCTACTCAGGAGGTCCCAGCTATTCGGGAGAGCGAAGCGGAAAGATCCTTTGAGCCCAGGAGTTCCAGTCCAGCCTGGGCAACACAGTGAGAACCTGACTCAAAAGTCATCCAGGCAGCTCACCAGAAAGGTTTCTCAAATAAGTTAAGCACGGCTTAAGAGCATCTAAGATTTTCTTTCTCTTTTTTTTTTTCTTTTTTTTTGAGACAGAGTCTCACTCTGTCACCCAGGCTGGAGTGCGGTGGCACAATCTCAGCTCACTGCAACCTCTGCCTCCCGGGTTCAAGTGATTCTCCTCCTTCAGCCTCCTGAGTAGCTAGGACTACAGGCGCACGCCACCACGCCCAGCTAATTTTTGTATTTTTAGTAGAGACGTGGTTTCACCATGTTGGCCAGGATAGTCTCGATCTCCTGATCTCGTGATCTGCCCATCTCAGCCTTCCAAAGTGCTGGGATTACAGGTGTGAGCCACCGCGCCCAGCCTAGAGCATCTAAAATATTTATACCAGGATATCCATCAAATTGTTAATAGTGCGTCCTTCTGGGAAATGATACTATGATGGGGAGAAAAGGGACAGTTTCACAGTTTATTTCTGTAAAACTATTTACATAGTTTTGTTGGACTTTTATTTTATAATATGCATATAATTTTATAATTAAAAATAACCTGTTTTGTTAGCGTTCATGCTGTGAACTGGGTAACTCCACTTTTTAGAATGTATCCTAAATAATCAGATATGTGGGCCAGGTACAGTGGCTCACACCTATAATCCCATTACTTTGGGAGGCCTAGGAAGGTGGATAACTTTGAGGTCAGAAGTTCAAGACCAGCCTGGCCAACATGGCAAAACTCTGTCTCTACTAAAAATACAAAAACGTTAGCCAGGCATTGGGGTGCATGCCTGTAATCCCAGCTACTCAAGAGGCTGAGGCATAAGAATCATTTGAACCCGGGAGGCAGAGGTTGCAGTGAGCTGAGACTGTGCCACTACACTCCAGCGTCAACAACAGAGCAAGACTCTTAAAACAAAAAAACAGGCTGGGCACGGTGGCTCACACCTGTAATCCCAGCACTTTGGGAGGCCGAGGCAGGCAGATCACGATGTCAGCAGATTGAGACCATCCTGGCTAACAAAGCGAAACCCCGTCTCTACTAAAAATATAAAAAATTAGCCGGGCATGGTGGCGGGCGCCTGTAGTCGCAGCTACTCGGGAGGCTGAGGCAGGAGAATGGCATGAACCCGGGAGGCGGAGTTTGCAGTGAGCCAAGACTGTGCCACTGCACTCCAGCCTGGGCAACAGAGCGAGACTCCATCTCAAAAAATAAATAAATAAATAGTAATAATAATCAGATATGTAGACAAAGATGTTCATCACAACATTCTTAATAATAGTAAAACAAAAATCCTTAAAAAAACTCAAATGTACAATAAACAGAAACTAAGTAAACTGTGGCCATTCCATAAAATGGAATATCACACATCTACAAAGAGGTTTTTTCAGTAATCTGGAGAAGTATTAAAGTATAGAAAACAAAAACACAAAGCTGACCACAAACTATAAAATACAAAATTACCTAAACTTGTAAAAGGAGTAACATACAATATGCGTAGAAAAAGACAAGAAAATAGGCCAAAACATTAACAGTGAACTAATTCAAAATGATTATATAATTTATCTTTGTATCATTTCTCACGTTTTCTAAATTTTCCTCAATGAGCACAAATGGCTTTCCTAATCAGAGAAACAACAGCTTTAAAAAAAGGAAGAACAGGCCAGGCGCAGCGGCTCATGCCTGTAAACCGAGCACTTTGGGAGGCCGAGACAGGCTGATCACAAGGTCAGGAGTTCAAGATCAGCCTGGCCAACATGGTAAAACCCTGTCTCTACTAAAAATACAAAAAATTAGCCGGATGTGAAGGTGGGCACGGTGGCGGGCACCTGCAATCCCAGCTACTCGGGAGGCTGAGGCAGGAGAACTGCTTCAACCCAGGAGGCACAGGTTGCAGTGAACGGAGATTGTGCCACAGGTTGCAGTGAACGGAGATTGTGCCACTGCACTAGAGCCTGGGTGACAGAGCAAGACTCCTTCTCAGGAAAAAAAAAAAAAAAAGGAAGAACATACAGCCAGTGGTCACCTCTCCCCAGGGCTCCCCTCACAACATTTGGGGGCCTTTTTGAAATTACCTGGTCAGCCTGCTCAGTGAACGAGTCTGTCATTTTAACAACGATGCTAGCGCTGGCCTCTTCATTCTCCACCACATCAATGCTGGCAACCCACTGGAAGGAGAAAACAGCTTTGGTTAAGAGGCAGTGAGTTGTTATTCCATGAAAGAGTCACACACAGAAATGAGGGGAGTTGGCCAGGTGTAGTGGTTCACGTCTGTAATGCCAGCACTTTGGGAGCCGAAGTGGGAGGATCTCTTGAGGCCAAGAGTTTGAGACCAGCCTGGGCAACACAGCAAGACCCGGTCTCTACAAAAAATGTTAAAATTAGCCAGGTGTGGTGGCACATGCCTGTAGTCCCAGCAACCCAGGAGGTTGAGGCGAGAGTTGGAGCCCAGGAGTTGGAGAATGCAGTAAGCTATGATCGCACCACTGTACTCTGGGCTGGGCGGCAGAAGGAGGCCTTATCTCCATTTAAAAAAAAAAGAAAGAAAGAAAAAGAAAGGAGGAGAGTGGAGACAGGTAAGAAGCTTAAATGAAAACTCACCAGAGAAAGAAACTAGCAACCGACCTCTCTCACACGTTCCAGGGACACCTGTCTTTGGCCAGCCTACCCCATATTGGGCTCCATCCCAGCCCTTCCTACCTCCAAACACTTCCCTCCTCCACCATATTCACCTCTAAAACACAAACCCTGCTGTTACCCAAATCTGCAATTGTAACAGAACACAGCAATAAATAGGGGGAAAAAATAAGTGCAGCTGTGTTCCAATAAATCTTCAGAGCTGAAATGTGAATTTCATATGATTTTCACATATAACAAAATATCTTTCTTCATTTGATTTTATTTTCAACCACCTGAAAATGTAAACCATTCTTAACTCTTGGGCTGTACAAAAATAGGTGGCAGACCAGATTCAGCCCACAGAGGAGCCCTGCCCTAGAGCAGAGAAGGATGGGTTTTAGGATTGGAAATCAGACAGATCAGGTTTGAATCCCAGCTCTGCCAGAGTGGCTTTCTCACTCCGATGCTGGCCAGAGGTTCCCAACAAAAGAGGTTGTTTGTTGATGATTAACAGGGGCAGTGTAAGAATTAAATGAAATGGAAGCAGATAAAGCTCCTGGCACAGGTGATGCTCAGTCCTCACTCAGGGTCTCTTGGTCTGAAGTCCGCAGAGATAATTATCTCTACCATAAGCCGTAAACACAGCATCTATTCATCAGCATTTGTTATATTATTAACTAACTTGTTATCCACGGGGGATTCTGAAACAATGAAAAGTCTCCATCATCCTAGCCCTCCCTAAGATGGCAGGAAGAATTCGGAGTAGAAAGACCAAGAGCCAGAGGCAAACCAGCTCTCCAGATTCTGCCAAGACCAAGTGCCACCAACAGGAGAAAGCACAGCCTTCACCCTCTGATGCATGACGCTAACGCAATCTACTACCTTAAAGTTATTGGGAGCATTAAGAGTCTATGGGAACTCCGGTACTGGGAGCACAGTGCCTGGCCCTTGGCAGAAGTGCTGCCTCTGTCACCACCATACATCTCTTGAAGACCTGGGAAAGTGCCCTCATCAGTGTCCCCAGGCTCTGAGCACATGGGTGGCAGGAAGGGAGTGGTGTGACTGAATTCTTTAGAAGCATATTCCTGTACCAGATTCTGAGCAAGGAGAAAACCTTGATAAATGTACACTATTTGGGTGATGGTTACACTAAAAGCCCAGATTTCACCACCACACAACATATCCATGTAACTAAACTGTACTTGTACCCCTAAATCTACAAAAATTAGATAGATAAATAGGTTTTGGGGTTTTTTGGTTTTTTTTTTTTTTGAAGAAGAAGAAAATCCTGAGATCCTTTTTCTGGTCCCAGGGGAACTCTTGCCCAGGCTGCTGCTGCTGCTAAGCTCCCAGAACGCTGCCCCTGGCAGGGTCTCCACCGGGAAAGTGCTGAGGCCTGCTGAGCGGCTGAGGTCAAGGGTCTTTGGCCACGGATCAGCTCTGCTCCGACTTGCTGCCTCCTGGAAACTGACACCTGACTATGCAAAGTAGTTGAAATAGTCTTTGCAAAGCAAAGAAGCCGTCAGCGTTTTTCCGTGCTGAGACTTCAAACTGTCAGATCCAATGGGGCTAAAAGAACAGGGGTGGGTAGTAACAGTAACATTAATAACCAGCATTTAAACAGTTTTTACCAGGCGTCAGGTAATTTATGCGCAACGACACCAATTATCTCATCTAATCCTCGCAACTCTCTCAGAATCTCCATTTTACAAATGGGGAAACTGAGGTCCTAGGCCGTTAAGTAATCAATACGCGGTCTCACGACTAGCAACCGGGACTGCGCTGTCTCATTCCAAAGCCTCCCTTTCACACTCTCTCTCCGTCCTCTCACCCCCGCTCCCGTTCCTCCCCTTTGGAATTCTCTTCCGAGTCACGCCGGACTTTTTGGGTCTGGTGGAGGCCCACAGAGCACCTCCTTGGAGAGCAAAGGCCCAGCGCCCTGGGACTGGCGTGCGCACGCACTCGGAAACAGGAACAGACGCCAGACCCGTGCGCGCACGTGCAAGCAACACGGGTCAAGCGGTGCACAAGGCCACCCAGCTTCCTCTAGACTGTCCCCCGTCGGGCTCCACACGAAAGCCCTGGCCACCCCCGCGGAGACCCAGCAGCTCCCAGCCCGCGGCCATTACCCAGTTGCGGGCCCGAAACGCCTCCACGCATCGAGAACCCAGCGCGCCCCTGCCGCCGTATACCAGCACCCGGCGCGCCTCGCCTGCAGCCGCCGCA
>NW_012116088.1:2293712-2312854 GCF_000951035.1 Colobus angolensis palliatus | reverse complement strand
CGCAGCCACGCTCGGGGCGCCCCGCTACCCGGAGTGACTGTAACCTCGGTCAGGCCCTGCCCAGGGGAGGGGGATTTGGCGAAGCCCCGCCTCTCACCCGCGGGCAAGTGCTGAGCCCCGAGGCGTGCGGCGAGTGGGGCTAAGGGCCAGGAGGGTGGAGAGCGAGTGTTTTACGAGCATTAATTTGTGAAGTGTAAGCACGTGAAATATAGTATAGTACAATTTTCGACCACTGTTTTGGCAATTTTTTATTTTTAATTGTGCATCAAACTAGAGATTTAAATATCCCCACCTGCCAAAAAAACGGAAGAGGTCCCTACGCTCAAGGAGCTGAAAGTTCACTGCGGAGACGAGACAAACCGCACTAGGTCTTATTTCTTCTATCTAACCGTACATTTATACCCGTTAATCCAAATGGCCCTTTTACCACATGAAACTCATCGTCAGACACAGATCCTGTCATTTTCTCCCATGTATATTAGTTATTTCTGCCCATGGCCTGTATCTCTAACACAGAGCCTCTGAACTACAGCACTATTGACATTTCGGGCCAGATAATTATTTGTGACAGGTGCTGCCCTGGGCATTGTGGGATATTTACAGCATCCCTGGCCTGCATACACTAGAAGTCGATAGCTAGCCCCTACCCCTCACTCATGGCAATCAAAAATATCTCCACATTTTACCAGTTGCCTCCTAGGGGCAAATTCATCACTGATAGAGAACCAGAGCTCTAACACTCTCATAACCTTCTTGATAGCAGACCCCTGTATTATATACATCTTTGTGCCGCTTCCCACACACAGAGCCTTGTACACAGCAGACACAGATGTTTGTTCAGTAAACTTGTGCCAGGTAAAGCACACAGAAATATGTCACCAGAGAAGAGGATGCAGCCAGCAGCACATTTTGTTGTCAGAAGCTTCATTATCAGAAATAAAACTGCTAGGAGGCTGGGTGAAGAGGAGAGCACCGTCGATTTAGTGCCCGTTATATCCAAGGCACTGTGCTAAGTGATCTGCCTGTGCTATTTCATTTTACTCCACACGATAATCCTATGCAGATGAGAAAGCTGAGGCATGAGCGTCTCAGCCACTTGTCCAGAAGAGTGGGAATCTGAACCCAGATCTTCAATGGCTAGAGTTCCACTTAACCGCACCTTTGTTCAGCAAGGCAAAGGCTTGTTGGGAATCAAGTATTTCCCTTAGAGTTCCCTCAAAACACCAAAAGTTAACACAGGTCCATCACTGATGGCAGAAATATGACTCGATATTTACGGATGACTTGTCAAAGTATGCTTAATGTTAAAATAAGAATGTGAACTAACATTATTGATCACTTATTAATGGGTCAAGCAGTCTTCTGAGCCTTTTATATGTATTCTGTTATTTTTTTACCAGAAAAACATTTGCTGTTTCAAAGTCACTGGGATGAAGATGAGCTGTTGTAATTCAAAGACCTGAATTTCAGCCCCAGCACCGACATCCAGTTTTCTGTGAGAGAAATAGCTGAAATCGTACATCTCCTGTTTACCATTAAGGGTTGCTGAAGCATCAGAGGTGAGCAAGCATACGGTCAAAGCATTTTGTACATGGTAAAGTGCCACTCATCTTTCTATAGAGAGATAGAGAGACAGGGTCTCGCTCTGTTACTCAGAGTGGCATGATCATAGCTCACTACAGCCTTGAGCTCCTGGGCCCAAGCAATCCTCCAGCCTCAGCCTCCCATAGCTGGGACTACAGATACACGCCATCAGGCCCAACTAATTTTTTTTATTTTTTGTAGAGATACGGTCTCACTACATTGCCCAGGCTCAGAAATTCTCATCTTTATTTTCATTGTGGAGAGGCCACTGAAGTGAGCCCCAATTATGAGGAAGGAAACTGACATTTCCGTTAATATGTCTCTCTGCTTCCTTGACACTCTCCAAGTGAGATTCCTGGGACCCCTATTGGTTAACAGTGCAACTTCCTGAACCCCCCTTCAGGCTTCTGTGACCAACTAAAAAATTTTACTGCTCCACTTCTGCCCAACTTTGCTCCCCAGAGATACGGATAGAGTGGCTGTTGCCAGCCTCACATGATGTTAAGTTGATATTCGGGAATAAGGTAAAAGTCAAAATGTCAAAATCCACAGTATAAGATAGAGAGGAAAGAATATTTCATTCCTAGTGTCTACAGATTAAAAGGAAAACCTAGATCTTCCACTATTAGAAGAGATCAATACTCCAGCAGTGTGGCTACTATTTGCTAATACACTAGAAAAACACTTTTCTGTCCCATTTCAGATAATGCAGAAGGAGGGGCAGGGGAGAGGAATGTTAACTGTTGGATTCCAGGCTGTCCCAACAGCCACAAATTAATTCTAGTCACAATTTACCCCCAGCAGATTCACATAGTGAGAAATTCATAAGACCCTATTTACATATTTCAGTATTAAAGCCCCAAGAACCAGGGTCATTTGATGGTATTAATAACAGTCCTAAAGATTCTGACAGCAGTGACATTTCAGAGAAAGAAATGCCAGGACACCCACGCATCAGAGAGATCGACATTTGACACTGCGCATTGTTGGCGATATTCAAGTGCTAATCATTCCATTTTTGTTTTCCTTCTACCATATGCATTTTTTGAGATTGGTTTGCATCTCTTTATCATCAGAGCTACTTGGTTTTGCTTATTACTAACTCCTTTATCATTATGAGGTCCACACCAGGGCTATTTAAATACTTGAAAGAGGAACAATTAAACCCTCTGCTGAAACATTAGTCTAGAAGGAGATATAAGGTTACTTCCTTCAGTAACACACTCCGCTACATAGTCAGGTGAAGATTGTCTCTGTAGAGGCTTCCGGATGTGGTTATAGTAAACATGGACTGTGCAAGCTTGCGCTGAAGGAGGATGAGGGGATGGACTTAAAATCTTGAAACAGAGTGTTTGGAAGAGCTGACCTTGGAGCAGAGCATTGCCGAGTATCTGAAAGATGTCAACGACCCTCGCTGCTGCTCGGAGACCTTGGGGATGACCTGCACCCACTAGCATGCCTGGATGGTTCAAAAAGGCGTGGTATGGGCTGGCGTCTTTACTCAGCTTCTCCTCCTTCATCCTGATCATCGTTGCCCTGGTAGTGCCCCACTGGCTGAGTGGGAAAATCCTTTGTCAGACTGGAGTGGATCTGGTCAACGCCACAGACAGAGAGCTGGTCAAATTCATTGGGGACATTTACTACGGGCTCTTCCGAGGGTGTAAGGTGCGGCAGTGTGGGCTTGGGAGCCGCCAGTCCCAATTCACAAGTAAGTATATTGGGGGCGTGAAAGCTATTTCTAGGCACTTATTTTTGTTACTGTGTGACAGTGCTTTTGTCTCATTGTGGAATTTGGCTGCTGCCTCAATCTCAGGCATAATGTCAAAGTCCACAGTGAGCCAAGGGTTCTGGACCCACATCAAAAAGATCTTTCCTTCCTTCCTTCTTTTCTTTTTCTGTAGAGGTGTATAGAAACATTACATAGAAATAAGGATTTGTGCATTTTTGCAGTTTACCTCTATTAATAATGACTATTGAAACATGGGAGGTTTACATGTGTCAGACATTCTACTAAGCACCTCACACCACTTGTCTCCTTAAAGACTTAGAACAAACTTATATAGAAGGAATTGTTAATGTTCCCATTTTCCAGAGGAGTACACTGAGGCTTGGAGAGGTTACATAACTTACCTGAGGTCACCCAGCCAGGAAACAGTAGAGCCGGACTCCAGACCAATGCCACGTGACCACAACAAGTGGGTGGAGGCTGCCTGCAGAACTGAACCTTTGGGAAGCACGATGAACACTTCCACGTCTACTTTTGTAAAAACTTCATAGTCTGAGAAAATGCAAAGGGGCACTGTGCTTGGGTTCTGGAATCAGACTACCCCGGCTGGAAGCCCTACTGGAAAGTTTCCTGGCGGGGAGACCTCAAGCAAGGCCCTTGCCTGCTCTCTGTGAACGTGAGCGGGCATGGACTTTGGCTGGTGTTCAGTGTGGCATCAGAGCTGCCTGGGATGTAAGCAGAGCAGTCTGCACAAACAGGAATCCAAGCTAGGCTTAGGAATGGGCTTCTGGGAAGGAAAAAACAAAACAGGCAATTTTCTGCAAGCCTTTTGAATCGATGAGATCGCTGGTGAAAACAGTGTCCACACAAAACCGTAATTAATCAATACCATGCCAATGCAAGGTGATACAGAATTATATTCATTCCTTGATTTCTATATTTCAGAATTGTAGTAGTTTATACATATCTGGCCAAGGTAAATGTCATATTAAATTGATAAGGACAAAAAGCTGGAACCGTTGGCAAATATTATACAAATTGTCATCATTTAAATACACAAAAAATTTATATTTGTTATGTATATTCAAGAACAGTATCTCTGGGCATATTTATATTTACCTAGCAATTAGATTAAACCCTGAATATTGAAAAAATAGCTCCATCAAAATTATAACATAAAACTTGAAAATACACACCCATAAAGAAATTTAAAAAAGAAATGCTAAAAGCTAACCATGACAACTATAGGGACTACTCGATTCTGAACTAGATGCTATTGCTATAAAGGATGTCATCAGGACTGTAGGGGCCAAGGGAAAACTTCCCCTTTGCGCTCTGAAGCTTCTCTTAAACAATCTACTGACAACAGGCAGATTAATAAAGAAAATGGCATACACATTTATTAGCATGCATAGGGGAAAATCACAGAGTGATTGTCCGCTATCTCAATGGGGTACAGATGGTTATATCCTCTTCATCTTAGGGGAAAGGGAGATGGGGAAGTGTGGATGATTTTAGGGGACTAGTAAATTATTTTTAGGGAAAGTCAATGGGCTTGCAGAACATACAATGAGCTGGAAGAAAGTCTGTTGGGCACACAGGGCAGACATTGGCTTGTGACAAAAGTCTGTCCAGCTGTGTTAACAAACTTCGGTCTTTCTTCCTGTGATATGGGTACAATTAATGAACACTCAGGAAAGGGACCAGAGGTCTTTTTCTTCAGTGGGTCTGGACGTAGGCAGGTAAGGGAACGTCAGAGAACTACCTCATCCTGTGCTTTAGACAGACAAAGAATGGAGAGACAGGAGGGAGAGGGGAGGCCAGAGAGACCTTGAGGCTTCTTCACAAAGCTTCATATTTTGGGGGTATTGGATTCTGAACCCCAACAGGACAATTGTTGAAACTTGAATAGGGTGAGAAGATTAAACAGCAGTCACTTGCCAGCATTAACCTAATGACTAGACACCTGCCATTCCCAGCTCACAGAAATGTAAACTGCTTTGAGTGGGAAGCTGCAAACAAATACGTATTTTGTTTGAGCCTTGGAGGAGTTCAGTAAGTACTTCTTGCCTTCCTCCTCCTTCCTTCTTAGGACATCCATGGGAAACGTTTTCGGTTCGTCTAACATGTTCTGGTCTGGAAAGCATCAGAACCCTGTGAGAAGCATAAAGGACATTTGATTCTTGTCCCTGAGTAGGAGAGTATTTGAGAAGGTTTTGTTTCCTGCTGCCCTGGGGTGGTCTCAGAGGAGGGTCTATAAACATCCGTTCACAATACCTTGGATGTGATTCTCTTTCAAAGCATTCACGAGGAGCCTGGGGCCAGGTTCCTCCTGTGCTTGGCTAGCTTTACCCCGATACAGCTCGGGGACACTGATATTATAAGGTTCTCTAGTGCCAGTCTAGTCTCCTTTAGATTTACAGCTTTTAATTCTAGCACAATGTAACCTCGAGGCAGCTACAGGGTATATCAGAGCCTCCCACAACCTGGAGTCTGTTTCTCCTGGAGTCTCTTTCTGCCATTCACTATCCATCTGTAGGGAAAAAAAAAAAAAATCCCCGCAGTTGCAGATCAGTGTAGATGGGGACAAAAGTGAAAGTGCTTTGTAAACTGTGGGGTAGGGAGGTTTTACTGGGTCTCGTTCACAAACAGCCACTTCTCTCATCACAGAGGTCTCCCCAAAAATTCACCCAGGGGAATCAATTCCCACACCAATCGTGGAGAAAACCAAAGAACTATTCATCACAAAGATTAAGTCCCTTTTTTAATACCCAGGCCCTATGAAATAAAAACAAGTCAACATGGCTGTTTGGGTGGCTAGAGAAAGAAAGAGACAAACATTACTTTAGCATTGTCCACACACTCAATTGTACTATGGAGTATTTACAGACCAGACTCTTAGGAAAACAAGGATGAACAAAACCAACAAGTACCTGCCCTAGAAAAGTTTACCATCTGGCCAGGTACAGTGACTCACTCCTGTAATCCAAGCACTTTGGGAGGCCAAGGCAGCTGGACCACCTGAAGTCAGGAATTTGAGACCAGCCTGGCTGACATGGTGGTCTCTACTAAAAATACAAAAATTAGCCAGGGGTGGTGGCAGGTGCCTGTAATCCCAGCTGCTCAGGAGGCTGAGGCAGGAGAATCACTTGAACCCACGAGGTGGAAGTTGCAGTGAGCCAAGATTGTGCCATTGCACTCCGGGCCTGGGTGAAAAGAGTGAAAATCCATCTCAAAAAAAAAAAAAGAAAGAAAGAAAAAAGAAAAGTTAGGCCGGGCGCGGTGGCTCAAGCCTGTAATCCCAGCACTTTGGGAGGCCGAGACGGGCGGATCACAAGGTCAGGAGATCGAGACCATCCTGGCTAACACGGTGAAACCCCGTCTCTACTAAAAACTACAAAAAACTAGCCGGGCGACGTGGGGGCGCCTGTAGTCCCAGCTACTCGGGAGGCTGAGGCAGGAGAATGGCGTGAACCCGGGAGGCGGAGCTTGCAGTGAGCTGAGACCCGGCCACAGCACTCCAGCCTGGGTGACAGAGCGAGACTCCATCTCAAAAAAAAAAAAAAAAAAAAAAAAAAGAAAAGTTTACCATCTGATGAAGGAGAGGCAGGTAAATATGTACTAGGCGCAGAACACAGTATCTGAAGCCACTGTGTTATAGTTCATTTCCTTCCATTTTTACTATGCTAGAGAAGAGATTTTATTACGCCCATTTTACTGATGAGGAAATTAGAGATCAGAGAAATCAATACATAAAATAATTTCTTTAAAAGCACCTAATGTAATAGATTGCTCTGCAGCTTTTAGTTCTGTGGTTCCTCTATACTCCCTACCCCACAGGTATTCCACTAGTGGCCAGGACCTGGGTTTGACTTCAGATGTCCTGCTTTTCTTATTTGCCCTGCTGGGGCACAAAGGGCTGCCAGACCTCTCTGGGATTCAGAGCAAACAAATTATCTAATAGTCTTAGATGCTGACAGAATGATTAATCAATTCTGGTACTCAAGTGAGTTACCTCTAATGCATAGGAAACAACTATATCTATTCAAATACAAAATAAGACCTCCAGAATTCAAGACTCTATATTTAGAATTTTAAACCTCTAATTTTCTGTGCTTTCTGATTTTTCTGCTCTAGCCCTGTAATAGAGTAGTTAAGCTGACACTTTCTTGCTATGGGAGCGAGGCTAAGCTATTTCACTTCTCCGAGCCTCAGTTTCCTCATTTGTAAGTGTGAGAGAGGGTGTCCATGAGCAACAAAACAAAGAATATGTATAAAGCCAGCGGAATATACTCTGCACCCCATACAGGTGGCTGTTGTCATTTATCACCGTGAATCATGTGTTGTCATTTATCACCATGAATAGTGTGTACGGTCATGGATTTCAAGCGGGAAACTTAAATGTAATTCCTAGTGGGAGACACCTAAAACTCTTGGAGTCTGGGTTTCAAATATGAAAGGCAAGTGAACAACAGCTTTCCTAGGGCAGCACTGGGTGTCAGGCTAAGGCAGAGTCACCCCTCAGAAAGAAAGTAGAAAGAACTGGAGCATTAACACTCCTGAGACAGGATTCGAATTTCTATCTTTTTCTTCTTTTTTTAAAATAATTTAAGTTAGAGACAGAACCTTGCTATGTTGCCCAGACTTATCTCCAACCCCTGGCCTCAAGTAATCCCCCCCATCTTGGCCTCCAGAAGTGCTGGGATTACAGGCATGAGCCACTGCCCCAGCCTCGAATTTCTAAATAATGACATATATTAAAAAATAATAAAATCTCAATTAACCGTGAGGTCTCAGCCCTGAGTTATGGCACAAGAATGTGGGGGTTGAGTGAGATTTGCCCTTTGCCAATAAGCATTTTTAAAATATAGTTAATGCACTTCCTACTATGAAGACCAAGGACCGGGCACTCTTTACTACCCTCTCCACATCACTCCATATGCCCCAAATTCCCTCTCCCCCATCATCCTAATATGGTTATTACTCAGTTTTTTAAAATCAAATCTGGATAGGGGTTCAATCATTATGTGGATATGATTCTTTCTTTTTAAAAGATGAATTGTGTACATTATGGACATTATGGATACCTTAATTTATTTTTTTTATTTTTATTCTTTTTAGGCAGAGTCTCGCTCTGTCACCCAGGTTGGAGTGCAGTGGTACGATCTCAGCTCACTGCAAGTTCCGCCTCCTGGGTTCACGCCATTCTCCTGCCTCAGCCTCCCAAGTAACTGGGACTACAGGCGCCTGCTACCATGCCCGGCTAATTTTTTGTATTTTTAGTAGAGACGGGGTTTCACCGTGTTAGCCAGGATGGTCTCGATCTGCTGACCTTGTGATCCGCCTGTCTCGGCCTCCCAAAGTGCTGGGATTACAGGTGTGAGCCACCACGCCCGGCCACCTTAATTTATTAAATCGATCTATTCACATACTGTTTTTTCTCCAATCTTCGCTATTGTAATGAATATCCAATATTTGATCCATGCTTTGAGCACATGTAAGAGTGCTTCTGGAAAATAAATTCCTAGAAGTGAATTTGCTTTAGTAGATGTTGCCACATTGCCCTCTAACAAGGTTACATGAATTAATATTTCTACGAGACTTGAAAGTGCCTCTTCCTTACACCATTGTCAACACAGTGTGTTAGCAAACATTTTGATCTTTGCCATTCACATAGGTGACTGTTTTCTATTTTAAGAGTTTGGGTGAGCATTACTATGTTAGTCATGTGTCCTAAGGATTGCCTGGTCAAGAAAGGGGATAATGAAACAATTTAAAAATCAGGCACAAGCGGCCAGGTCTGGTGGCTCATGCCTGTAATCCCAGCACTTTGGGAGGCCAACGCGGGTAGATCACTTGAGGCTAGGAGTTCGAGACCAGCCTGGCCAACATGGTGAAACCCCGCCTACTGAAAATGCAAAAATTAGCCAGGCATGGTGGTGGGTGCCTGTAATCCCAGCTATTGGAAAGGCTGAGGCACGAGAATTGCTTGAATCAGAGAGGAGGAGGTTGCACCAAGCTGAGATGGTGCCACTGCACTCCAGCCTGGGCAACAGAAGGAGATTCTGTCTCAAAAATAAAAATAAATAAAAATCAGGCACAAGCTACTGTGTCTGAAACAAAAAGGGGCTGAGGGTTTGAAAAGAGAAAAAAAAAAATCTAAGGGACATTAAGATGGGATAGAGGCACAGGGAAGAAAGATGCTTTACAAAGACAAACTCACTGGAAAGGAGCTCATCTTCCAGGATAAAGTTTCCAATGCCGATGAGATAACCATAGGGAGATAAAAAAAAATGGAAATTCAGAACTGGAAAGAAACATCAGAACTTACAGTGTAAACGTGGAGTGCCTGAAAACGTGTAAGTGGAAAGGACACCTAATGGAAAAAATAAAAACTCTACTTCTCAGGATTGGGAGACGCCAACCTTCAGTGACTGAGAGAGGCAGGTGAACCAGCAAAGGAACTAGTTCCATCAGGGTGGGTATTCAGCAGGAACCTTGGAGCAATTGCAGAGGAATAAGTATGCTCAGAAGTTCTGTAGCTTTCATAATGTTCAATTCTTCATTTATAACTACTAAAGATCATGACTTGACACTGTTAAAACACACAGTTGTGAACAACAGTTCTCAGAAAAGGAATTTTGAGGAAAGACTTTATTCCAGTTAACAGTTTGCAAACCAGGGAAACACAGCCTCTGGTGTAAAAGGAAGGTGTATTCCAGAGAAGAAAGGGAAGGCTCAGGTTTTACAGCAAAAGTTCCCAGCCAGGTTTCCAATCAGGTCTATTTATGTAAATAAAGGATTCAAATTCACTTAGTTCTGATTGGTCGATACAGCTGAACCCTGATTAGCTAATACAGCTGAGCCCTGATTGGTCATTACAGCTGAGCCCTGATTGGCTGAGGCAGATCTCAAAGATAAAAAGGTGTGGGTTTTCAAGGAACTCAAAGGATGTGTGTGACCCCCTAGTCAGTAAATGGCCACTTGGCCCTATTTTAAATTTAGACCGAGTTAACCACTCAGGACCCATCTTGAAGGACTGGCTCTTTCAGGGTCACATTTGTTCTCATAGTATATTGAATTATAAATCTTATATAGAGTATAGAGTTGCCTTGCCCAAACACAAGCAATTTAATGTCTCCAAGCCTGTGGGTGAAGGGAGTTTATAAAATCTACCTCATGTCTTTGTCATGTGCATTGAACAAGATGACCATGTAAAATGTTTGGCCCATGACTGCATTTAGTCAATGTTGATTATCCTCAATTCATCTGCATGGATTACTATCCCCATTGTACTGATGAAGAAACTGAGGCTTGAGAAGTCACATGACTTTCCCAAGACCGCCAAAATATAACAGCAATAACCACAGCTGCCATTTTTGAGAACTGACTTGGCCAGGCAATATTTGAGCTACTCTATTATGCTACGCCATTTCATCTTCACAGCTGGTACTGGTGGCAAACATAGAGAAAACAAATATAAATTAAGATTTCACTAACTTATTTTGCCATATTCATAAGGCAAATTAATATTTTAATAAAATGTTGTACAATGTCAGAATTATGTGTCCTTCATACATGGGGGTAAGCAAGGGTCTACCTTGCTGAGTCACTGGGGCCTGTGTGCATCAGTTCACATCAGACCCCAGAGCTTCAAGCTCAGTGCAGCTTAAACTGACAACCAGGACACATTTTGATTTTGTGTCTGCTCCAAGGAAGAGAGGCTTGTTGGTCAACTGACAAGCATGAATCTAGAGGCCATGAGTTCATCTCAGAAAATCTCCCGCTGTTTGAAAACCCCACGCTTGCTGTCTTGCCTTCACCCCTGTCTATCGAAGCCTTCATGGTAAGCAAGCTTGGGCTTTATGAAAGTGACTCTAACTCTGATATTGAAATAGTGGCTGTGTCTTGTCTCCCTAGTCTTCCCACACCTGGTGAAGGAGCTCAACGCAGGCCTTCATGTGATGATTCTGCTGCTCCTCTTCCTGGCCTTGGCCCTGGCTCTGGTCAGCATGGGCTTTGCCATTCTCAACATGATCCAGGTCCCATACCGGGCAGTCAACGGTCCTGGGGGTATCTGCCTATGGAATGTCCTGGCAGGTAAGAAGTCCCTTAGGGAGAGAAAATTGTGTCCACACCATCACAGGGCTGGGCTCCAAGTAGTTGGGCAGAAGGTGTGAAGGAACTAAAATGCCCCACTGGAGCTTTGACTTTCCTGGGTCTAAGACCTTCTTGATGGGCATGGAATGAATGTCCTCTTTTTCTTTTTCTTTTTCTTTTTTGAGACAGGGTCTCACTTTGTCACCCACACTGGAGTGCAGTGGTGCAATCTCAGTTCACTGCAGCCTTGACCTCCTGGGTTCAAGTGATCTTCCCACCTCAGGCCCCCAAGTAGCTGGGAGTACAGGTGTGCACCACCATGCCCAGCTAATTTTTTGTAGTTTTTGTAGAGACGGGGTTTTACCATGTTGCCCAGGCTAGTCTCAAACTCCTGAGCTCAAGGGATCCACCTTCCTTGGCCTCCCAAAGTGCTCATGAATTTCCTTTTTAAGTTACAGAGTCTGTCACAATAAAGAACCATCTTATTAGAGTACGTGAATGGCTGAGGACTTAGAGTAGTGAAGAGAGATCGAGGTGAAAGGAGAAGCTGGAAAACAGAGAGCTGAAAGTAGGGAGAGGTGGGGGCCCTGGGACGGGGAAAGAGATGGAGCTGGTGCTGCAGTTGAGGCTGGGAGGAACTCCACAAACGACAGAAGAGAAGGGTATTGTGAGCAAGAGTCCATTTGTGAAAGGCTCCTCCATTCAGGCTCTGGGTTAAGAAGGCGAAGTGAGTGCCATCTAGCTGCCAAGGTCTTTAGTGTTCCCCCCCACACACACCTGGGCATATTAATGCAGACAGCACTCACTGGCTGTCTCAACTCTCCCTCCTCTCACCTTCCCAGCACCTTCACTGCACCATGCCCTTAAACTAGATGCAACTTACTGAGCAGCCACTAAGGGTTAGGCATGGACCTGGGGATTTTGCATGCATTACTTTGTTTACATCTCACCACATCTCTACAGGAGGTATTATTAGACCTACGTTTACAGATGAAGCGCCTGAGGCTCAAAGAAGTTAAACAGTCGCACAGTAATGAGTGGCAGAGGTGGTATTCCAATCTAGGCATAACTGATCCTAAGCTCTTTATTTTTCCACAGATCCATGCTCTCGTTTATGACCATCATGACCTATTTTCCAAGCCAAAAACTAAAAGATATGTGTGTGTGCGCGCGTGTGCGCACGTGCGTGCATGCATGTTGATTTAGGAGTATATTGATGCACAGAAATTAATTCACATTTAATTATGCACTTAACACATCATCTGTAATGAAAATAAGAGAATCTTGTGAAATGAGGGCTGTCTCTGAAAACTCAGGTCAAATATTCAAGGTACCATTCGGACAATAACCCCTCACTATGATTACCTTATACAAGAATATCATAAAATATAAAAACAGGTAATGTTATTTTATTATGTATTGTAATGTATATCAAGAAATCCATTATTATGTGTTTGCCTTTGTTTGCAGATGGTAGCCACCCTGTAGAATTGTTTATATACGTGGCTCACCCTCATCAAGACTACAGGCATCTTTCTCATCTGCATGCATCCTCACAGAGGCTGGCATGTAAAAAGTGCTCAATCCTGCTTTAAATAAATGCTTATCTCTGTCCATTTCTTTCCTCAGAGAGATAGCACTCTCAAACTCTACTGAGGAGAGATTAGCAACAGGCAAAATAGCCTGGGCAACATAGCAAGACCCCATTTCTACAAAAATAAAAAATAAAAAAATTAGCTGTGCGTGGTGTCAGGCGCCTGTAGTCTCAGCTACTTGGGAACTGTAATCCCAACACTTAGGGAGGCTGAGGTGGGAGAATTGCTTGAGCCTGGGAGGTCCAGGCTGCAGCGAACCGTGATCATGCCACTGCACTCCAGCCTCAGCCAACAGAGCAAAACCTTGTTTCAAAAAAAATAAAAATAAAAACAGGTAAAACTTTATGTCTTTTGACAAAACTTTATTTCTTGCCACTGAGCTTAAAAAAAACAAAAACACTGCAGTATCAAAAGGCAGAAAAACGTGAACAGCCTTTGCATGTCTTTGGACTAAACAATTCCATGTTTGGATTTATGCTAAGGAAATACTCGACAAGAGAACAAGGATGTACATAAAATGGTATTTGCTGTAGCACTTTATGATATCAAAAAATTAGAAGTAATATAGACACCCAGAAATAAGGTCATACTTACTTAAATTATAGTGTGTGACCATATATCCATAATTTAGTAGAGACTGTTTAGTCTCTACTAAAAATGCTCACATAAATTATAGTGTGTAGTGCATAAAATACTATGCACTCATTTACAGTCATGCTGTAAGCCTGGCATGGTGATGGATGCCTGTAATCCCAGCACTTGGGGATGCTGAGGCGGGAGGATTGCTTGAGCCCAGGAGTTCAAGACCAGCCTGGGCAACATAGTGAGATCCCATCTCCACAAACAAACAAAAACCAAAAATTAGCCAAGCATGGTGGCACGCACCCATGATCCCAGCTACTCAGGAGACTGAGGCGAGAGGATCGCTTGAACCCAGGAGGTCAAGGCTGCAATGAGCTATGATCACGCCACTGCTCTCGAGCCTGGATGACAGGGCAAGACCCTGTCTCAAAAAAAAATAAAAACAAACAATAAAGTCGTGCTGTAACAGAATATTTAACAACACATAAAAATATCCAAGTGAGGGGAAAAAATCAAATTTAAAATCCAAGTAAGAACACCGTAATACGAATTTTGTTAAAGAGAAAGAAACATAAAGAAAAACACTCAAATGTTGAAAGTGTTCATGCTGGCTTTTAGGATAAAAGTAAATTTGTTTATTATGATTTTCTCTAGTGTCCAAATTTTTCTTCGATGAAGACAATAATCTTTTAAGAAGCATCATAAATGTGTTATTAAAAATACTAATTAAAACTGAAACCAGAGGAAGGGGGGAGAGAGAGAGAAAGAGAGAGAGATTCCTCCCAGAAGGTCAAAGTTTCAAGCAAAACATAGGGAAGTAGTTTGGAATTCTTCCAGTTTTCGCCTCCCTCCTTTCCTCCTTCTATGAATGGTCATCCTTGTCCTTAAGCATGGAAGGAGGATAATTAAAGAGGAGAGCAACAGTTTTTCTTACATCTTACCACATAGCCTTCATGGTCTTCATAGAAATCCTGAGATATTTTAG
Organism: Colobus angolensis palliatus; assembly: GCF_000951035.1. Lineage (NCBI taxonomy): Eukaryota > Metazoa > Chordata > Mammalia > Primates > Cercopithecidae > Colobus > Colobus angolensis. The sequence goes on along the minus strand of NW_012116088.1, from coordinate 2,298,282 downwards.
ACAATGAACTTCTCCAAATGTGGATCCCTGGGAAGCATGGTACTGGGTAAGGGGAAAATTGGAAGAGTGGGCCGGGCGCAGTGGCTCAAACGCCTGTAATTCCAGCACTTTGGGATGCCAAGGCAAATGGATCACTTGAGGTCAGGAGTTCGAGACCAGCCTGGGCAACATGATGAAGCCCCGTCTCTACGAAAAATACAAAAATTAGCCAGGTGTGGTGACAGGCACCTGTAGTCCCAGCTACTCGGGTGGCTGAGGCAGGAGAATCACTTGAACCCGGGTGGTGGAGGTTGCAGCCAGCCGAGATGGTGCCACTGCACTCCAGCCTGGGCAATAGAGCAAGACTCCATCTCAAAAAATAAATAAATAAATAAATAAAAATTGGAGGGGTGGACATTCAAAGTTGATCTGATATAAAGCAGATTCTCTCTTTCCCCGCACAATCCTGCCTTTCTCCTTCATACTGTGTGGGTTAGCTCCTACTTTTAAAAGTAAATTAAAACTTATGTCTTCCTCATAACTTTTCTAACCCAAAGCAAGTTTGTCACACGTGGCACAGAAATGCCACCTCTCATAGAGTTGTCACAATCGCAAAATGGAGCCGTGAGTGAGGGTGACCTTTTTGGGTTTCAGGTGGAGTCGTGGCGTTAGCCATAGCCAGCTTTATGGCTGCGGTGAAATTTCATGACCTGACAGAACGAATCGCCAACTTTCAGGAGAAGCTCTTCCAGTTTGTGGTGCTGGAAGAACAGTACGAAGAGTCATTTTGGATCTGCGTGGCCAGCGCGTCGGCCCATGCCGCAAACTTGGTTGTGGTGGCGATCAGTCATATTCCCCTCCCTGAGATTAAGACCAAGATCGAAGAGGCCACTGTCACGGCTGAGGATATCTTGTATTAATAGCCTTCCCCTGTTCACAGCCTGGCCTAAGTCAGTTCTGTGTGTGAATGGAGTCCTCGTGTTTTTGCAGCCTTCCCACTCTGTCATGGCCATGTTCTCAGCAGTAAGAAAAAGGATGTGAAGGACCAAGGCTGTTGCCTGGGCCAGAAAAGAAAAACTTGCCCGGGATCACCAGCATTCTTGTGTTCCTCTCTCATGACATTGGAGTTCCAGTTGCAACTGGAGAATCTGCCACTTGCCAGCTTACACACAGTAACAACTTTGCAAGGCCGTTGTGAAGTTTAAATGGGTGATGCTATTGCCAGATTCTGCATTCTGTGGAGCACTTGACAAATATAAGATACTACAGACTCCAGTAAGTGTCTGTAGATCCCTGGTCGATTCCATACAATATTGGACTGGTGAGTGGGGAAGAATTCTCAGAGGAATACGATACTGTTCCTGTTCCTGCCCTCCAGATACACCTAATCTTTCCACATGACATAGCACTTAGCAACGGTAACACTAAGAATGAAAAATAACTGCCATCTTTTGAGTGGTTACTATGTGCGAGACACTGTTCTCACTCATTTATTAACTCATCAGGTCCTAATGGCAAAAACAGCAATTACTTTTGCACCAACCTGATAATAGAACAGCCATAAGGGACCGAGGAGGGAATTAAATCTTGGGGATGGGATGTGGTATTAAAGAAAGTATCACAGTGTGAACATTTGATCTGAGCTTTGAAAGGTGAGTAGATTTTCCCAGTGGTGAAGGAAGCAAGGTTGGAGAAGGGCATTCCAGGATGCATCAGTAAGGAGGCTGGGCATAGGGTGTGAAATTACAAGGAGGGGCTGGGCACGGTGGCTCATGCCTGTAATCCCAGCACTTTGGGAGGCGGGGGCAGGCAGATCGTGAGGTCAGGAGTTCGAGACCAGCCTGGCCAATATGGTGAAACCCCATCTCTACTAAAAATACAAAAATTAGCCAGTCGTGGCGACGCACACCTGTAGTCCCAGCTACTCAAGAGGCTGAGGCAGAAGAATTGCTTGAACCCGAGAGGCAGAGCCAAGATCATGCCACTGCACTCCAGCCTGGGCGACAGAGTGAGACTCCATTTCAAAAAAAAAAAAAAAAGAAAGAAAAAGAAATTTCAACGAGGGCTTAGAGGCGTGTGAGTACTCAATGGGACTAGAATGTTGCTTTAATCACCTGTTGGAGATATTCAGCTCTTTTGTGTTGAGTTTTCCTAAGTGCCACTGAAATGGTTAATTTTATGTGTCACCTTGGCTGGACCACAGTAACCAGATATTTGGTCAAACACTTGTGGATGTTTTTTCAAAGGTATTTTTTGAGGCAATTAACATTTAAATTTGTGTATTTTGAGTAAAACAGATTACCATCTGTAATTGTATGGTAATTCCCTCATCCAATCAGTTGAAGGCCCTAATAGAAAAAAGGCCTAGCTCCCCTGAGGGAGAGAGAATTCTGCCAGCACACTTTTTGGACTCAAACTGCAGCTGTCACTGGATCTCCAGCCTGCCCACCTAGCCTCAAGATTCTGGAATTGCTGGTCTCCTGAGTCATGTGAGACAATTCCTTAAAATACCCCCCTCTTTCTCTCTGTCACTACACACACAAACACACACACACACACACACACACACAGCCTGCTGGCTCTGTTCCTCTGGAGAACCCTAACAGAGGTACACAACTATATGAACTAATTTTCCCATAATGCTAGCTGGGATGAATCCTTTCCCAGGTCTCCTATCTTCATGTCATGCAAATGTTATCTAATGCGATCCTTTTGTAGTTCATGAGGAGGATGATTGCGTTTTCATGCACATGTGTGAGATATGCCACCCTGGAACCTTGTTATGACATCCGCACATTACCCATCTGACCTGAAGGAAAAAAAAAGGAAAATGAATTTGTTTTTTTTTTTAAACAGAGCTTTGTTCTTGTTGTCCAGGCCGGAGTGCAATGGCACAATCTCGGCTCACTGCAGCCTCCGCCTCTCGGGTTCAAGCAATTCTCCTGCTTCAGCCTCCCAAGGAGCTGAGATTACAGGTGTGTGCCACCACTCCCAGCTAATTTTGTATTTTTAGTAGAGATGGGTTTTCACCATGTTGGTCGGGCTGGTCTCAAACTTCTGACCTCAAGTGATCCACCCACCTCGGCCTCCCAAAGTGCTGGGATTACAGGCATCAGCCACCGTGCCCAACCTGGGACATTTTTTTTTTTTTTAAGTTATCTAATCCCCCAAATTAGCTCCATCTAAAATGACACTTGATTTGCTGACTTCATGAAGTGCTCATGTCATCTCTTCTTTATAATTCCTTGCTGGGCTCACCTGCCCCTTTCAGCCCTTTTTCCACATCCCAGGCATAGTTTCAGCACTATTTAGTGGACTGATGTCACGCACCAAAGATGCAGATGGCATATGGCTAGAAGAGACAGTTATGTTATAGGAGACAGATTCAAGAGACAGTTAATGTGATAGGAGATGGATCCAAAAGATAGTGAGAGACTGCCAAGCTGTCTTGAAAACAAGAGGAAATGTCAATATCATATCAAGTTTGAACACAAAGTCCTGCTGATGGGTTTTTTAAAAATCAACATAAATACAGAAAATCTGACAACAGTTTATATTACAAGTGTCTGAGGATCTTGGTACATTTATTCACTCAACAGTATTGATATTGATGTAGTGCTGGGACTAAAGCAGTGAGCTGACAAAAATCCCTGCCCTCCAGACATTTCATTCTCCCAGCAGCTGGGGATGAAACATACTGAGCAGGCTTGTGATGGAGCTATTTGAAAAGTTAGCACGGTGGCCAGGCGTGGTGGCTCATGCCTGTAATCACAGCACTTTGGGAAGCCAAAGAGGGAGGACTGCTTGAGTCTAGGAGTTCAGCCTGGACAACATAGCGAGACCCTCTCTATTTCCAAAAATAAAAATAGAAAGTCATCAGGGCCATAGCCTTTGAACTGATCACTGCCTTGAGTCATACGCAGACCATCATGCCAAGAAGGGGGCAGAGTGTGCCAGGCTCAGTGGCTGATGCCTGTAATCCCAGTATTTTGGGAGGCTAAGGTGGGTGGATCACCTGAGGTCAGGAGTTTAAGACCAGCCTAGCCAATGTGGTGAAACCCCGTCTCTACTAAAAACACAAAAATTAGCTGAGCATGGTGGTGGGTGCCTGTAATCCCAGCTACTCAGGAGGCTGAGGCAGGAGAATTGCTTGAACCCAGGCGAAGGTTGCAGTGAGCTGAGATCACGCTTTTGAACCCTAGCCTGGATGCGAAGAGTGAAACTCTGTTTAAAAAAAGAAGAAGAAGAAGAAGAAGAAGGGGCAGGGTGAATTCAGTTTTGCTTCTAAGTGTAGATTAGGATTGACTTTAATCAAGACAGATGTGTTTCTTTTCTTTTTCTTTTTCTTTTTTTTTTTTTCTGAGACAGAGTCTTGCTCTGTCGCCCAGGCTGGAATGCAATGGCGGGATCTTGGCTTACTGCAACCTCCACCTCCTGGGTTCAAGCGATTCTCCAGCCTCAGCCTCCCGAGTAACTGGGATTACAGGTGCCCGCCACCATGCCCAGCTAATTTTTTGTATTTTTAGTAGAGACGGGGTTTCACTATGTTGGCCAGGCTGGTCTCGAACTCTTGACCTCAGGCAATCCACCC
>NW_012116088.1:2286472-2293662 GCF_000951035.1 Colobus angolensis palliatus | reverse complement strand
AAAAAAAAAAAAAAAAATTCCAACCCTGTATATAAGCAAAACATGATTCCGAATCATTGCAAATGCAAGGCTGTCCTGTTTCGCCAGCAGACCAGCTTCTCTTTCATCACCAATACATAAAATAATAAGGAAGGACAAATTTTAAAATCAAAAATATCAATACCTTGATTTTGCTTCTTTTAAATATTTTTGTACTTAATTCTAAGCTTTGTCAGGGCAAAAAGAGGCTTACTCACCAAGTAAATGATTACATCATCTCTCACAACTTTAGGAATTGCCTTCCCATCTATTTTGGGAATTGACTTCTCAGGAGGTTTGAGATTGCATTGTGACCTTGAGTCTTGCCCCAAATGTCATCTCCTGAATGACGACCCAGTTTAATACTGAAGCCTGCCTTATACCTTATCACTATTGTTCATCTTTACTACCCTGTTCGACACTCGACGTTTTCTTTTTCTTATCTTTAACATGCTACATAATTGATATTTGTGTTATACTTATTGATTATTGCCTGTCTTTCTCCATGAGAATTTCATCTCTATGAGGACAGGATTTTTTTTTTTAGATAGAGTTTCACTCTTGTCGCCCAGGCTGTAGTGCAATGGCACGATCTCCACTCACTGCAACCTCCACCACCTGGGTTCAAGCGATTCTCCTGCCTCAGCCTCCTGAGTAGCTGGGATTACAGGCATGAGCCACTGCGCCCAGCCAGATGTGTTTCAAGAAGTCAAAGTGCAGGCTTTTGTATGCATCTGCATTTTTTCTGTGACAGAGTCCATAGCTTTTGAAAGTGTTTCAGAAGTATCTATAATGTCTTTAAACCATGATCTATCAGGTGGCAACCATAATGTTACTGACAATAATCAGGCTTAGTCTGAAAGACCATCTCTCAGGAATACTGTAAATGAGATTCCTATATGGAATTTAGCAGGTTGAGAGTGGGGGTGGGAAGAAGGGAGATTAAGTATCTGGGTCACAAAATTCACTTGTATTATTTTCAAATGCACAGAGGAAAATGTAGCTCCTTTATCTTGACTATAATAAATGTGGTCATTTTATGAGTAAATAAATAGTAGCTTCAGGAAGGGGGCTGGTCACAGGAAAAGACCAAGGCCGAATTAGAGGGTTGGGACTTCCAGCCCCACCCACACCCATGACTTCTGGGAGGAAAGAGGGGCTGAAGGTTAAGTTGATCACCAATGGCCAATGCTTAATCAATCATGTCTACATATTGAAGCCTCGGTAGAAACCCAAAAGAACTGGGTTTGGAGAGCTCCCAGATGGCTGAGTATGTGGAGGTTCCTGGAGGGAGGTGCACCCAGGGACAGCATGCAAGCTCCGCGCTCCTTCTCCCATACCTTGCTCCATGCATCTCTTCATCTGTATCCTTTGTGATATCCTTTGTAATAAACCAGTAAATAGAAGTGTTTCCCTGAGTTCTGTGAGCTGCCCCAGCAAATTAACCAAACCCAAAGTTGTGGGTTTGGCTAATTTGAGGCCAATTAGTCAGAAGTTCCAGAAACCCAGACTTGCGACTAGTGTCTGAGGGAGGAGGGACGGCTTTGGGGACTGAGCTCTCAGCCTATGGGACCTGATGTTATCACCAGGTGGATAGTGTCAGAACTGACTTAGAGCGTACCCAGCCGGTGTCTGCTGCAGAGCTGACTGCTTATTGGTTGATGGAGGGAAATTCCCCACATTTGGTCATCGAAGTCTGCTGTATTAATTGTTGTTGAGAGTAGTTTGAGCTGAGAAAAACACTGAGTTCTTTCCTCTCAGAGGTCATTCATTATCTCATGTGGGCCAGGCACTGTACATTTTCTTCTTAATTCTGACAACAATTATTCAAGATAAATATTAGTATCTTTTTTTTAACAGATGGGTAACTTTAGGTTTGGAAAATTTAAGGAACTTGCTCAGCCCCATTGCTAATAAGTAATGGAGAAAGACTTCAGCCCTGATTTATATGATGTCAAGGCCACCACTTTTCCAATACAGCAAGATTATTGCCTTGAATCACCCTTGAGGCTCCTTCTCAGGGTTTCTGCAATAGGCTGTGCAGGTTGCACCCTGCCCAAGGGAGGTGCAAGTATAGGGGCGAGGGACTAGCCCAAGCGCCCCGGCTTCTCCTAGCCTCATCCACAAGGGTGCTTTCTCCTAAAGGGGGCGCCTTTTCCTAAGGCTCACAAAGGTGTCCAATGGCCTGCAGTGCACTATCCCTTCCAGCCGACCAGTCCATGCAAAGTCAAAATGTTGGTCATAACATTATTTTATGACATTGATTAGAGTGTGATGATGATTGATTTTCATTCAAAATAATTATCATATGCATACATTTGTATGATTGCTAATGATATGATATTACTAATACTAACTGCAGGGATCAAAGCCAATAAAATTTAGCCACCATTAAGAAAAGTAATTTGTTATTGGTGAAAAGAAGTTCTACTCTATGTTCACAGTATAAAAAATGAGTAATTGCCAGGGCCAGTGGCTCAAGCCTGTAATCCCAGCACTTTGGGAGGCTGAGTCGGGTGGATCACCTGAGGTCAGGAGTTCAAGACCAGCCTGGCCAACATGGTGAAACCCTGCCTCTACTAAAAATACAGAAAATATTCAGGCATGGTGGTGTGTGCCTGTAGTTCCAGCTACTCGAGAGGCTGAGTCAGCAGAATCGCTGGAACCTGGGAGGCAGAGGTTGCAGTGAGCCCAAATCATGCCATGGCACTTCAGCCTGAGCAACGACAGCGAAGCTCCATCCAAAAAAAAAATATGAGTGATACATGGTTTTCACTAATGAAAATATAACTAGCAACATATATAATTAATCAAGACTTTTAGATAGCAAGGATCTTTCCATGTCAAATCAGAGCAGAGTTATATGTTACAAATATACTTCTCTCTGTTTCAAGAAAAATGTGAAACTATGAAGAGCAAATTAAACAACTCCTCACACTTCCAAAAGCATATAATAAAAATGCTAACTCCTGCTAAGTGTTAATTATTAATTATTACTAATAGATTAGCATCACAATTTAGAAAATACTTGCTGGGGTCGGGCATGGTGGCTCACGCCTATAATGCCAGTACTTTGGGAGGCTGAGGCAGGTGCACCATGAGGACAAGAGATAGAGACCATCCTGGCCAACATAGTGAAACTCTGTCTCTACTAAAAATACAAAAATTAACTTGGCATGGTGGCGCATACCTGTAGTCCCAGCTACTTGGGAGGTTGAGACAGGAGAATTGCTTGAACCCAGGAGGCAGAGGTTGCAGTGAGCTGAGATTGCGCCACTGCACTCCAGCCTGGCAACAGAGCAAGATTCTGTCTAAAAAAAAAAAAAAAAAAAAAAAAAAAAAAAAAAAAAAAAAAAAAAGCAAGAAAAAAGAAAATACTTGCTGGGAATGGGGTGCTAACCTACTTAAAATACTTAAATATTAAGCCAGGTTCATCACTGGAAGTCATAGAGGGGAAGGAGGCTATGCAGGGCACAGGGAATCTCAAAGGTGAAATGTGAAATATGATTTCATGATGTGATACTAGAAAGGGACACAGCAACTCAGAGAAGTCCCTGAATCCATTTTATTTATTTATTTACGTATTTATTTATTTTATTTTTTCTTTTTGAGATGGAGTCTCATTCTGTCACCCAGGCTGGAGTGCAGTGGCATAATCTTGGCTCACTGCAACCTCCCGGGTTCAAGCAATTATCTTGCCTCAGCCTCCCAAGTAGCTGAGACTACAAGCGTAAACCACCATGCCCAGCTAATTTTTTTTTCTGTATTTTTTTTGTAGAGACGGGGTTTCACCATGTTGGCCAGGCTGGTCTTGAACTCCTGACCTCAAATGATCCGCCCGCCTCAGCCTCCCAAATTGCTGGGATTACAAGCATAAGCTACCGTGCCCGGCTTCCTGAGCCGATTTTAGATGAATTTCTACAGGTGAAATATTTCTCCTTTTCATTTCCTCATGATCCTTTGTTTCCTTTTAGTTTTGGTAGTTTGGGTTGTGAAACCAAGAGTAGAGCTTCTTAACCAATCTATGCAACTAGGACACATGTGAAATCCTTGCCAAATAAATTAGGTTGTATGCTCTCTGTTTCTTACTTTCTTTTCTACGGCAATGTCAACTATGAGTCAGCAATAGTCACAGCTTGACAAAAATAAGGCCAATGAATAACGGAGCGTTTGCCATATGCTAGGCTTTCTGCTAAGTACTCCACATGCATTGTTTCATTTTCATTCTCATAAAAATTCTGAGACGTAGTTGCTCTTATTACCAGTTTTTGGGTTTTTGAACAAAAGTTCTCTGAAAAGAAATGTGGAGGAAAGATACTTTATTCCAATGAGCAGTTTGAAAACCAGAGAGATGCAGCCTCCTTCTACCCCTCTGTGATTTTCGAGGATGTACCCAGCTTAATATATATGTATTTGAAGTAGGTGCACACCCCATTCCTGGTCTTGCAAACCAAGGAGACACAGTTTGCAAACTGAGGAGACGCAGCCTTCAGTTTGTGAACAAAAGTTCTCTGAAAAGGAATTTGGAGGAAAGAAACTTTATTCCAGTGCAAACTGGGGAAACAACTTCAGTGTAAAACAAAAGTGCATTCCAGAGAACAAAGAAAGGTTTCAGGTTTTATAGCAAAACATCCCCCCCAACAGCTTCCCAGTCAGGTCTGTTTATGAAAATAAAGGATGCAAACGTTCTTAGCGCTGATTGACCAACATAGCTGAGTTCCGATTGTTCGGTAAAGCTGCACTCTGATTAGTTTATATAGCTGAGTCCTGATTGGCCAAGGCAGGTGAGCTCTGATTGGTTGCTTCAGATGAGACCTGAAAGTCTCAAAAAAGTGTGAGTTTGGGAGGAACGCAGAGTATATGTGTCACCTCTAATAAGCAAGTGGCTCCTTGGCTCTATTCAAAACTTTCCCAGTTAGCCACTCAGGATCCATGTTGAAGGATTGACTCTTTCAAATTAACATTTATTCATTACATTTATTCACAAGTTAAAGAATTAGAAACACAGCTTTCTCATTTGTAATATAACCAAGTTGTGTAAGATAATCTCTAATTTTCTTTCCTTCTCTAAAATGTTATGACTTTTAATGCTATATAATATATCCAGATTTATAGTGAATAGAGCACCTAACTATATGCCGGGCAACTAAGCTAGGCATTTTCATGAATGCTTTTCGGTAATAGTTGACTACCAGTGTGATTGGAGATGCTGTTACATACACTGACAATTCAGTCATATGAGGATTTCAACCACCAATTCAACTATATTCTGAATATACTGCATATGCATTTCTCTGATGTTCACGGCTGAGTTCTTGGTTAAATAAAATAAATGTAAAAACATGGCATGTAATTGTTTGCTTTATTGCTTTTTGTTTTGGAAAAAATAATAAGCAACACTAACAAATGACTTTGGAACCACAGTGATTTTTCTTTTGTCATTGACCTCTTGCGGAACAATAAATTGGATGTAATACGTTTTTTTCTTCTAACATAGCAATTCTTTCAACCTTACAGATTTCAATGGAGTAGGAGGCAGGAGGCGGTGAATAGGGCAAAAAGAATTCTTTCTATTGAAAAGGCGACGTGGCCAGGCTCACACACCTATAATCCTAGCACTTTGGGAGGCTGAGGCTCAGGAGTTCGAGACCAGCCTAGCCAACATGGTGAAAGCCCGTCTCTACTAAAAATAAAAAAATTAGCTGGGCGTGGTAATTTGTGCCTATAATCCCAGTTACCCGGGAGGCTGAGGCAGGAGAATCACTGGAACCTGGGAGGCAGAGGTTTCAGTGAGTCGAGATCGCACCACTGCACTCCAGCCTGGGCAACAGAGTGAGACTATAGAAAAAAAAAAAGAGAGAGAGAGATGTTTGTAAGAGGCCAACAGAAGTTCTCAGCACCAGATCAGGTGTGGTGGCTTAGGCCACCTTGGGGTAGGAGGCAGGAGGGAGTGAATAGGACAAAAGAATTCTTTCAATTGAAAAGGAGATGTTTGTCTATTAATATAATCCCAGCACTTTGGGAGGCTGAGGCAGGAGGATCAGTTAAACCCAGGAGTTCGGGACCAGCCTGGGCAACATAGGCAGACTCCATCTCTATAAAAATATATTTAAAAAAAAAAAAAAAGAAAGGAAAAAAGAAGTTCTCAGCACTGTTGAAGAGAGAAATGAGCCATCCTCTAGTCATCCTGTCTACTTTTGTTGAAGCTTCCCTGGGTGCCACAGCTCGAGTGGCCCACCTGAGAAGCAGCTCCTGATATACCTGCTGTTTATTAACTATGTCATTAAGGGTGATTTCTGTCTCCAAAACAAATTTCTCAAAGTTTTACTTTAGTTTTGAAAAGTAGTGTTCCTATGGTGAGTAGTCAACTGAACCATTTTTAAAGCCCACCTTTCATGGTTTCGTTGTAGTAGGTTATTCCTTGTAATGAAAAAAAATTTCTGGAAAATTAATGAATCATTATTTTTTAAATTTTGGTTTGTAAGTATGCCTTTGTTTCTTTAAAGGTCTCATCATGAAGGCCTCATCTCTTTTCTCAGTCATCACTATGGCAAACTTTAACAAGTTAGTTAGAATTTACAAAACTGTGGCAAAACCACTTTTATGTACTTCAGAAAGTAAATAGTGGGAATGCATGACTTTTTCAAGTTCCATTCACATAGCAGGTTGTATGCCTTTCAGCAAAAATGAAAATAATAATAATAATACATTGAAATAGGTAATATTCCATTTATTAAAGTTATACATTCACAAAATGTATACCTCCTTAAATTGAAGTTCAGCTTATAAATCTTACTGTTCTGTTTTTAAGGTTAGCAAATTTTAACGATCTCTTTTTAAAAGCTTTGGTTTACTATTTGGTCCCCTTTACGAATGTACTAAATAAACATCTCGAAACAGCCTATATAACTTAATTTATTTTCCATGCACTTCAATTAACTGGCAAAATTTGATAATTCTTCTAAGTCTAATGAATTAAAGTTAAAATGCTGTGAACCTTAAGTTATCTTAAAAATTCTGGCCGGGCGCAGTGGCTCACCCCTGTAATCCCAGCACTTCGGGAGGCTGAGGAGGGCAGATCACGAGGTCAGGAGTTTGAGACCAGTGTAGCCAACATGATGAAACTCCATCTGTTCTAAAAATACAAACAAAAAACTGAGTGTGGTGGCAGG
>NW_012116088.1:2225080-2285797 GCF_000951035.1 Colobus angolensis palliatus | reverse complement strand
GCAATGGCACGATCTCCACTCACTGCAACCTCCACCACCTGGGTTCAAGCGATTCTCCTGCCTCAGCCTCCTGAGTAGCTGGGATTACAGGCATGCGCCACCATAGCCTGGCTAATTTTGTATTTTTAGTAGTGACAGGGTTTCTCTATGTTGGTCAGGCTGGTCTCGAACTCCCAACCTCAGGTGCTCCACCCGCCTCAGCCTCCCAAAGTGCTGGGATTATAGGTGTGAGCCACCACGCCCAGCCAGGACAGGACTCTTTCTAGGGCTTTTGCTCTTGGACAGATGTTAAGCACCCAGAATTGTTCCTAAGTTATTTAGAAAATAGGCCAGGTGTGGTGGCTCACGCCTGTAATATGCCAGTTGGAATTATGCAATATATACACATATGTAGGTACAGTATGCATGTATGTATATACATATATATGTATCTATACATTATGTAGCCTTTTCAGGCTGGCTTCCTTCATTTAGTAATATGTATTTACATTTCTTCCATGTCTTAGTGCCTTGATAGCACATTTCTTTTTAGCACTGAATAATATTCCATTGTCTGTGTGTACCAAAGTTTATTTATCTATTTATCTACTGAAGAACATATTGGTGGCCTCTAAGCTTTAGTAATTATGAATAAAGCTGCTATAAATATCCTTGTGCAGGTTTTTTTGTGGTCATAAGTTTTCAACTTCTTTGGGTAAATGCCAAGAAATGTGATTGCTTAGGCCGGACGAGGTGGCTCACACCTATAATCCCAGCACTTTGGGAGGCTGAGGTGGGTGGATCACCTGAGGTCAGGAGTTTGAGAACAGCCTGGCCAACACGGTGAAACCCTGTCTCTACTAAAAATACAATAAGCTGGGTGTGGTGGCACATACCTGTAATCCCAGCTACTCGGGAGGCTGAAGCAGGAGAGTCGCTTGAACCTAGGAGGCAGAGGTTGCAATGAGCTGAAATCATGCCACTGCACTCCAGCCTGGGTGATACAGACTCCACCTCAAAAAAAAAAAAAACAACAAAAAACAGTGTGATTGCTAGATGATATGGTAAAAGGATCTTAGTTTTGTAAGAAACTGCCAAACTGTCTTTCAAAGTGGCTATACCATTTGACATTCCAACCAGCATTGAATGAGAGTTCCTGTTGCTCCACATCCTCAGCAGCATTTGGTGTCATCCATGCTCTGGATTTCGGCCATTCTAATGGGTGTGTATGGTATTTCACCATTTTCTTCTTAAAAGAAAAAAAAATCACCTATGACAGATAATAAGCCAATGCTAACTTTTTAGATCAGTAATTGGATTTATAGAAATTCAGCAAAGAAAGAGGTGGGTAGAGGGAGAAGTGAATAAAGTTTCTTGGGAAAGGAACCAGAGCTCAACTAAAAATGTTTCATGCTGGCCAGGAGGGTTACAGGGTGCACACAGGCAAAGGCGGAAACGCAGGCAAGCACAGTGTGGAAGAAGAGACAAAATCCGTGTGTTCTTCAGACCAGCAGTCCCCAGCCTTTTTGGCACCAGGGACCGGTTTCGTGGAAGACAATTTTTCAACGATTGGAAAAATTGTGTGTTGAGGGGCGGGGGATAGATGGTTTCAGGATGAAACTGTTCCACTTCAGATCAGGCATTACTTAGATTCTCAAAAAGAGTGTGCAACCTAGGTCCCTCGCATGCACAATTCACAATAGGGTTGGCGCTCCTGCGAGAATCTAACGTCACCGCTGATCTGACAGGAGGTGGAGTTCAGGCAGTAATGTTCACTGGCCCACAGCTCAGCTCCTGCGGTGCGGTCCAGTTGGTTCCTAACAGGCCACGGAGCAGTACAGGTCTGTGTGGACCCGGGTTTGGGGGCGCCTGCTATTGACAATGTACAGATGTACTGAAAACAGTAGAAGGTTGTATATTGGCCGATAAATTTTGTAATACCAGCTATCTTGCAGGAAGTGTTTCCCATGTGCCAGCTACTGTGCTAAACACTTCATCTGCCTTACCTGTATATTATCACATTTAATTCCCACAGCAATTTTTTAACTTTTTACTTTTATGTAGCTTTAGATTTAGAGGAAGTTGCAAAAAAAGTACAAAAACTTCCTATATATCCTTTAGCTAGAGTCTCCAAATGTTAAAATTTTATCACATTTGGGCCAGGTTCAGTGACTCATGACTATAATCCCAGCACTTTGGGAGGCTGAGGTGGGAGGATCACTTGAGTCCAGGAGTTCGAGACCAGCCTGGGCAACAAAGTGAGACCCTGTCTCCACAAAAAAATGGAGAATTTTAAACTTTTTTAGTTGAAATTTTTATCACATATGCTTTATCATAGTCTCCCTCCTTTTTCTTTCTCTATGTGTGCGTGTGCAAACATCTGTGTGCACAAATTTTTGCTGAACCACTTGACAGTAAGTAGCCAAGGACATCTTACCACTTTACCCCTAAATATGTCCATGTATATTTTCTAAAACTCAACGTACAGCAACCATTATTAGAGTGATGAAAACCGAGAAATCATCACTGGCATAGTTCTGTTATCTAATCTACAGATTTTACTCCAGTTTTGTCAGTGGCTCCTCATGTCCTTTATAGTTCTTGTTGTTTTAGTATTTTCTATTGGTGCAAGGTCCAGGTTGCACTTGGTCTTTATTTCTGTTTGGTCTCCTCTAAATCAGTACAATCCCTCAGAGCTTATCATTTATGACATTGACATTTTTGAATGACACGGGACATTCTTTTATGGATGTCCCTTAATTTGAGTTTGCCTGATGCTTCTTTATGATTAGATTCAAGTGTGTGCTTTCTTGGCAAGAATACCTGCAAGATGATATTGTGCCCATCTCAGTGCATCTCAACAGAAAGTGTATGTATCTTTCTCTCCCATTGCTGATGGTGTTGACTTTAATCATCTAAGAAGTAGTACTGAGAGATTTCTCCACTGTAGTTTCTACTTTTCCCATTTTAATTAGTATCTTGTTGAGATATATTTTGAGTTTGTAAATATCTTATTTCTCATCAAATTCCCACCATTCAAACCATGATTTTAGCATCCATTGATGATTTTCTGCCTGAATCAGTTGTTACTGTGGTGATTACCAAATGGTTCCTTTTCTAATCCCCTTATTTCTTCTAAGTTTATTGGTTGGCATTCTACTGTAGGGAAGAGCTTTCCCTTCTCTCCCACTGATTCATACATTTATATCACTATAGACTCATGAATTCCTATTTTGTTCTATGGTTTACTCTCCATTTCCATCATTATTTATTTTGATACTCAAGTTGTCCCAGATTTGGTTGGTGAGAGTTCTTTCCAGCTGGCTCCTGTTCCTTTTGAAACGCCCACATCATTATCTGAGCACTTCCTCACCTATGGCATGGAAAGATTCTAGGCTAATTTAATACTTTCCCCCATCCCAGCCTTGGAATCAACATGGTAGAGCTGTTGTTTTGTTGTTGTTGTTGTTTTTAACATGGTAGAGTTTTAAGGTGGGTACTGTCACTGTTCCTATTTTATAAATGAAAAAGAGAAGCTCAGGAAATTGGATATGTGGTTAGAGATAACAGAAGAATGAAAGCAACTCATAATATTTTGCTACCATGCCACACAAAACCATGAAGAAAACACCGTTAAAATAAAAATTGGGCCGTTGTAGTGATTTGGGAAGACCAAGGTAACTCCCATTTGGGATTAGGGACCACTGCTCCCTCACCCTGGAGCACTGGCTAGCATGCGAACTCTTGCCAACTTCATCCTTGACAAAGAAACAGAGAAAAAAGAGAAGAGGTCATCAGCAGCTGCTGCAGTACCTGCTGGAAAACCAACTGCACTCCACGCAGGTGTTTAATTGTCAAACACTCAGTGGAAACTTGATTGCACTGAATTTTGAACATCTTCAATTTTAAGATTTATTAGAAACACACCGTCCGGGTTTTCAAAAATCAATATTTATTATCTGGTGAATGTGATGTATCCTTGCTGGATTTTTACTATGTGACAATACATTTTGTATTGTTTATTGAAAATGTAATAAATTACATCATGATGCAGTAAGACAATTTTTTTTTTTTTTTGAGATGGAGTCTTGCTCTGTTGCCCAGACCAGAGTGCAGTGGCGCAATCTCGGCTCACTGCAAGCTCCGCCTCCTGGGTTCACGCCATTCTCCTGCCTCAGCCTCCTGAGTAGCTGGGACCACAGGCGCCCGCCACCACGCCCGGCTAATTTTTTGTATTTTTAGTAGAGACGGGATTTCACCGTGTTAGCCAGGATGGTCTCGATCTCCTGGCCTAGTGATCCACCCGCCTCGGCCTCCCAAAGTGCTAGGATTACAGGCGTGAGCCACCGTGCCCGGCAGTAAGACAATTTTTAAAAAAGAATCCTCTTATCCCAATACCCCAGCATTTTTGACAGCGTTATTGAGCCAGAATTTTTACAGCATAATTTCAGCCATTTAAAATGTACAACTCAAGTGGTTTTCAGTATATTTACAGAATTGTGCAACATCACCACATTTTTAGAACATTTTTATTACCCAAAAAAGAAACCTTATGCCCATTGGTAGTCATTCTTCGTTCTCTTCCCCATGCAGCCCTAGGCAACCACTAATCTACTTTTGTCTCTATGAATTTGCTTGTGCTAGACATTTCATAAAAATGAAATTATACCATATATGGTTATTGTATAACCAATGACTGGTTTCTTTTACTTAGCCTAGTGTTTTCAAGGTTCATCCATGTTGTGGCATAATATCTCAACATTTTAACTTTTTTATGCCGTCATAATGTCATAATGTCCCTCTTCCCATGCAGTACACATCGGACTTATTTTCATTCTGCTTTCTTCAAATAAATATATTAAGCATGTTTTTATTTCTACAGAATTTTCTTCTTTGTAAGTTTTAATGGCTCTACCAGTACTGAATCCCATGACATCCTCCTACAGTGGAAATTTCCAGGCTTGTCATTTCAGACAATGCCGTTGTTCCAGTAATCCCTACTCATGCCATCATTCAAGATAAATCTGTTTACAAAATCTGAGCCAAAGGGTGACCGGTCACAATAATCACTTTACTACTCAGCTGTTCCCTCTTGCAGCTAAATGAAGGTTTTGTCCTCGGGAGACTGTGACATCACCTCAAGGA
The DNA here is from genome assembly GCF_000951035.1 of Colobus angolensis palliatus. NCBI lineage: Eukaryota > Metazoa > Chordata > Mammalia > Primates > Cercopithecidae > Colobus > Colobus angolensis. Next base: position 2,280,673 of record NW_012116088.1, on the reverse strand, counting down.
CTGACAGGCCACAGCAACTGACCTCCTCATCTGGGCTTCTCCCTGGAAGAGGTGGAAGTCACTGTCATTGTTCCTCACAAAGGACCACTGTGCCGGGATGAAAAGTAAACAAGCAGAAATGACAGCCTGCTTCATTATAGTACTAGCACTTCTTTCTCACACTGGTTTCTTAGTAAACAGACATGGGTTTGTTTTGGCTTTTTACTTTTTATTGGTGAATATGTATTTAATATGCATAAAAAGTACAATATTGCAGTTCTAGGTACCTATTATCTAGCTTCAATAAGTATCAGCCCATGGCTAATTTTGTTTCACCTGGACATTTACCTCCACTCTCCACCTCCATTAACAAAAGCTTCTTACTGAAAATTATTCCAAATAGTTACTTCATTGTCCCTGCCCTGTCATCCCATAGATCCAATTATTTTCATTTTATTTTCAACAGATTATTTTGGGAACATTACTATGTGTTTGGCACAATGCCAGGTCCTGGGGATACAGAGATGAAGATGACATTGTTTGGGCAGTTTGCAGACCAGGAACTAGAAACACAAACATTGCATTTTATGATAACATGAGGCTGGAGGATGGACAGAGCTGATCCTGACACAGCCTGGGTCAGGAAGCGGTGGGGTTTACAAATAAAACTATTAATAGTAATTACATGGCCAGGCACGGTGGCTCATGCCTGTGATCCCAGCACTTTGGGAGGCCAAGGTGGGTGGATAACCTGAGGTCAGGAGTTCGAGATCAGCCTGACCAACATGGAGAAACCCTGTTCGTACTAAAAATACAAAATTAGCCAGGCATGGTGGCGCATGTCTATAATCCCGGCTACTCGGTAGGCTGAGGCAGGAGAATAGCTTGAACCCGGGAGGAGGAGGTTGCGGTGAGCCGAGATCATGCCATTGCACTCCAGCCTAGGCAACAAGAGCAAAAGTCCATATCAAAAAAAAAAAAAAAAAAAAAAAGTAATCACATACCGGGGTGAGGGTAAGTTTACAGTAAAGTTGCTAGTATGGAAGTGCTTATGTGCTATTATTTTAAAGTCTAGCCCGGGTTAAAGTAGCTACAACAATGAGGTTGGAGTTGGCTAAACTGTGAAAGCAAGTTCAATGGAACCGTGGGTCCACTGCACTGGGCATGCGTCACAATCTAGAAAACCCAGAGTACTTACTGCAAAGCCACGGTGATAGCTCTTCTGTTGTCCACATGACCACAAGTTTCCCCTAAGGTGAGGCCTGCAACTAGCTTGAATGGGGAAAGTCAGGGGGTAGGTATAAATTACTATCTTCGTAAATTAGTATCAGCCTCACAGGTATGAATCTAAGTTAAATGTATACAAACGTATAAAATATATATGTATCTATATATAGCCAGCCAAAAATGGGAATAAATTGAATTGTCTGTATATTAAGAGACATAATAAAACCAGGAAGAAGCTTTGCCTGCCTGATAGGAAGGAGGTGGCTCCTATAGGCCACTTGGTCTAGACAGGTGAAACCTCCTGGGATACAGGGACAGTTCTTTGGTGCAGTGATCAGCATGTCCTTAACAGACTGTTCCCCAGGTAATGCCTACTGCCACCTGCCCACCTGCGGTCTGTCTGCAGCCATCCGCCTACCCTGGGATCTGTGCATGCGTGCAGGTCTCTCTGGTCCGGAAGCCAGAGCTGGGATAGAATTGAAGGGACCACGAAAGTCTCCCTCTCACTATCAATTCTGAAGAATGAAGAAGAGGTAAGCAGGCAAAGACAGTGAGGGCATATATACAAGCAGAGGTATCGAGGCAGGAAACAGCACAGCTAGGTCACAGCAGTTCAGCACCCACTGGGGCAAGTGCAAGACAAGAAGTATGGAAGGAACACAGGCAGGCCAGAAAGGTAGGGCCAGGTTCGAGAGGGATTCCTGTGTCCTGTGAAGGAACTGGGCTTCACTGAAGGCTGAGAAGCAGGATAGGTGGCGCATTAGAAGGAGCCCTCGAGCAGCATGTGGAGAGTACATGGGAGCAGAGGATCTGGGCAGGAAGGTGGTACAGCGTCAAGGGCAGAGGGAGGCAGCCTTCAACCAGTTCAGAAATGAACCAGGGCTGTCATGGGCAGGGTTATGCCCTGCGCTGCTCCCCCCAACTCATGTTGAAGCCTTGACCCCCAGTACCTCACAATGTGACATATTTGGAGACAGGGCTTTTGTTTATTTTATGAGACGGAGTCTTGCTCTGTTGCCCAGGCTGGAGCACAGTGGCATGATCTCGGCTCACTGCAACCTCCACCTCCCTGGTTCAAGAGATTCTCATGCCTCAGCCTCCCCAGCAGCTGGGATTATAGGCTCGCTACCACAGGGCAGATCCCTCATAGGAGTAGACCCCTCAAGAATAGCTTGGGCCATCCCCGTGTTAACAAGTGAATTCTTGCTCTATCAGTTCACGGGAGAGCTGGTTGTTTAAAAGAGCCCAGCAGCATCTCCTCCCTCCTTGTTCTCTCTCTCACCATTTGACAGGCCTGTTCCCACTCTGCCTTCCACCGTGAGTAAAAACTTCCAGGCCGGGCATGGTGGCTCAAGCCTGTAATCCCAGCCCTCTGGGAGGCCGAGGTGGGCAGATCACCAGGTCAGGAGATCGAGACCATCTTAGCTAACGTGGTGAAACCCTGTCTCTACTAAAATATAAAAAATTAGCCAGGTGTAGTGACATGTGCCTGTAATCCCAGCTACTCGGGAGGCTGAGGCAGGGGAATCGCTGGAACCTGGGAGGCAGAGGTTGCAGTGAGCTGAGATCATGCCACTGCACTCCAGCCTGGCAAAAGAGCAAGACTCTGTCTCCAAACAAACAAACAAACAAACAAACAAAACTTCCTGAGGCCTCACCTGAAGCAGAGGCTAGCACTATGCTTTTTTGAGATGGAGTCTTGCTCTGTTGCCCAGGCTGGAGTGCAGTGGCTGGATCTCAGCTCACTGCAAGCTCCGCCTCCCGGGTTCACGCCATTCTCCTGCCTCAGCCTCCCCAGTAGCTGGGACTACAGGCGCCCGCCACCTTGCCCGGCTAGTTTTTTGTATTTTTTAGTAGAGATGGGGTTTCACCGTGTTAGCCAGGATGGTCTCGATCTCCTGACCTTGTGATCCGCCCATCTCGGCCTCCCACAGTGCTGGGATTACAGGCTTGAGCCATCGTGCCCGGCCCACTCAGCTAATTTTTGTATTTTTAGTAGAGATGAAGTTTCCCCACGCTGCCCAGGCTGGTCTCGAACTCTGGACCTCAAGTGATCCACCCATCTTGGCCTCCCAAAGTGCTAGGATCACAGGCATGAGCCACTGTGCCCTGGTCTACTATGCTTCTTAAACAGAAGCATAGTATAAGATTTTGCAACATTCTGTCTGCAGAATTGCAAGCTAAAATAAACCTCTTTTCTTTGTAAATTACCCAGCCTCGGGTATTCATTTATAGCAACGTAAAATAGACTAACACAACGGCCATCTACAAGCCAAGAAGAGCATCCTCAGAAGAAACCAACCTTTCTGACATCTTGATCTTGGACTTCTCCAAGAATTGTAACGAAATAAATTTCTGTTGTTGAAGCCACTCAGTCTGTGGCAGACCTAGCACACTAATACAAGGGTACAATAGGAAGTGGAGGAGGGTCAGGAAAATCAGCAAGACATCAGTTGCACGAGAGGATAGAGGAGAAAGGATCAGGGAGACCTCCCAGAGTTCTTGTTTGATGATTGAGTAGAAGGCAGTGTCACTGCCTGTAACAGGATCCAGGGATGAGTTGGAGCTCAGAGCCTGTGGATGAGACATCCCAGTAAAAATGCATAGCAGACAGTTGGATGTAAAAGTCTGAAGCATTTCAAGAAGAGTGAAACAACTATGATTTTTGTCCCATTTCTGGGACCCTATTGCTGTGTGATATCTCTGAGCCTCAGTTTCTTCAACCATAAAAAAAGTATATATACTGGCCGGGCGTGGTGGCTCACGCTTGTAATACCAACAGTTTGGGAGGCTGAGATGGGCGGATTACTTGAGGGCAGGAGTTTGAGGCCAGCCTGGTCAACATGGCAAAACCGTGTCTCCACTAAAAATAAAAAAGTAGCCAGGGGTGGTGGTGCATGTCTGTAATCCCAGCTACTGGGGAAGCTGAGGCAGGAGAGTCACGTGAACCCAGGAGGCAGAGGTTGCAGTGAGCCAAAATTGTGCAACAGCACTCCATCTCAACAAAAAGAAAAAAAAAAGTACACTAATACCTTTCCTGTTTACCAAGGAGAGTAGCTGAAGGGGCAAATGATAATAATACCGTGTATGTAAAAATTCCCTGAAAACTGAATAAGGCAGCATTTAAAAAAAAATAAATTATAATTATATATAAGCTGCTCTGGGACACCAAAAGATTTTAAAGCTTTGCTGAGTTCAGTTGAGGTTTTAAGAACAATTTGCCTCAAAATGACAGACTTCGTTCTGGGCATGATCATTTTATCAAATCCTGGATCTGGTAGTTAAAAGGGCCAATTGTTTTCTTTTTTCTTTTGTTCTGTTTGTTACCAAAGGCTATAACTATTTGGTGGCAATTTGCCATTTCTGGAATCTTAATCACACTGGCTTATAATGCTGTCTGCTCTGAAAAGAGCTTATTTATAACTACACAATTACATTCATTTCTTTAAGACTTAGGAGGAATATTATAAATCAGGGATAAATTGTTTCATAAGTAAATCAGAAAGAAATTAGAGAAGTAATGAGCGTTGACCGCCTTAGGTATTGTTGCTGTGATTGTTAAATGCATTAGCTAATAGTTTTACCATGGATACTATATAACACTATCACACGGTATATGTTTTAATAATCATATCAAAGCAATCCATGGTGCAAAATAATTTCTAAACCGTGATTCTAAGGTTAAACACGTCTAAAAATGGAAGTGGCATGACCACCTTTTGCCACTAGGGGGAAGCAATCTATTGACCATATAAACTCATGTCCTAGCGGGTGTGGGGCTGCTGATTGGGTCAAGGAATCTTGAATGATTCTTTCAGCTTAGAGTCACTCTGTGATTCCACTATGCTTGCAGTTTCAAGTTCCAATTGAATAAGGAAATACCTTTCAATATTTTAGACAACGTTGCTAAGTATAACGAGGGCTATTTCTCATGGGGGTGTTGCAGGGCCCTAGGAAACAGAAACTGTTAGAACTTTAGACGTCTTGACCGCGCGCGGTGGCTCACGCCTGTAATCCCAGCACTTTGGGAGGCCGAGGCAGGCGGATCACGAGTTCAGAAGATCGTGACCATCCTGGCTAACACAGTGAAACCTCGTCTCTACCAAATATACAAAAAATTAGCCGGGCGTGGTGGCGGGCACCTGTAGTCCCAGCTACTCAGGAGGCTGAGGCAGGAGAATGGCGTGAACCCGGGAGGCGGAGCTTGCAGTGAGCCGAGATCGCGCCACTGCACTTCAGCCTGGGCAACAGAGCGAGACTCCATCAAAACAAACAAACAAACAAAAAAAACTTTAGAGATCTTACATCCTACCAGTAACCTATAAGGTCACAGCCATAAAGGTTTTCTCTCTGGTCCTCTGTGGCAACGCAGGGTTGTAAAAATCAAATTACCATACTTGATTAATAACTCATGAAGTATAAAATAGTATAATACACAGGCCCAGCAACTCTGACAAGTGACTGGACTTATTTATTTATTTACTTTTGAGGCAGGGTCTCACTTCTCACCCCAGGTGGAATGCGGTGGAGTGCAGTGGCACGATCTCAGTTCACTGCAACCTCCACTTCCTGGGCTCAAGCAATCCTACCACCTCAGTCTCTCGAGTCGCTGGGACCACAGGCATGCACCACCACACCTGAATAATTTTTGTATTTTTTGTAGAGATGGGGTTTTGCCATGTTGGCCAGGCTGGTCTTGAGCTCCTGAGCTAAAGTGATCTGCCTGCTTTGGCCTCTCAAAGTGCTGGGATTAGAAGCGGGAGCCAACACACCCTGCCCAAACTCAATTTTGTATCTATAAAGTTTTACTCATTTTAAAAATTATCATTGTAATATTTTAAAAACTTGGAAAAAATACAAAATCATGAGAAAGAAGATAAAGATTAAACCCACTGTTGATATTTTATTTTCTTAAATGGTTTCCCAAATTACTGTACTTAATTAAGTCAACACCTTAAATCTCTTCTGGAATAAGGAAAGCAGGATGGGTAGATAGACAGACACAGATATAAAGAATTATCTCAATAGTTTCCAAACCTGGCTGATGGTCAGAATTACCTGGTGAGCTTTTTAAAAGTGAATCAGAATCTCTTGGGGAAGGGAGGAGAGGAAGGAAGGAAGGTAGACTCCAGAAAGAGAGAGAAAGAGAGAGTGAGAGAGGAGTGTGTGTGTGTGCTATGTGTGTTTGGAGTTCCCCAGTTGATGGTTTAGAGTTGGCATTTGCGAGCTGCCAAGGTAGATAAGTTTGAGGGTGTTGTCACAGAAAATATACAGAGCTTCCTTGGTGTTCATGGGGATGAAAAAAAAAGAAAGAGAGAAAGAAAGAAAGAAAGGAAGGAAGGAAGGAAGGAAGGAAGGGAAAGGAAGGAAGGAAGGAAGGAAGGAAGGAAGGAAGGAAGAAAATATACGGCACCAGAATGGTTAAGAACTTAAATGTAACTCCAATAGTGAGGACCAAATTAGAATTAAATAATTTTACCAAAAAAGAAAAATCACTTTGTCATATGAAAAATCATGGCAAGCATACATTTGATATACTGATAACTGTAATGATCTATTTGGGTTTTTTTTTTCAGTCAGTGATCTTTTATTGGAGAAAGGAGTTTATTCTAATCCTCAATACTGAGAACAGTTTGTCTCTGAAAGTACATATCGATGAGCAAACTGCTAAACAAGAAAACAAGAGTTCCCATTTACAAAGGATCTTGGCAGTTAAAAAAAAAAAAGGCACCAGCATTTCTCAGGACAGTCACTTACATCACTTACATTTCAGGGACAGCAGATTATTCTTTTTAATTTTGAGACAAAATCTCCTTCTGTCACCCAGGCTGGAGTACAGTGGTGCCATCGCCGCTCACCTCAACTATGGGCTTGTGCCACCACACTCAGCTAATTTTTGTATTTTTTGTGTAGACAGGAGTCTCACTATGTTGTCCAGGCTGGTCTCCAAGTCCTGGGCTCAAGTGATACTACTGCCTCTGTTTCCCAAAATGCTGGGATTACAGGCGTGAGCCACTACTCTTGGCCCAGGGTAGTATTAAAGGAAGATCCCAGACCTGATAGAGGTGGGAATAAGAGAAAAGATGATTAGTCTCCTTTATTCTGGAAGCAGAAGAATACCAAGAAATTATTCTTTTTTTCTTTTGAGTCAAAGTCTCACTCTGTCGCCCAGGCTGGAGTGCAGTGGCGCCATCTTGGCTCACTGCAAGCTCGGCCTCCCGGGTTCACGCCATTCTCCTGCCTCAGCCTCCTGAGTAGCTGGGACTACAGGCCCCCGCCACCACGCCCGGCTAATTTTTTGTATCTTTAGTAGAGACGGGGTTTCACCGTGTTAGTCAGGATAGTCTCGATCTCCTGACCTCGTGATCTGCCCACTTCGACCTCCCAAAGTGCTGGGATTACAGGCGTGAGCCACCGCACCCAGCCAATGAAATTCGTTAAAAGGCAAGTGGTTAGCCATTAATAATCGCCTGGGCTGGGAGTGCAGTGATTGTGGGACTTTGCGTAATTTGAATGTTTATTTTATTCTAATATTTTTCCAACAAGAAGCCATAATTTTACTTAGGATAGAAACAGGTACAAATTTCAAACCAAGTTGCAGTTATTCTTTTGAAACACAGAAAAAAAGTCATTTTCAGGTGGTCACATTGTTAATTCCATAATAGCTGTTACAATATCATTACTGTTGTTCTTCAGGGCTCCCACTGCCTTTGCTCTCAACACATTTGCTTGTGACATGACCAATACTACGTCCTTAACTTCCACACCTGTGTCATCAACCTGTTCCTCTCCAGTCTCCTCTTGTACAGTTGGAGTCTATGTGTTTTCTTGAATGTTTGAGGCAGCTCACGCTGTGTCTCGGCAGGTGCTAACCATGCTTGTTAAGATAAATCCTTGATCTTCGTTTCCCCCAAAACTACGTAGGTATCTGAAGCAGGGTTCTTGTAGACATCTGGTTTTGTGATGACAAAGAAGATATTCTTAGATTTCCAGTAGTGACTGGAGTAACCCCTGTAATCTATGGAAGACCGAGTTTGGATATAGCCTTACATGCCTTCTTTTCACTCTAACTCTGTTTTGCTTTACTGATTGACACTGATTGATTTCAGCTACTGCTGCCAGTTGGGCTGTTTGTGTGGTGTCTCTGTGGAATCCTGTTCCTCGAGCTCCAGTACTGATTTATCACTGTCAGGTTCTGTTCCAGACCTGGTCTCCACCTGGGGCTGTGGCAACTCCTGCTCTGTAGTAGGAATGGTATCTGTGGCTTCACCAGGCATTTAGTGCAGGGAACATGAGACCAGGATGGTGGCAGAAAGACAGCCAGCAAGTAGGCAACAGTTTATTTTTCAACAACTAAATGGGGCTGGGTGTGGTGGCTCACACCAGTAATCTCAGCACCTTGGGAGGCCCAGGCGGGCAGATCACTTCAGGCCAGGAGTTCAAGACCAGCCTGGCCAACATGGTGAAATTCCGTCTCCTAAAAATACAAAAACTAGCCCGAAGTGGTGGCATGCACCTGTAATCCCAGTTACTCAGGAGGCTGAGGCAGGATAATTGCTCGAGGCTAGGAGGCGGATGTTGCAGTAAGCCAAGATTGAGCTACTACACTCCAGCCCGGGTGACAGAGCAAGACTCTATCTCGAAAGAAGGAAAGAAAGAAAGGAAGGAAGGAAGGAACTAAATGTACAAATGTACATCATATGACCCAGCATTTATACTCCTGGGCATTTATCCCAGAAAAATGAAAACTTATTTCCACATGAAAGCTTGTACACAAATGTTCATAGCAGCTTTATTGGGAATTACCAAAAACTGGAAGCAACCAAAATGTCCTTCAATAGGTGAATGACAGAAAAATAAAACAAAACAAAACTGTAATACATCCATTCCATGGAATAATACTCTGCAATAAAAAGGAATGAACTACTGGTATACATGACAGCTTGAATGGATCTCAAGAGCAAATGCTGGGTGAAAAAGTCAATCTCAAAAGTTCACTACATCCCAGCTACTTGGGAGGCTGAGGCAGGAGAATCAATTGAACCTGGGAGACGGAGGTTGCAGTGAGTAGAGATCACACCACTGCACTCCAGCCTGGGCAATAGTGCAAGATTCAAACAAGTTCACATATGTTACGATTCCACTTATATAGCATTCTAGAGATAATACAATTATAGAGCTAGAGAACAAATTTGAGGTTGCCAAGGGTTAGGGATGTGAGGCAGTAAGTATGACTATAAAGGGCTAGCTCAAGAAGGATCTTTGTGGTGATGGAATAGGTTGGTATCTTGACGCCAGTGGTGATTACAAAAATCTACACAAATGATAAAAGAACATTTAACTGTATCAACACCTTAGACCAATGCACCTTCCCTAGTTTTGATATTACACAAATTAGCTAGATGTAGAAGTAACCACTGGGGAAAACCAGTGAAGAGTAAGTGGAATCTCTCTGTACTTTCTTTCCAACCTTCTGTAAATCAGTAATTTTTTTTTTTTTGAGACGGAGTCTTGCTCTGTTGCCCAGGCTGGAGTGCAGTGGCGTGATCTTGGCTCACTGCAACCTCCACCTCCCTGCAACCTCTGCCTCCCGGGTTCAAGAGATTCTCCTGCCTCAGCCTCCTGAGTAGCTGAGCAGGCGCACACCACCACATCCGGCTAAGTTTTGTATTTTCAGTAGAGACAGGGTTTCACCATGTTGGTTAGGCTGGTCTTGAACTACTGACCTCGTGATCTTCCCACCGCACCCGGCCACCAATAATTTTTTGGAAATTAAAAAAAAAGTTTTAAAAAGTAAGCATATCGCTGTGCACCAAACAAAAACACATCACCTGGTCGGGCACAGAGGCTCATGCCTATAATCCCAGCACTTTGGGAAGTTGAGACGAGTGGATTACTTGAGGTCAGGAGTTCGAGACCAGCCGGGCCAACGTGGTGAAACCTCGTCTCTACTGAAAAAAAAAAATTAGCTGAGCATGGTGGCACATGCCTGCAATCCCAGCTACTCAGGAGCCTGAGGAGAATCACTTAAACCCAGGAAACGGAGGCTGCTGTGAGCTGAGGTCGCGCCACTGCATTGCAGCCTGGGCAATAGAGTAAGACCCTGTCTCAAAACAAAAACCAAAGCGAAATAGTAACAAAACACATCACCTTCCCTAGACTTCACATTCTACTCTAGCTATATGCTAATGCTTCCAAAATTGGCATCACTAGCAATCCTGAGACCAGATTACACAGGAAGGAAGAAAATATAAACAGAAACACGAAATGATATCTCAGGTCTTTACCCATGTTTTATTTACCTTCCCCCAGGTAAATGCATTTTTTCACAACTTATTAGAAGACTAGATTTTCTTTCTAAAGGGGTTGAATCAGAGATAGTCCAGATTTGGGGGCCCCAGACCCAGGTCAGGGAGGGGGAGACACCTAACAGCAAATAGGAAAATTAAATGAAAAGCTACAGACTGGATTATATGACCCCAGATATATTTCTCCTGATTTGCTCCCAAAAACACTAGCAGTCAGGCTATTAAGACAGACGGGCAATTGGAGGATCTCCTTTAGGGGAAAGCGGAAGCCCAAGAGAAAAGGCATGTAGAGTTTGACATTTGGTGATGTCCCAATGAAATGATGGAGTCCCACCTAATCACGCCAAGGTAATACCTAAAGAAACCCCAATTATCAGGTCCTTCCCATGAGCACGAAGAGGTTTCATTTGGCCTTTTAGTCCTCACTTTTTGTTTGTCTTTTTTTTTGTTTTTTTGATACTTTCAATTTTTATTTTAGATTTGGGGACACAGGCGCAGGTTTTTACCTGGGTATACTGAATGATGCTGAGGTTTGGGGTACAATTGATGCCATCACCTGGAAAGCTATTAAAGTGAACATAGTACTAACATAGTTACTTTTTCAATCCTTCCCCCCTCCCCACCCCCAGTCCCCCACTTATTCAACAGCCAAAGATCACCAAGCATTGGAAGAAATCCTGCCAACATCAAAGTGAGAGACCAAAACAAACAAAGAAGAAATCAGAAGTCAGAACAAACAGGGCCAATTCAGAGAGCAGAAAAAAAAAAAACTTCAGATAAAGTGTAATTAATATCCACGGAAAGACAATAGCAAGTATTGCATCGATGAGAAAAGAAAGCTCTGGGAAATTAAAATATTTGGTACCAGAAATAAGAAATTCATAAACAAAAAGACAAAGAGATGAGAAATAGATCAATGTTTCTGAAAAAACATATGTTAAACAGATGTTCATGGCGCACACCTGTAATCCCAGCACTTTAGGAGACCGAGGCAGGTGGATCAATTAAGGTCAGGAGTTCTAGACCAGCCTGACCAACATGGTGAAACACCGTTTCTACTAAAATACAAAATTTCGCTGGGCATGGTGGTGGGTGCCTGTAATCTCAGCTACTCAGGGGGCTGAGGCAGGAGAATCACTTGAACCCAGGAGGTAGAGGTTGCAGTGAGCCGAGATTATGCCACTACACTCCAGCCTGGGCAACAGAGCGAGACTCCCTCTTAAAAAAAATAATAAATGGATATAAATAACAACAACCAAAAAAGATGTTCAGCCTTTATTTGTGCTTAGTAGATGCCTAATATATAGTAGTAGCTGTTATCATCTCACTCAGGAGATAAATTTGCCAATGATCTTTGCACATGAGATTCCTTCCTTTTTCTTTTCTTTTCTTTCTTTTTCTTTTTTCTTTTGAGAGACAGGGTCTCACTCTGTCACCCAAGCTGGAGTGCAGTAGTATGGTCATGGCTCAGTGCAGCCTAGATCTCCTGGGCTCAAGGGATCCTCCCATCTCAACCTCCTGAGTAGCCGGATCTATAGGCACACACCACCATATCTGGATAATTTTTTTGTTTTTATTTTTGTAGAGATGGGGGCCTCACTATGTTGCCCAGGCTGGTCTCAAACTCCTGGATTCAAGCAACCCTCCTTCCTAGGCCTCCCGACGTGCTGGAATTACAGGTGTGAGCCACCACACTCGGCCAGAGATTCCTTCTAATTGAAATACATCTATGAGGACTATTTTATTAAAACAAATTTCAAAGTTTCACATATATTATTTTAAAACATTAAACTTCGATTTGTACATAGCCATGAGTTTATTCAGCATTTGTAATATACAGTGCAATCGTATTGATTTAAACAACATTAACAAATGCTGGTATTTGTTACTGGCAACAAATTAGACTAGGAAGTGGCATTAAAACAAGGATGAGGGGAAAATATGCAATAGATGCTCCTTGGCCAGTGATGATGAAGGGATGTTCAACAGGTTGGCCTCCGATGCTTGTAAGTAAGAAGGTCCACTACTAAAATTCAAAATATGTGTTAACTCAGCATTGGCTCAGATTTCAACCCCTCCTGAAAAGTCTTAAAGGGGTATTAAGATAAGCTAGTGTAAAAAAGAACACATGGATACTAGAAGGCCAAAACCACACTGGGGCCTACTTGAGGATGAAGGATGGGAGGAGGGAGAGGATCAGAAAAAATACATATGCTTATTCCCCAGGTGACAAAAATTATCTGTACACCAAACCCATGTCTCACACATTTTACCTATGTAACAAACCTGCACATGTACCCTGAACTTGAAAGTTTAAAAAATAATAATAAGCTAGTTTTAACATCTAAATATTGTACCAGGCACAGGTCATATTTAGGAGTTAAGTTTCTAAAAAGTCCAGAATATTTCTTTCCAGCTCTATACTTATCTAAAAACACCAAATACACTAAACCAAAGATGAAACTCAAATTTTTTAAAAAACTGATTTTCCTCATATGGAATAGGAACAATTGCAAAGTTAAATAATTATTGAGTTTCTTTTCACTTACAGGTCCATTCTACCGATAGTAAAATAATAAAATTAATCCTCACATTTCACTTAAAAAATTCACAAAACTAACTGAATTCATCAAACAGGAAATCAGGCACTTGTGCTTCACAGATAGTTTAATTGTCCAGGAATTGAAGTGTCCTCTACTTCCTCCACAGATAGTTCTATTACCTGATCACTGCTCTGCTGGAGAACAAATCAGTTGCCTTCACAGCTCCCCAAATTGATCCAAATTCTAACACTCAACTTGCTTTGGATAGAGTTTAGAATTTCTCCCCCTGGAGAAAAGAACTAATATTGTAGCGCAAGACTGAAATTCAAAATATAGGCAGTTAGTTGTTAGAAAACAAACATGATTAGGTAATTGTATTTGCTTATGTTGCTTTTCCATTGACTAATGGGTTAGAGCTAAAGAAACCCTCCATTTGTTTCAGTGAAATCTATCATTCACTGATTAAACACACATTGAAGCAGACACTGCATTGGCTCTACGCTGGATCTTAGCTAAAAGGCCGAGAAGCAATTGTATTTGGCTCTAATAATAACATGATGAAAAGAGAGTAAGACCGTCAAGTAGTTGATGGTCAAGCCGCTTTAATGTAGGCATAGGCAGAGCCTCATGTTGTTCAATAGCTTTATTTAAATAAAAAAGATTAAAAAGAATGTGAACAATAGTTCTTTCTGAGCCTTGCTATAAAGCGGTGTGGAAAAGTCCAGTGAGTAATCCTACTACGCATGACAAGTGCAAAGTTCTATTTGCTGCTTTAATGTCAACACAATTTTTTCTGAGATTTCTGGAAGTTCCGTAACTTAAGGGTTAAAGGTACAGACCCTAGGGCTCAACAGGCCAAGGTCCAAATCCCTGCTCTGAGAAAGGTAGCTTGGCCTTGGGGAAGATACTTTGTACCTCTGAACCTCACTGATTTATAAAGGTTAGAGTTGGCAACATGTGACAGCCAGCCCAAATCAACAGTGACTGAAATGCACCATGACTTACACATTCGCATTACAGAAGCATGGGCTTGCTGTCCAGGACTTGTATAGAATGTCCATGAAGACACTATGGACCCAGGCTCCCTCCCCTGTCTACTCCACCATCCCTAGGGTGTGGCTTTGTCTTCACAGGGAAAGATAGCTCCGGAAGCTCCATTCACAGCATCTACATTCTACTACATCTGCATTCTACAGGTGGCAGGATGATGGAAAGACCTGAAACATTGGTTTCTGACCCCTTCCTTATAGTAAAATGCCAGGTACTAAATGCAAACTCTTTCAGTCATTCATTCAACAAATATTTGTTGAGCACCTACTATGTGTCAGTGGCAATAGCAGGCACTAGAAATACAGTGGTGAATAAGATAGACAGGGTTCCTGTCCTCATGGGCCACAGGGTATTGGAAGAGCCATAAGAATGATTTAATTGGCATGGCAATAAGCCCTGTGAAAGAAAAAAGAGTGTGAGAGGTTAAAAATCATAGAAACAGAGGACCTGATCTAGGTGCAGGCATCAAGAAAATGTTTCTTTGGGGAACTAAATCTGTGCTTGGACCTGTGAGATGACTAGTAATTACTACATGGGCAGAAATTGCTTGTTGCCTAGACAATATCCACATACACACTCTCTCCCTCTCCTCCCACCACTCTCCCCGACATCCCAGACAAAGTCTTACTCTTGTTGCCCATGCTGGAGTGCACTGGTACAATCATAGCTCACTGCATCCTTGAACTCCTGGGCTCAAGCGATCCTCCCACCTAGGCCTCCCAATGTGCTGGGATTACAGGCATAAGCCACTGCACCTAGCTGAGACTTTCTTTCCTAGTTTTAGAACCCAGATTTTATTCAGGATAGCAGCCCTCCTTCCAGACAGGGATGGCCAGTGGAATGTGGGCGGAAGTTGTTGAAAAGCGTTCTTGTAAGGGCGTGACTCAACTAGGTGGGTGCCATTGGTCTTTCCCCTTCCTCCTGCCTAGCTGACACTGCAGCAACCACAGACCTTGAGGATGGAAACTATGTACCGAACGTTGGGAAAGGCAGCCTCATTCACACAGCCCTTTGACCCCCTCCTTAGCCACATAAAAACGAGCCCGGGACCAGCAGAGTGGCTCACGCCTGTAATCCTAGCACTTTGGGAAGTCGAGGCGGGCAGATCACCTGAGGTCAGGTGTTTGGGACTAGCTTGGCCAACATGGCAAAGTCCCATCTCTACTAAAAACATAAAAATTAGCCAAGTATGGTGGCGCATGCCTGTAATCGCAGCTACTCAGGAGGCTGAGGTCGGAGAATCACTTGAACTCAGGAGGTGGAGGTTTCAGTGAGCCAAGATTGTGCCACTGTGCTCCAGCCTGGGCGACAGAGTGAGACTCCGTGTCTCAAAAAAAAAAAAAAGTGCCTGGAACATTTCCTAAGAGATAAAAGAGAAGACAAAGAGCCTGGCCCGCACGGTGGCTCATGCCTGTAATCCCAGCACTTTGGGAGGCCAAGGCAGGCGTATCATTTGAGGTCAGCCGTCCGAGACCAGCCTGCCCAACATGGAGAAACGCCATCTCTACTAAAAATACAAAATAAGCCAGGTGTGGTGGTGCATGCCTGTAATCACAGGAACTTGGGAGGCTGGGGTAGGAGAATCGCTGGAACCCAGGAGGTGGAGGTTGCGGTGAGCCAAGATCGCACCATTTCACTCCATCCTGTGCAAGAAGAGCGAAACTCATCTCAACAAAAAAAGAGATAAACAGCCCACACAGCCTGGGCCCAGCTTATCACCTTGCGTGGGAATGTCTTTCCCCGTTTCAGGCCCAATGTGTGCACCTTTGTCCTGTTTAGGCAGGTGTGTTAATGGCCCTCAGGTATGCCTCTGGCTATCAGTATTTTAGACCCCACAGGGGCAGGGAGGAGACAGGGTCCTGCTGCTGCATGAAACAGGTGCAGGGGGGTTGTGTCTGCTGCGAGGGGACTCACTGGTCATGGGGGACCAGCATCCACCACTGAAGCTAATTTTGCTGTCTCTTCTCTGTGTGAGCAAAGCACTGTTCCATTCAGGGTTCAACTGTGTTGTGTTTCCGTTGGTGACTCAGACACCAGAATGCAGTGGGCGGAAGGGCTAGGTCTTCTGTTCCTGATAATAGGCAACAGATGCCACTTGCTTGACAGTTTGGCTCAGTGAGCAAGTCTCTATGAGATGCATCATGATGGGGTAGAAATGCAAGGGCTTGTCAGCCACATCACCCCAGGGTGTTGCAGACTCTCTAGGGTGTACAGGGGCAGGGGAGGCTGGCCTCCCTCTGATCACAGGGTGATATTCCCATAGTGTCCCAGGGGCCACAGACAACGTTAGAGGGAAATGGGAGGAGCCCCTAGTGCAGAGAGTTTTACCTATCCCAGTCACTTGCTGGCCTCAAATAAGATCTGTTTGCACTCAACACAGAACCACCAATGGCACTGCTGAAAACAGAACTGTGGAAATGACGTCCTTCTCTGAGAATGAAACACAAAAATGGAAGGACAAATATGGACAAATGCCAGGGAAGTCTCACGCAGCCTGGCTGGCACATCTGTTCGATAAAGGGACAATATAGACGCAAATGTCTCAGGCCAAATGGCACAGTTAAGGATAAGGCCAGTTGAAACAGGGTCCTTTGCAGCAGTAGCCTTGGAAGTTGTTTAATAAACCATGGACCAGACACTGCCTTTGCAGCCTTTGGAGCCTCCTGGCCCCATAGAACTGCTGGTGACCCCAAAATCCACACATGCCAATTGGAGTCTGTGGCAGCAGGAAACTGCCACCAGAGGACACCAGCCTCTCCAATCTTGGACACATAAATTGCCTGAGGCAGCCACCAGATACACCCCTTTCAAACAGCAGCTTCTTGCTTGCTATTGGGCACTGGTGGAGACTGAGCATCTTATAGCCAGAGCGCTGCGTATGATGCTATGACCTAAACTGCCCATTCTCACTCTCGTGTTTATGAATCCTATCAATAAAATCGGATAGGCTCAATAGAGCTTAATCAGCAAACAGAAACAGAACATCCAATATCAGGCCCAGCCAGGACCACACGAACTAAAATCCTCCATAAACAAACAGCCAGCTTAGCAAAAGGAATGAAGAGACCCACTGTTAATGCTTTGCCCCTCCAGTGGTGACCTGGGATCCAAGATTCAAAGATGTACCTGCCAATGGTATGACATGGTTTACTGATGAGTCTTCGAAACAAAGCAAATGGGGTGCCCTGGCTTGTGGCTACCATCTGGCCAGCAGATGGTCATCTTTTGACTTGACTGGATGTGAATGTTCTCCCCAATGGGCCAAACTGTGTGCAGTGGTGATGACCACACAGGCCACACCTACCACTATACCTTGCTACTTTTCACTGACTCATGGGCTGTTGCCAAGAGTCTAATCATGTGATTGGGGAATGGCAGCTGAATAACTGGACTAATGAGAGATCCCCCATGTGGGGACAAGAACTATGGAAGCAGCTTGCTGACTGGGAAGGATAAATATATGTCACTCATGTGGATGCTCACAGAAAACGGCCTTTTTAGATGGATCATGAATGAAACTCTCACTGATCAAGCTTATGCCCTATGAGTGACAACCGCCTGCTTGATACATCAACCCACTAGACATGGAAGTCCACCACAGATACAAGAAGGGGCCAAGGCCTGAGGGATGATCCTGAAAGATGAGACTAAGGATGCAGTACAATCTTGTGATTCTTGCCAATGGGCCTAAATTGTTTCAAGAGGAAAATTAGGGCACATAAACTGAGGACTAGGACACACCTAAGTCTGGTAGGTTGACCTCATTGGACCCTTGACCCCTAGCCATGGGCCCCATTGGTGCCTCACTGCTAAGGTGTTGCCATTCCAGTCTGTCCTATGGATGCTATAGCTACCATAGGGGCCCTTGAAAAGAATTTATGTTTTTGGATACCCCAAGAGACTTCACTCTGACCAAGGAACCTCTTTCATTGTCCAAGCAACACAACAATGGGTGGATCTTTTTTTTGAAACAGAGTTTCGCTCTTGTTGCCCAGGCTGGAGTGCAACGGCACGATCTTGGCTCACTGCAACCTCCACCTCCCGGGTTAAAGCAATTCTCCTGCCTCAGACTTCCAAGTAGCTGGGATTACAGGCATGCACCACTGACTTCCACGGAATATGATGGACTTTCCATGCACCCTGTCATCCACAGGGACATGGAGCCATTGAACAACAGAACATCCCACTCACACAGTCACTGATGAAAGGACACGTGGCCTGCGAATGGTGTGGCACCCCTGTCTCACCAGGGCAATGTTGACAGTGAACACTCCATTTCAGCACAACAGAAACATGGTTCAAGGTGTTCAGTGTGTGCAGCGTGTGCATCAACGACCTTCAGACACACTCCCCAGCTCTCAGTGTTTCACACTCTGTGGTGGTGGGGTGAGTGTGGGTAGTCAGAGCGGGGGCGGAGGTGTCAAAGGGTCATGCTGCTATAGCACAAGAGAGGTACATGGAAGCCAATTGCCCTGTGTCTGCTGCAGGGGGACCCATTGGCCATGGGGGACCAACACCCACTATTGAAGCTGCTTCTGCTCTGTCTCTTCTCTGTGTGAGTAAATCATTGTTCTGTCCCATTCTCGACTGCACTTGGACTTCTGCTCCTGATAATAGGTGTCAACCGTAAATAATGAGATTCAGAAACTGAATGCATATCAACTGGACAGGATAGCACTTCCATATCTATAGTCAACAGTTGACTGCATCTCATAACTATTTGCAATTTAGAGTTGTGAAAAAAGTTTCCATAGAATCTGAGTAAGATAACCCAAAGGAATTTTCTCTGGGCTGGGCACGGTGGCATGCACTTATAATTCCAGTGCTTTGGAAGGTTGTTGTGGGAGGATCACTTCAGCCCAGGAGTCCGAGACCAGCCTGAGCAACAGAGAGAGACCCCATCTCTACTAGAAGCAAACAAACAAACAAACAAACAAACAAACAAAAGCCAGGCCTAGTGGCACAAGCCTGTAGTCTCAGCTACTCGGGAGGCTCAGGTGGGAGGATCACTTGAGCCCAAGACTTCCAGTTTACAGTGACCTACGATCGTGCCACTGCACTCCAGCCTGGGCGATAGAGCCAGATCCTGTCTCTAACAAAAGGGTTTCTCTGGATGATGCACTGGTTTTCACTAAGGCACCACTCTTCCCAGCACTGCTCAGTCTTTCTCCACCCTTGACTCCAGTGTCTATCAATCATAAATAGCTTTCGCCACCCCACCAGCTTCTACAAAGACTGTCTACTGACTCCCACATCCACAATAAACGTCTCTTCCTGCGTTTCAAGATTCCCTTTAATCCAGCATCACTCTCTTTGTATAACCACCTCTTACTCCAGGCAGGCCTGATCTCTCCACCCCCAAGCCAAGCCAGCACCCTCCCACACATTCTCCTGACCCAGATATTCACCTCAATCATCTATAGCATTCTCATTCTGCTGGCTCCTTTCAAGCTTTCTCTTTGTTTTTGCTTCTATTTTCTGAAAGCCACACAGCACCCATCCTGTTCTTTAATTATAGATGCTACCTGCACTAGACCTTGATCATGAATTCATTCAAACATATTATGAGCATCCTGTATTGGTTCCAGGGACAGTCTAAATGCTAGATCTAGGCACTCGCTATGCAGAGATGAAAAAGGCATGGCTCCCTAGATGACTGGGGGAAACAGACAATGAGAATGAAACCACCTTTGCAAATATTATAACTAAGAATATTATGACAGCAGGCCGGGAGCGGTGGCTCACGCCTATAATCCCAGCACTTTGGGAGGCCAAGGCAGGCGGATCACGAGGTCAGGATTTTGAGACCAGCCCGGCCAACATGGTGAAACCTCGCCTCTACTAAAAACACAAAAATTTGCCGGGCACAGTGGCTCCCGTCTGTAATCCCAGCACTTTGGGAGGCTGAGGCGGATGGATCACCGGATGTCAAGAGTTCAAGACCAGCCTGGCCAAGATGGCCAAACACTGTCTCTACTAAAAATACAGAAATCAGCCGGGCGTGGTGTTGGGCACCTGTAGTCCCAGCTACTCCGGAGGCTGAGGCAGGAGAATCTCTTGAACCCGGGAGGCGGAGGTTGCAGTGACTCAAGATTGCGCCATTGCACTCCAGCCAGGGATACAGGAGGGAGACTCCGCCTCAAAAAAAAAAATTAACTGGGCGTGGTGGCAGGCGCCGGTAATGCCAGCTACTCCGGAGGATGAGGCAGGAGAATTGTTTGAACTAGGGAGGCGGAGGCTGCGGTGAGCCGAGATCGCTCCATAGCACTCCAACCTGGGCGACGGAGTGAGACTCCGACTCAAAAAAAAACAAACAAACAAACGAAAACTCAGTGGGAGTGTCTTACCATTCAGCAACTTTGAGTACAAGGTCTGGCACTCAGTTCCTATTTCCCGCGAGTTGCCCAGCGCTCCGCCCACGCCCGCTCGCAGAGCTCGCCTCGCCTCCGTCCCACCCATCGTGTGACGTCACCCTCTCGGTCCCGCCCCTCTACTTCGCGTTCGTCCCGGGACCATAAACCGCGTCCGGAAGGCCCGCCTTTTCGCCGCCGCCCGCATGCGCACGCGCACACTTATGCGGGCACACCCTTGAGTCCCCTCAACAGCCGCGGGTTGGTCCCAACAGTCCAGTCGGCGGGTGCTGCCCATCCGCCCCCGCCCCAGACGCAATTCCGCTTGCCCGGCGCCCGAGCCCGTCCGCGCGCGCGCCGTCTGCACCCCAAAAGCCCCGCCCCGAGGCGCGCGCCCGCCCACCGCTCTCCACGTGCTTGCTGGAGGGCGGCGCGAGGGGACGAGCCGACAAGATGTTCTTGCTGCCTCTTCCGGCTGCGGGGCGAGTTGTCGTCCGACGTCTGGCGGTGAGACGTTTCGGGAGCCGGGATCTCTCCGCCGCAGACATGACGAAGGTGAGAGGCGGCGGCTCGCTCTCGGTGCGATGCTGGGGCCATGCCTGTGGACGACTGGGCTGCGGGGCGGGTGGAAGCTGCGGTGTCCGGGGCGTCCACGCCAAGTTGCAAAAATCAGTTTAAAAGAAAAATTCTCTCCTTTCGGGGATCGGCCTAGGCCGCTGAGGACCCCAGCGGTCGTATTGAGGGCGCGCTTCCCCTGTTTGGGGCGAGGGGGTGATGGCTGTAGCCGCCCTTTACCCGGCTCCGCTCGGCCGCGCGCTTGCTCCAGTTGTCACCCGCAGTCCTCGCAGTAACCCGGGGAAGGACGCAGCCGTGGGGCCCCCACCCGAGCTTGGAGGAGTTTGCCAAGGTGAAAGGGTTTCTGAGGTCCCAGAGTCACAGGGCTCTTTCCCCCGCGGAAGTGAAAGGTCAGGGAGTTAAGTGGTTTGGAAGGGTTTCTAGAGGAAATGCATGTCTCTCTAGAGAAAAGGGCTTTGCAGAGAGACCCACATTTCCCAGAATTAAGAGCACCTTCCAGAAGAAAAGTGAACTCCAAAAAATTACGAAGGTCGCTCTTCAGATGTGAAGGATCTGGAAAGGGAATGACTCTCGGAACCAGCACAAGCTTCGGAGTCACACCTGAGCACCAGAAAGAGATGACTGTCCCTGCAGAAGAACGTTCTAGGTGGAGCTTGAGCTCCAGTCTCCTGCAGGTATCTCAGTGGCTAAGGGACCAGTCGCCTGAGCCGTGCTGTCTCCAGTACTGTGCTACAGCCTGCCCAGATAACAGTTGCCCAGTTGGTTCAATTGATTCCCGGGGAGTGAACAATCTTAGGAAAGTTAGAACCTGGCAGAGTTAATAATGCCAAGGAAGGCTGTTGTCTTTGGTGGAAAAGACCGAGAGGTCACTATTCTAAGTGTCTGTGTGGTTTTGTGGAAAGACCAATTGCTGGGTGGGAAGACATCTGGATTCTCACTCAGTCCTACCAGACAGGAGCTCCTTTGTCAAATTAGGTTTCAGTTTCCTTATCGGTCAAGGGGGAATGAGACTACTTGTTCTTTCCACCTAGCAGAATTGCCGTCAGGCAGACGGAACATTTTTAAAGTCATAAATTGCCGTGCAAAAGTAAATACTAAGTATTACTAGGTTTACTTTCTCATTTCTGTATGTGAGACCTGGGACTTGCAAAGGAGAAGAAGGGAGTGAGCCGCTAAGTGCTTAGCAGAATGCTTCTACCCTCTCTAGGAAGCTGGTGCTTCTCTTACAGCCTCTGTGTTGACCGCAGTCCTTACGTGGCAACAGCCCTTATGATGGGAGGCACAGCCATTGACTTGATTGGAACGGCATCCTAGGATATCTGGGATTTGCACTTGAGGATTGTAGGAGAGGAATCCTATCAATCCTACAATTCTGTCCTCCTAGGTTCTGTGGCTGGACCTAAGAAAACTGACGTAAGATATATTAAGAGAAAAGAATACAGATTTTATTTACTATTTTTACGTGTACACGGGAGTCTGCAAGAGGAAAATGAAGACCTGAAGAAGCGTTGGGCCCAAAAGCTTGTATACCTTTTTGAACAAAGGATAATACATTGTGGGGATGTGACAAGACAAAGGGGCTTGGGTTAGTAAACTGTGGAATAATCACCAGGAAATCATATGGGGGGGAACTAATAGAATTTAAGGGTAAGTTCAGTAGGTTTATTTGTACAGGTCCATTTTGGTGTTGACTTCCAGTTTCTGGTGATAAGAATGTTCTCCTTTTCCTGGTACAGGGAGATCACCTTTCTCATGGGGATTTGTATGACCTGCTTTTAGGGAGAAAGGGAGTTCAGAGAGCCCTTCTGCACCTGCTGTTTCTCAAGCGCCTTTAGCTCAAAATAACCAGTGTGCCAAAGCGGTACATTTTGGAGTGGCATGTTCTGATTCCTTTCAGGGTCTAACTTGGATTTTTCTTAACAAATCCATTTTTCTAAATGGATTTTTCTTAAACAAAACATCTTTCTGCTCCATTTGAAAGTGAAGCTGTCTCCCGGGAGTGAGCACAAAAACCCAGGGCAATGTCCAGGATGGGTAGTGATCTGTCTTGCGTTGGCAGGAATCTGAAACACTTGGGCAGGTGCACATGTAGCTGACCCCAGCTCCTGCTGCCTTTTTGGCTTTCTTCTGTCCTTGGGGAGGACAAGGTTTGTGTGGAATTATTTGTTCCTTCTGGAATTTGGGGACTCCTGAGCCCCTCTAAGGGATCTACTCTAATTCTATTTTATTTATATTTTTTTGCTTATTCCCAGGGCCTTGTTTTAGGAATCTATTCCAAAGAAAAAGAAGACGATGTGCCGCAGTTCACAAGTGCAGGAGAGAATTTTGATAAATTGATAGCTGGAAAACTGAGAGAGACTTTGAACATGTAAGTGTTGCTTGTGGGCTCTAGTTCTTAAAGTGCTACCAAATCAAAACAGTATTTTTTCTTTTCTTTTTTGAAACAGAGTCTTACTCTGTTGCCCAGGCTAGATAGAGTGCAGTGGCACGATCTTGACTCACTGCAACCTCTGCCTCCTGGGTTCAAGTGGTTCTCATGCCTCAGATGCCCAAGTATCTGGGATCACAGGCATGCCCCACCACTCCCGGCTATTTTATATATATATATATAATTTTTTTTTTTTTTTTTTTAGTAGAGATGGGTTTCACCATTGTTGGCCAGGTTGGTGTTGAACCCCTGGCCTCAAGTGATCTGCCTGCCTCCGCCTCTCAAAGTGCTGGGATTATGGGTGTGAGCCGCTGTGCCGGGGCAAGAATATTTTTCTGTGCCTTTTTGTCAGAAGAGACAATTCTGGGAAGTGCTCTGGCCAGAAGCAGAAGTGAAAGCCTGTGTCTTTGGAGTGCACTTTGGTACTTTGCTTCAGTATGAATGGGTCTGCAGTTCTGGGAAGTCAGGCCATTTCCAGCCCCATCACGAATCTATTGGGAAGGAGGGATCCAGAATAATCTGGAAAGTACCAGATTTCCTCAGCCCACCCTCCTGGCTCAAATTCACTTTCCCCACCCTCTTCCTCCCAGCTGCCTTCCCAGCAACCTCTCTACTTCTTTTAACTCCCCTTTTCTTGTGAGAGACAGCAGGATCCCTAAGATAGTTAACAGCATCCTGAGGGTTTTGCTCTTTGATTGCGTACCTGCAGTTGCAAGGGTTTCTCAAAATTTAAAGTATCTGTGAATCACCTGGGGATATAGTTAAAATACAAAAAGTCTCCATGGGGCTGGAGATCCTGACAGCAGGGAAACATTGTAACTGCGCGCTATATTTGGCAGACATAGAAGTATCCATGTAAAACACTGCAACTATGGTATTAATTAGAATCTAATAGATGCAGTCTAATTATAGTAACTAATCATCAGTTAAGAGAATTTGTATCTCTTCTCAATTTCTTATCAGTTCTTGCAGTACACAGAGCATTCTCAAGTGCACTGATTAATTCATTAATCCGAAAGCTAACCTGTGAGTACAGAACACCCTGCCTTCCTAATGGATGGCTGTCAGCTGCATTCCAGAGCATCTGTGCTATGGGCCTTTTATAGTCATGGATCTGTTTTGTTTGGAAATTGCCCAGGATAGTCAGCATCCGGTTTGGGTGTCCGGTCTGTAGAGAAATCACATAGATATACAATCTCCAAGCCAAACACCACTTAGATTACTGCAGTGTTTTTGGTGTCTTGTGTCTTTTATTGAAAACGTTTGAGATTCATTGGGTTCAGCGTCAATCAGTGCTCAGACGCCTTGTGCAGCTGTGGCATTGCTTTCCATTGTTTTCAAATATGTTTGTGTTAGATCTAATCTGAAAGTTTGTTAAATAGTTTTTGAGCTAGAATTAGAAAGGCTACACCTAAGAAATCTGGGCTGGGCACGGTAGATCAGCAGTGTAATCTGTATTACACCTGTAATCCCAGCACCTTGGGAGGCTGAGGTGGGAGGATTGCTTGAGCCCAGGAGTTTGAGACCAGCCTAGGCAACATAATGAGACCCTGTCTCTATCAAAAAAAAAAAAAAAAAGAAATCTGGCTTGAGAGCATTCTGTATTTGGATAAAAACATTAGTGAAAAAGACCATGGAAGCAGCAGAATAGTGTGATAATGGTGAGTATGTAAGTGTGCCTTCCGAAGTGAGCAGAGCAAACTACCTGTTTTAAAACGACTGTTTCCTCTTGTTTTAGATCTGGACCACCTCTGAAGGCAGGCAAGACTCGAACCTTTTATGGTCTGCATCAGGTATGAGAAGAACATGATCATTTGGTAAACCCTCAGTGAGCACCTAATGTATACCAAGTATTGTGACTGTGTAGTCATACTAAACATTTTGTGTTGGATTATATGATTTTATTCCGGTATTAAGCAGAAACATTTAAGATTAAGAGGCAAATTACTGTCAAAAAGTACCGCCTATCTTATATTCCTCAATCTGAAGGCTTTCTTTATCCGGTTGTGGCTCTGGCTTACATACAATTATTTGCAAAAGTATCCTCACTCACTCTGTCTCTCAAACATAGAAGTTATTAAATTTTGCCAGGACACACAGGTTTAAAGAAAAAAAAAACCACAACCAAATTTCACCGTGAGTTTAGCCCTGTTGCTACAGTTAAAGTAATTGTGTGGGAGTTCAGTGAGTTTCCACATGTAAAATTCCCTGCTGGAAATGAACGCATGAAAGAAAGAAAGTGGTTGATTTGGTGTATCTGTGGGACAGGACTTCCCCAGCGTGGTGCTAGTTGGCCTCGGCAAAAAGGCAGCTGGAATCGACGAACAGGAAAACTGGCATGAAGGCAAAGAAAACATCAGAGCTGCTGTTGCAGGTGATTTCACTTTCTAAGTTTAAAGAATCCTAAGGATCCACTCTTTATGATGACCTCTCTTTCCCCCTTTTTGTCCTTTTACCAATCGCTACCCCTTCCCACGTTCACACAGACATAATTCATCTTAACAAAAATTCAGTTCCTCTTGCTGAATATGCTTGGCTTTATGATAAATACAGAAGGTTAGCTAATGGAATTTTATTTTTAATATATCTATATCTTGTTTCGGTGTTTTACTACCATTTGTCCACTCTTGTCATGTTAGAGCTGTGTCTTACCAAAACCTGTAGTGTACAGATTTTTTATAATGCCACCCTGGTGCTTCCTGACTTTTAAATAACACAGAGTCATCAGATTTTACAAATAAGGAGAGTAAGGAAGCAAAGCGTGACGTGCTTGTTTATCACTAGTCAAAGGTGTGTGCCTGTCCCAGGGTGTCCCAGCAGAAGTCATTGAGTCACTTAGCGTTAAGCAGCAGGACGGGCCTAATACCGTCGAGAGCCGTGATTAAAGATGCTTTGGAAAACATTTCTGAAACAGTGATAATTGGCTTGGTTACTCTTTAGGCCTGTGTATATTGTGAATGCTCATGAACTTCAGATATCACTGAAGTGGTTATTTAATAACTTTTATTTGAGAGTTTTTGCTGACCTGATCTTAATAAAATGCTGTGTTAATGATGGACTTTGCTCAGTTCCTTGGATATAATTTTGGCATCATCATTGCCCTGCCATTTTTAATCAGGGAAGTTCTTGGCAATTAGGAAGCTTCCCCAGGAAATCATAGTGTTTCAGAAATAATCCTAGGAGTAATTGCCACTTCCTGAGAGCCTGGACTGCTCTCCCGGGGGAGCTGTTCATTCTTCCCATCAGCCTGTCCTCACCGCCACCACCTGGGAGTCAGGTACTTCCTGTGAAATGCACTCACATCTTCATCTTTCAGAAGAGGAAATGAAGCTCAGAACATTCGGGTATCAGGGCTGGGATTGGAACCCCAGGGCTGTTTGCCCAGCACACCACGCCATGCCTCTGCTGTGTGCTATTTGAATTGTCTTGGACTGACCCCAGTTTTCTGATTCCTCTGTCCTTTCAAGCAGGGTGCAGGCAGGTTCAAGACCTGGAGCTCTCTTCTGTGGAGGTGGATCCCTGTGGAGACGCTCAGGCTGCTGCGGAGGGAGCGGTGCTTGGTCTCTATGAATACGATGACCTGAAGCAAAAAAAGAAGATGGCTGTGTCGGCGAAGCTCTATGGAAGGTGATGGAAGCAAATTAGGAGGAGGGTGGTGCTCCCTGGCATTCTGACAGCCTGGCTTTTGGGATATGAGCTGCCTGCTTTTCAGCGCCACCCACAGCTGCATGGCTTGGCTGTGATCTCCCCATTGCCTCAGCTGTTTTAATAATGTGGTTACAATTAAGCCCAAGCTCTGCTCCTGGATCTCAGCATGTGTCTCTTTCCCCCATGACTCCCGGATCCCTCCCTGTTCTGATTACAAGGAAGCCGTAAACAGGCAGCTCTTACCTGAGAGGGAGGAATGACATGACAGACATATCCCACAGGTTTCAACCCAGATGATGTTCATTTAGCTGGCACCTGCTGGCCTTGTGCTAAACACAAGCACCACACAGATGAAGAGATCCTCTGGATGCTTGCTCCTTGCCCTTGTGGGCTAGTGGGGTCCCTGCTATCAGGAATAAATAAGATGAGACCTTCAGCAGATGGTGCCAAGCACAGTGGGGGCCCTGGCACTGCCCAAGGGTTGGCAGCTGTGGGGAGTGGGGGAGAGTGCGGGCTCTGCAGCCAGTCAGCATGGGCTTAAGTCCTGGCTCCACCACTTACTCGTTGGGGGACCTTGCTGGTTACGTGACTGAAATCTCTGTGCTTCATTTTCTGCTTTTGTTAGTAGAGTCGTAATACTGACTTCATGGGGTTTGTGTCATCATCCAAAAGGGCACATCAAGTGGGGGGCACGTGGTAGGCCTTCCAGGCCATCTGCTGTTACTCACCCACCTCTGTGTTGCCACAGGAAGAGCCAGGGTTGTAAAACATGTGCCTGTATCCTCTCTCTTCTAAAGCTGATCCTGCTTACAGAAGGGTTGGAATTTGGAGCCCTGACTTAGGTAAAAGAAGACAAAAAGGCCTTCAGTGCCACATTAGAGCCATTGCCGTACGCTTGCTTTGCAGTTAGCACTTGGGGCTCCATCATTCCTGATACAGTGAAGGAGAACAAAACGCGCCTTTCTGTGGAAGCCTCTTCTCTTCATTTATGTGGAAGCCTCTTCTCTTCATTTATGTGGTAGATTTAGAGCTTCAAAGACCCCACAGCACAGGCCCTTTTTTATGCAGCTGAGGATTCTGAAGGGAAGTGCCTGACCGGATACTCTCTGGTTCTGCTGCACATGGCCATGTTTTCTAGCTCTTTGCACCATACCATCTGCTGCCCTGGGTCAGATCACGAAAAATGAATCCAGGTCCTGAGTGCCAATCGTTTTTGATTTGTAGTCTTCCTCTTTTGTTTTTTGTAAGGTAAGAGTGTCTCCTAGTTGGCAGGCAGTTGGCATTCTTGAGAGGTTATTTGACAGTGACTTTATCTTTCTTCTGCCAGTGGGGATCAGGAGGCCTGGCAGAAAGGAGTCCTGTTTGCTTCTGGGCAGAACTTGGCACGCCAATTGATGGAGACGCCAGCCAATGAGATGACGCCAACCAGATTTGCCGAAATTATTGAGAAGAATCTCAAAAGTGCTAGTAGTAAAACCGAGGTCCATATCAGGTAATTCAGGATTGTGTCACAGACTTGGGATGTTACAGCCAGAAGGAGCCCTGGAGATCCTAAAATCCAGCTCCCTCACTGTTTAGAGGAATAACTTGAGACCAGAGATTTGAGATGACCCACGGGGGGCCACACAGGGGCTGGAATAGAGCTGAGTTTGAGATTCTTTCTATCTTTCCTTGCCTTTGAGAGAGTGCCGTGATATACTATGTACATGTATGTTTCATAACCATGTTATTCAGACACAATTAACACACCATACAATTCACTAATGCAAAGTGTGCAATTCAATGATTTTTTTTTTTTTTTTGAGACAAAGTTTTGCTCTGTTGCCCAGGCTGGAGGGCAGAGGCATGAACATGGGCTCAAACTCCTGGGCTCCGGCCTTCCACCCTAGCCCCCTGAATAGCTGGGTTTACAGGTGTGTGCCACCATGCCCAGCTCATTTCTTAATTTTTTGTAGAGATGGGTCCCGCCATGTTGCCCAGGCTGGTCTTGAACTCCTGGGCTGAAGCAATCTCACCTTTTCCTCTTAAAGTGCTGAAATTCCAGCCATGAGCCCCCATGCCTGCCCTGATATTTAGAATATTCACAGAGTTGTGCTACCATGACCACAATCAATTTTAGAACATTTTCATAACCCCCAAAAGAAACCCTATACCCATTAGCAGTTACTCCCTGTTTCCCATCCCCTAAAACCATCAGAGGATGGACATCAGTTGTTTTTTACCTTTTTTTCTTTTTGGTTGAATAGGAGTTGAATTGCTGAATCAAATGGTAGCTCTGTTTAATTTTTTGAGGAACTTAAAATGGTTTATTTTGGTGAATTCTTCCTATCTTCACTTTTGGACACAAATGAAGAACACAGCATGCCTCACTAGACATGGGATGAGAATTTCTGCCACATAGATTCCCTTAGCCTAGACTCCAGCATCGGTGCTCCCAGGCAGCCCTGAGTGCCGTGTCAGTGGGAGGCTGCTGGAGCTGAAAGGCTGCTCGTCCAGTTCCATTGCTCTCTTGGGATCTCCAGCCCTTTAAGCAAACCAACTCTGAGCATTTGGGAATTTATGATTAAAACAAATCAACAGGTATTTGTTTGACCTAAAGAATTCTTTATTGTCAAAGCTGTTTCCCAAGGGTACTTCCATTTTAAAGAATTCTTTAGTACTCACTTGTGATTAGAGTTCACTTTTTTTCAGGAAAGCACCTATGGTTTAGACAGTGAAGAAAAATCTATAGTCTATAGAAAGCACAGTACTTAGAGCTTGATAAAATTTCTGGAATGGTTAGTATATGTTTAATCTATAGCAGTGTTTAGGTTCTTTTGGTCACCAAATAATGGTGCTGACAGCTCCTCTGGTGTGCCTGGAATTTGTCATACAAAGATGCATGACAGTGGTCCTTGTCCTTGCAAAAAGTGAGGATGTTGTAAGAAGGAATAGGCAGGTAAATGAGGTTTGCAGAGGGTGCTGCAGGAGCAGAGGGACAAGGGGGACTGCCAAAGAATATGGAGCTGCCGGTGCGATTGCCCACGCCTCTATTTGCAGCTACTCAGGTGGCAGGTAGGAGGGTCGATCAAGTCCAGAAGTTCAAGGCCAGCCTAGGGAACATAGCAAGACCCATCTCTAAAATAAAAATTTTAAAAAGAATATGGAGTCTAGGCCAGGGGTAGTGGCTCATACCTGTAATCCTAGCACTTTGGGAGGCTGAGGCAGGTGGATCACTTAAGGTCAGGAGTTCGAGACCAGCCTGGCCAACATGGTGAAACCCCCATCTCTACCAGAAGTACAAAACTTAGCTGGGAGTGGTGGTGCGTGCCTGTGTTCCCAGCTACTCAAGAAGCTGAGGCACAAGAATCACTTGAACCTGGGAGACAGAGGTTGCAGTGAGCTGAGATCACACCACTGCACGCCAGCCTGAGCGGCAGAGTGACACT
The DNA here is from genome assembly GCF_000951035.1 of Colobus angolensis palliatus. Classification (NCBI taxonomy): domain Eukaryota; kingdom Metazoa; phylum Chordata; class Mammalia; order Primates; family Cercopithecidae; genus Colobus; species Colobus angolensis. Next base: position 2,250,136 of record NW_012116088.1, on the reverse strand, counting down.
GTGTCTCAAAACAGAAAAAAAGACTATGGAGCCTACGCAGAGTCTTGCAGGTTGTTTAGAAATTAACAGTACAAGAGAGTGGGGCAGGGCAGGGCAGGTGAGGAAGTTGCAAGACTTGTAGCCACGCAAAGGGAAAAGAGTTCAGCAGAGACCAGGCAGGACGCATGGGTGGGGTATGACTCGTTAAACTGAGACATAGCTGCACTGAGCCCTCCCCATTGTAGGTTGGTGTGTATGAAAGATACACAGGCAGTTCTTCCACAAGGGCAGGACTTTAATCAGACGTCAAGCACTGAGTTAATGATTTAAAATGCCCACATTGCACAGCCTTGTTTTTTTTTTTTTTTTTCAAGTGACTTTTAAAACTGTTTTATCTTCCAATTTTAAATTTTTTTGCCTTCGAAGTGTGCTGATCATCCCACCATGATACAGTCCTAGTTTAATCATTTTAACAAGGGGCTGGCAAGTACTGGAGGAGCATTCCTGGGCTGTGGTTGTTGCTGGTCTGCAAGAGGATAGGATTTCTTTCTTGGCCTAGTTACTGTGGCCAGAAATCAATACAAAGCCCTTTTGTGCTCCTAGCCTAGAAAGAAGAGCAATATGGCATCAGTTTTCTAATTTGAACTAAGGACTGTTTCCATTCTGTTACCCCCGTAATCCCATGTTTATCGAGTAAGAACTAATTAGTTTTCTCACTTAAATCAAAGATGCCTCAAGCTACAGTTGAAACTTTGAGAAACAGTATGTGACAACATTAAAAAGATAGAATTCAGCAATTCTTAAAAAGCAAATAAATAGGCTATTTTTTCCCAGTCATTGGAATATAGCTTTGGTTTGCTGTTTGTTGGTTGATTTTTTTTTTTTTTTTCATTTTTAGAAATAAAGCAATGGATCCCTTACCTATCTTTAAGAACTCTTTGTGGTCTCAGAGCCTATTTCTAATTTTATTTTTTTAAGAGACAGGGTGTTGCTGTGTTCCCCAGGTTGACTGCTGTGGCGAGATCGTGGCTCACTGCAGCCTTGACCTCTAGGGCTCAAGCGAGCCTCCTGTCTTAGCCTCTGCAGTAGCTAGGACAACAGGCATGCACCAACATGCTTGGCTAATTTTGTCTTTTTTTTTTTTTTCTGCAGAGACCGAGTCTCAACTTGCTGCCTTGGCTGGTCTCGGATTTCTATGCTCAAATAATCCTCCTGCATTGGCCTCTAATTTCATCTTTATTATATCTTACCTTATTTGTTTTAGAGACAGTTTCACTTTTTTGCCCAGGCTGCTTTCAAACTCCTGAGCTGAAGCAGTTCTCTCACCTCAGCCTCCCAAAGTGCTGGGATTACAGGCATTAGCCACTGCACCTGGCCTTCTAACTTCATCTTTAAATTAAAATTGTAGAAATATCTGAGTAGATTGGAGGGAGGAAATTAATTATATAGACTGCAGACTATTAGTTGACATTGTATTAGGTACCTCACATGACTTCTCTTAGTAACTCGTTCATCTTGTGATGAAAGAGTTACAGACCTCATTTTATAGATGAGGAAATAGGCTTAGAATCAAGTCACTTGCCCAAGAATATACTGAAAGCAAATAATGGGACCTGATAATTGAAACCTTAATGTGTGTATACTTTAAGAGCTTGTATATGATACTTTTCCACACACTGTGATGCGCTTTTTTTGAAACAAAGGTAACAGTATATTTACTTTTTCCCTCTTTGGGCCCTATAGACCCAAGTCTTGGATTGAGGAACAGGCAATGGGATCATTCCTCAGTGTGGCCAAAGGATCTGATGAGCCCCCAGTCTTCTTGGAAATTCACTACAAAGGCAGCCCCAATGCAAACGAACCACCCCTGGTGTTTGTTGGGAAAGGAATTACCTTTGACAGGTATTTTTTATGGTGTCTGTGCTTTGTATTTTGGTGAATTATTTGTATGCAGTTAAATTACTTGGTGATAGGGGGTTTTTTTGTTTGATTTTTGTTGTTGTTGTTGTTGTTTTGTTTTTTTTGAGGCAGAGTCTTACTCTGTCGCCCAGGCTAGAGTGCCGTGGTATGATCTCGGCTCACTGCAGCCTCCGCCTCCCAGGTTCAAGCAGTCCTTGCGCCTCAGCCTCCCAAGTAGCTGGGATTACAGGCGTGCATCACCACAGCCAGCTAATTTTTGCATTTTTAGTGGAGATGGGGTTTCGCCATTTGGCCGGGCTGGTCTTGAACTCCTGGCCTCAAGTGATCTGCCCACCTCAGTCTCCCAAAATGCTGAGATTACAGGCGTGAGCCACTGCGCCTGGCTGGTTTATAGTTTGATTCAAAAACATGGTGTTTGGTTGAAGGTATACATTACTTTAAATTTATTATGCTACCACTTCTAAAATGCTTAGAATATGTCAGAGACTGTAAGGTATTTTGCATGTGTTAGCGCTAACCATACCCCTGTGGGCTAGGTATTGTAGACATTCTACAGGTAAAGAAACCATGACTTAGAGTTTAAATAATTTGTTCAAAGTTCTATAACTAGAAGTGGAGTCAGAAGTCAAACTCAGGTGTGTCCTTTTTTTAAAAAAAATATAGAGATGAGTTCTTACTATGTTGCCCATACTGGTCTTAAACTCCTGTCTCAAGCAGTCCTCCCACCTCAGCCTCCCAAAGTGCTGGGGTTGTAGGTATAAGCCACTGTGCTCTGCCTAAAGTGTCTTCAGATTTTTCTGCCATGCACTTTGCTTGTCCTCTGTGGCTGTTAGAGATTCTCCACGAGGTTAGTGGTGATGCCCCTGTTTGGACTGTGCTGTTTTCCCTTTGCTTACATCAGATGATTACTTCTTTTAGCTGACCAATCTAGCTCCCATGAATCTGGTTCAACCATAAGTATTTTTTAGAGTTGGAAACGAGATCTGGTTATGTCAACCAAGGAGAGGCTGAACTGAGAAAGATGGTGGAGTTTGGTATTTCCCATGGGAAGCATTTGCCACCAAACACAAGTTTCAGGGATGCCAGCGAGTATGAGGCGTAAAAAGGGCTACTTAGCAAAAAATCTAGGTTAGAGAAACACGTGAAGGGTTTCATTTTCGTTTTATTTGGTTAACTACAGGACTTCTCAGGGTACAGAATATAGCATTTTCTGTATTTCGTTTTGAAGGAACCCTGATTTCTGGGAATCACGTTACCTGGAAACTACTTTGGAAAATGCTGCTAGAGAACCATGAGATGTTGATGTCCCCTCGTACATTTTTGTCCCCTTTCTGGAACTCTTCTAGATGTAGGAAGCCTCTGTCATTGGCATAGCTTGCTGCCAGTGTGGTCTCCTTGTGTTAGCAGGTCACAGTGCCTCTTGTGTCTCCCACCCCCTAGTTCACATCTTCTCCTTTGAAGCATTGATCTCCAAATGGTTTTCCTGGTATAGCCCATTGGTAAAAGATCGTGAGCACATCCCTTTCCAAATATGCATGCTTTTTTCTAAGTTACATGCATTATACTATTGTATTAAAATGTATATCATAAAAACAATACAGCAAATATAATTTAGAAAGTTAAACTGTTCTTTTTTTTTTTTTAGTAGAGACAAGGTCTCACTATGTTGCCCTGGCTGGTTTTGAACTCCTGAGCTCAAGCAGTCTGCCTGCCTTGGCCTCCCAAAGTGGTGGGATTACAGGTGTGAGCCACCACACCCAGCCTAAACTTTTTTTTTTTTTTTTGAGACGGAATCTCGCTCTGTTGTCCAGGCTAGAGTGCATTGGCATGGTCTCAGCTCACTGCAACCTCTGCCTCCCTGGTTCAAGCGATTCTCCTGCCTGGGCCACCCGAGTAGCTGGGATTACAGGGGCCTGCTACCATACCCAGCTAATTTTTTTGTATTTTTAGTCCTGAGTAACTGGGATTACAGGTGTCTGCCACCACACCTGGCTAATTTTTTCGTATTTTTAGTAGAGACGGGGTTTTACTATGTTGGCCAGGCTGGTCTTGAACTCCTGACCTCGTGATCCACCCACCCACCTTGGCCTCCCAAAGTGCTGGGATTACAGGTGTGAGCCACCACGCCTGGCCCTAAACTGTTTTTAAATGTCTTGCCAATTGTGACACAAGTATTTTTATGCTAAGGGTGAAATTTATTGTTAATTTAAATCCACATTTGCATTTTTTTGCTGAGAATAAAAACAAAGAGGCCTAAACCCAAAGGCCTAAATCCAAAGCCGCCTTTGGATTTAGAGAAGGCTTCCTTGCAGCAGTGTCAGTTTTAGTTGAAGATGTGAAGGATCAGGGGGAATTAGCTCAGCAGAGACTAGGGACAGGCATTCTAGTACAGGGAAACATGGTGAAGGCGGCAAGGTGGGAAGGAGCAGGGTAAATTCCTGGTATGGCAAGAGTACCAGTGTGCCTGCACACAAGAGCGTGATAGACAGAAGGGCCAAGATATGGCCAGAGAGGTACACAGAAGCTTGGTCGCTGCAGGCCTGTGTAGATTTTGGACTCTGCTCTAAGAACAGTTCGAAGTAACTGAAGGGTTTCCAGCAAACAGAATGATATGAGATTTATACATACAGTGAAATTCACCCTCTAAGTGAGCAGCTCAATGACTTTTAACAAATGCATGCACCCGGGTGGGTGCAGTGGCATACACCTGTGATCTCAGCTACTTGGGAAGCTGAGGCAGGAGGATTACATGAGCCCAGGAGTTTAAGAGCAGCCTGTGCAACATAGTAAAACACTATCTTTAAATAAATAAAATAGATTGATTGATTTTAAAAACCAAAAAACAAATGTATGCTCCTCTGCACTATTCACCACTGTCAGGAAAATAGAACATTTTTATCGTCCTCCAGAAGTTTCCTTCTGCCTTTTTGTAGTCATTCTCCCACTGCCTCTGCTCCAGACAGCCGATCATCTTTCTATTACTGCAGACTAGTTTTGCCTATTCCAGAAATTCATATAAATGCAGTCTTTCATGTCTGGCTTCTTTCTTTCAGCATAGTATCTGGGGTTTATCTATGTTGTTGGTCATGTCAGTCATTCTTCCTTTTTATTGCTGAGTAGTGTTCCATTGTATGGAAATGCCAAATGTTGTTTACCCATTCATCTGTTGGTGGAAATTTGTGGTGTTTCCAGTTTTAGGCTCTTAGGAAGAAAGTTAAGAGCATCTGTAAGCCTTTGTGTGGACATGTTTTCCTTACTCTTGCATGAGGAAGAGTACCTAGGAAAACAGCCACTGTGTTGTATAATTGTTTAACTTTTAAGAAACTACCAGACTTTTCCAAAGTGTTTACATTTTCACTTCTACCATCAATGTACAAAGATTCTAATTATTCTACACTTTCCTCAGTATTTGATATTGTCAGTCCTTATAATTCTAGCTGTACACTGGTAGTCCTTATAATTCCAGCTGTATACTCACTGGAGTATACAGTCATCTCTCTTTGTGGTTTAATTTGCATTTCTCTAGTGACTAATGAAGTTGGTCATTTTTTTTTTTTTTGAGATGGAGTCTCGCTCTGTCACCCAGGCTGTGGAGTGCACCTCGGCTCACTGCACCTCCATCTCCTGGGTTCAAAAGATTCTCCTGCCTCAGCCTCCTGAGTAGCCGGGACTATAGGCACGCACCACCATGCCTGGCTAATTTTTGTATGTTTAGTAGAGATGGGTTTTCACCATGTTGGCCAGGCAGGTCTCAAACTCGTGACCTCAAGTGATCCGCCCGTCCCAGCCTCCCGAAGTGCTGGGGTACAGGCGTGAGCCACCACACCCACCAAAGCTGGGAATTTTTTAATGTGCTTATTGGACATTGGTATATCTTCTGTAGTAAGGTATTCAAATCTTTTGTCCCTTTTTGTAGGAGTGTTTGCTTTACAGAGTTTTAAGGTTTTTAAAATATATTTTGTTTTAAGTGAGTTTTAGCTTTTGAGGCTATGGTTCACTTTGAATATTTGTATATGGTGTGAAAAGACGTGGTTTGTTTTTTGTGTTTTTTTTCTCTATGTGGATGTTCATTTATTTCAACACTGTTTGTTGAAAAGACTGTCCTTTCCCTACTGGACTATCTTGGCACCTTGGGTGGAAATCAGTTGTCCATATAATTGTAGGTCTGCCTCTGGACTCTGTGTGCTTTCACCAGTGCCTGAAGACCAAGTATCTTGATTACTGTAGCAGCTTTGAGTCGACTTGAAATCTAGTCACATGAGTCCTCCAGCTTTGCTCTTCTTTTTCAGAATGACTTTGGCTACATCCTTTGCATTTTCATATACATTTTAGAATCTGCTTGGGTTTTTTGTTTGTTTGTTTTGTTTTGTTTTGTTTTCTTGAGACAGGGTCTCACTCTGTCGCCCAGGCTGGAGTGCAGTGGTGCAATATCGGCCTGCTGCAGCCTCAGCCTCCCTGGGCTCAGGTGATCCTCTCACCTCAACCTTCCGAGGACCTGGGACTACAGATGCGCACCACTATGCCCAGCTAATTTTTGTATTTTTTATAGAGATGGGGTTTCGCCATGTTGCCCAAGCTGGTCTCGAACTCCTGGGCTCAAGTGATCTGCCTGCCTCAACCTCCCTAAGTGCTGGGATTACAGGCGTGAGCCACCACACTCGATGTATCTGCTTGTTTTTTCACACAACAAAACCTACTGAGAGTTTGATTGAGATAGATTTTGTGTGTGTGTAAAAATGTGCTGTCTTTGTGGTTAATGAAATGACAGTGGTGAGACTGATACAGAAAGACCCTTTAAGGAGACCTGACAAACATCTAAATGACAGAGGGTGGTAGCATCAACGAGGGCAGCTGAGTAGAAAATAAGTGGGTGGATTTGAGAGAGATTGAAAAAGTGAGCAAAGCTGATTGCTGATCTTTAACTGGTGGCTACCTTAGAACCATAATCATGGGAATTAGAGAGCTGAACTTCCAAAAGAGGCCTGCAGATAAATGTGGCAGGTGGACAGAAGAAAAACTTCAAATGCAAAAGCATGTCCCCTTTGTCCATGGGGTTTTCCCATGTATTTGTCTTGTTTGAGCCAGGGGATCATCTTTAATTCTTGGTGAACATGCCCACCATCTAAGTAACAAGTGCTTCTGAGGTAAGTGAGAATTAGGACTTAATTTTGAAGGAAAGCAGACTTCAGAGCAGCAGGCAGACCTCTCTCCAGTGAGCCACCAGGGCACGTGAGCAGCAGATCTCAATTAGAACTCTGAGTCGAAGCCCCTGGCTCTGTGCTTGGCCTGGGAAGCATGTTGCTTCTGGACTCCTACAGACTGGAAGCAGAAAAGCCACTAACTAGTTAGAGGCCTCTTGGGGTCAGGTAGTTTGGTTTCTTGCTAATTGCAGCCTTATTCAGTTCTCATGTTGAAGTACTGTCTCTGAGCCGTTGGGCCTGTACCTCATTCAGGTTGTATGTTGCCATCAGCAGGATGTAGCACACCTTGTGCAGTGTTGGAAGGAAATGTTAGCCCTCTGTCCATCTGTGGGTTTGAGAGAAATGCTCCCAGTCGTTTATGAGCTCATCAGCTTTCCTTCACAGCGCATGACCTTCACGTTCCATAAGTTGATCAATTCATAAAATTTGCTGAAAAGACTATGTGGGTGTCAGGAGTTAATGAGATAATAAAGAGACGGAATTTGCACAGTGTTGATTTTATGATATAGTAATGTTTCCAGTGGCACTGTTTAAATTTCATTCAAGTAGAAATAAAATGAGCTAAAAGCCAGGCAAGGTGGCTCATGCCTGTAATCCCAGCACTTTGGGAGGCCGAGGTGGGCGGATCGTGAGGTCAGGAGATTGAGACCGCCCTGGCTAATACGGTGAAACCCCATCTCTATTAAAATACAAAAAATATTAGCCGGGCGTGGTGGCGGGCGCCTGTAGTCCCAGCTACTCAGGAGGCTGAGGGAGGAGAATGGCATGAACCTGGGAGGCAGAGCTTGCAGTGAGCCAAGATCGTGCCACTGCACTCCAGCCTGGGCAACAGAGCGAGACTCCGTCTCAAAAAAAAAAAAAAAGGCTAAGACACTCATCTATATTTCTGGAATTATTTTGTGTCTTTTATAAAGACTGTACTATCATTGAAAATGTTGAAATCAGATTCTAAATTTATCATCATTGAAAATGTTGAAATCAGATTCTAAATTTAGAAAATTGACTTTTCTTTGGCATATATGATGCTTTTATGTGGTGGTTAATTCTCAGTTTACGTCTTTTTTTTTTTTTTCCCTTGAGACAGAGTCTCGCTCTGTCGCCCAGGCTGGAGTGCAGTGATGCGATCTCGGCTCACTGCAGCCTCCTCCTCCCAGGTTCAAGCGATTCTCCTTCCTCAGCCTCCTGAGTCGCTGGGACTACAGGCACGTGCCACCACACCTGGCTAATTTTTTGTAATTTTAACAGAGACTGAGTTTCACCATGTTAGCCAGGCTGGTCTCGATTTCCTGACCTGGTGATCTGCCTACCTTGGCCTCCCAAAGTGCTAGGATTACAGGCGTGAGCCACCATGCCTGGCTGTACTTTTTAAATAGAGTGATTTTGGCCATCTTCTTTGCTGTTAATATTGCACACTGTCTGTTTTCCCATAGTGGTGGTATCTCCATCAAGGCTTCTGCAAATATGGACCTCATGAGGGCTGACATGGGAGGAGCTGCAACTATATGCTCAGCCATTGTGTCTGCTGCAAAGCTCAATTTGCCCATTAATATTATAGGTAAGTGGGGAAAGGGATTACATCTCAGAGAGCTTCTGGATTCCAGCCAGGTGGAGAACAGAAACAACAGATATGATTTCCCCTAATCCAAAAAGATAAGAAATGATTTTTAAATAGTCATCAAGCAGAAGCTATTTAGCTCAGATAAGTGTTTTACTGTCTGAGCTGATTGAGCTGAATGTGTCTTGCAGCCCGTGGGCTGTAACTGGAATTGATTTGTTTTACTTCTGCAAAAGGTGGTTAGCGGTCAGGAGCACATAATGTCAACTTTGTAGTTGACATCATGAAATGTGCTTGGTACCTGGGGTAGCAGGACATTGCTGGCTCATGGCCTCGTAGGATTGTGGCCGGTGAAATGGCACAACACACAGAAAGTGCCTAGGACAGAAAAAGTGCTCATTATGTGGCAGTTCTTAGTAGTGGAAGATACAAACTCCCAGGCACAGTGCTGGGAGTTTGTATAATAGCATTGCTCATACTCATTTCAGAGCAGACGGGGAAGGAGGAGAGAGTCTTAGGTTAAATAATAATGCCCAGAGTCATGTCCATTGCACAAGGAAGGTAGAATTGGAGTCCAGGTCTGTCAGACATGCCCCCCTCCTTCACTGTCATAGGCCTTTTATTTCCTGAACTATTTAAAAGTCAGTTGCAGACATCATGACATGTCCTCTAAGAAAAAGGACATTCTGTGTAATGACAAAACCATTATCTTTTCCAAGGATTAATACAGTAACCTAATTCAAGTTTCCAGTTGTGTAAAAAACGTCCATTTTATTTATTTATACTTAGGGTTTTTTTTTTTGTTTTTTGGGGTTTTTTTGAGACAGAGTTTTGCTCTTGTTGCCCAGGCTGGAGTGCAATGGCACAATCTCGGCTAATCGTAACCTCCGCCTCCTGGGTTCAAGCGATTCTTCTGCCTCAGCCTCTTGAGTAGCTGGGACTACAGGCACGTACTACCATGCCCAGCTAATTTTGTATTTTTAGTAGAGACCGGGTTTCTCCATGTTGGTCAGGCTGGTCTCGAACTGACCTCAGGTGATCTGCCCGCCTTGGCCTCTCAAAATGCTGGGATTACAGGCATGAGCCACCACGCCCGGCCTATATTTAGCTTTTGAATCCAGAAACTAATCAAGGACCACATGTTGCTGTTGGTGCTATGTCCCTCGAGATTTCTTGAGTCTAGACCGTATTCCTGTTTTCTTCCATGGCATTAGCAGTTTTGAAGGGTCTAGGCTTGTTTTGTGATATTCTGCAATTTGTATTTATCTGAACTGCTTCTTCTTGATTAGAATCAAGTTTGACTTCTTTGGGAAGAATGCTACATGGCTGATGTGTACATCTTGTTGCTGACACATCATGTCAGTTGTGTCATTGGTGACGTTTGATCAGTGCGTTAAGGTGGCCTTTGTGTCTTGCTGCTCATGGCTCGCAGGTGGCCTCTTGTCCCATGGGTGGCATGTTTGGACCCAGCATGTACTGTGTGCTTTCATATATTCTTTCCAATAGGTCTGGCCCCTCTTTGTGAAAATATGCCCAGCGGCAAGGCCAACAAGCCAGGGGACGTTGTTAGAGCCAGGAACGGGAAGACCATCCAGGTTTGTAAATGCTAGACATGGCACTCCCCATCCGGCATCCTCAGGAATCCCATGGTAGCCGCATAACCACAGCTTGGATGGGTACAGAGACCCAGCACCATATTAGGGGAGGGTACTGTCATTAGTGCTGAGTAGCCTTTCTTACTTTTTCCTTTTCCTTTCCTGAAATGGGGTCTCGCTGTGTCACCCAGGCTGTAGTGCAGTGGCGTGATCATGGCTCACTGCAGCCTTGACCTCCCCAGGCTCAGGTGATCCTCACACCTTAGCGTTCTGAGTACCTGGGACCACAGGTGCATGCCACCATGCCTGGCTAATTTTTTTGTAGAGACAGAGTTTTGCCATGTTGCCCAGGCTGGTCCCGAACTCCTAGACTCAAGTGATCTGCCCACCTTGGCCTCCCAAAATGCAAGGATTACAGGTGTGAGCTACCTTTCCCAGCCCCTGAGTAGCTTTTCTTGCAAAGGCAGAAGTATCTCTTTTTGAAATTTTGAAGAATGTTTTTCCAGATGGATTGTTCCTACCACTTCCTGTATGCTGTACACACACGTTTCGGTGAATTTGCCGCCAGCCCTGCAGAGTGTGGCAAAGCAGTAAAACTGTGGGCTATCTTGTGGATCTACCTGTGCTATGAGTGACTTTTTTCCATTTTAGCTGTTGAGGTGGAAAACGCTGTCCTACATCATGGGCCCTGCACTCAAGGGGATGTGGCAGCAGGTCCTCCATGTGGCACATGCATGCACGTGTGTACAAGCCACCCATAATGACCGGACCTCTATTTAAAAGAAGGGAATATAGTTAGGGAGTGTTACTGAAGTTGCAAGAGTTTTCATTTTTAGGATTGAGACTGCCATGTAGCTGTAGCTTCTTTAGCTCTTTAACCGCGTTTGCAGAAATCTTTACATTTTTCCCCTTCTTCTTACGAAGTTACGGGTAAAGTGGGCTAGACATTTTTCTATTTATTTTGGCTTCCAAAGTCATCAACCTTAGTCATCAGCTCTGATACAGGGATTATTATATTATAATTATTAGTAGTATTTTATTTTTAATTAGAAATGGGGTTTCACTATCTTGCCCAGGCTGGTGTCAAACTCCTGAGCTCAAGCTATTTGCCCACCTCTGCCTCCCAAGGTGCTGGGGGATTAAATAATATTTGCTCTCCCGATCAGATGTGTTCCTATTCTCATTGAAGTATATGAATGGTTTTGATAATGACACACGTCACAGTAGCTTTTTCCAACTTTTCTGTCGAACACTGTTGCAAGTGTCTAGTTTTCATATTCGTTACTCATGCTGTTACCCTTTCTGTTTTTGACCCTCTGCAGGTTGATAACACTGATGCTGAGGGGAGGCTCATACTGGCTGACGCGCTCTGTTACGCACACACATTTAACCCGAAGGTCATCCTCAATGCTGCCACCTTAACAGGTCAGACCACGCACTTGCCTTGATTTTGTTTGAAGGAAGTCTTGTTTGTTGCATGGTTTTCACACACTATACTTGGGCATGATTTTGCTAAAATTTGGCTTGGTCCATTGGCATTCAAAGAGCTTTCACCAGAGGAATTATTCTGCAGTTGTAAAATGTTTTGAATATTAGGTTTGTTGTTTTAAAACATTCCAGGCTGTACCTTTTTCGTTTGTTTTTTGAGACGGAGTCTTACTCTGTCGTCCAGGCTACAGTGCAGTGGCGTGATCTCGGCTCACTGCAATCTCTGCCTCCGGAGTTCAAGCGATTTTCCTGCCTCAGCCTCCCAAGTAGTTGGGATTACAGGTACGCGCCAACATACCCAGTGAATTTTTGTATTTTTAGTAGATACAGGGTTTTTGCCATGTTAGCCAGGCTGGTCTTGAACTCCTGACCTCAGGTGATCTACCTGCCTCGGCCTCCCAAAGTGCTGGGGTTACAGGCATGAGCCGCTGCACCTGGCCTAATTTTTATATTTTAGTAGAGATGGGGTTTTTGCCACGTTAGCCAGGCTGGTCTTGAACTCCTGACCTCAGGTGATCTGCCCGCCTTGGCCTCCCAAAGTGCTGGGATTATAGGCGTGAGCCACCATGCCCAGCCTGGGCTGTACCTTTAAACAAAGAAATAACATGTGGGCCAGATGAGCTCATCTAGAGTGACATCTAAAAATGATGTTAAGAGCTGGGAGCAGTGGCTCACGCCTGTAATCCGAACACTTTGGGAAGCCGAGGTGGGCAGATCATGAGGTCAGGAGATCAAGACCATCCTGGCCAACCTGGTAAAACCTTGTCTCTACTAAAAATACAAAAATTAGCTGGAGGTGGTGGCGCGTGCCTGTAATCCCAGCTACTCTAGAGGCTGAGGCAGGAGAATCGTTTGAACCCAGGAGGCAGAGGTTGCACTCAGCCAAGATCGCACCACTGCACTCCAGCTTGGTGAAAGAGCGAGACTCCCTCTCAAAAAAAAAAAATTAAATTAAATTTTAAAAAATGATGTTAAGAGATGGTTTCTGTTACAATTATCATTTGATACAGATCTGAAAAGATAATGATAAATCCCCAAGTCAATAGCTTTCTTTTACTTTTTATAACTAATTGTAATGTATCTGATATCCTCTGAGCTTTCAGAGCCTTTTTTTTTTTCCCACCCCCCCGGAACTTTTTATACTTGACGTTATAAGGAAATAAAAACATTTTACAGGGTAGCAGGATCCTCATTTAACAAGTGACACAGTGTGAAGCCTGCGCTTTAAGGCCAGGCTCAGGTGGAACTCCCAGCTGTGCCACCTGCTAGTCAGTTAGCCAGGCAAGTTCTTTATCCCTTTTGAGCATTGGTAGCTGGGGACAATTCCATCTGCCTGGAAGAGTTGTAAAGGCTGGAGGGAGTTTTTGGAAAGCCTCTTTAATATAGGCTGTGACACCACCAGCCCTGGAGGGCCGGGAATAGATTCCTAAAGGGATGACTAATTTCTGAATCTTAAAGTCAGACTCTACCACTTTTAAGATGAAAATTTAGATCATTTTTTATCCTTTGGTCTTATTCTTGCCCTGGTCATGGTCAGCCTTTACTTTGGCAGAAATCACGTTCCCTTTTATATGTAGGTCTAAAATAGTCCATAGGTCTATTGCTAAGAGTTCTTTTTCAAAGCTGGTATTATAGTGTTTCCATGGTTTTTGGTCTACCTATTCAGTTTAGCAAACACTTTAAGCTGAAAAGCAGAGCTTCTAGGGTGGGGGGTTGGGGGAGGCAGTGGCAGTGAAGCAGGTACCCCCTTACTGTAAATGAGGAATCACAGAGGATGGATACATCAGATACATCAAGTTCTACAACTTAAACACAACCTTCGTAATTACCACTTGGGAAATACTTCTCCTCGATGCTTAATAGCAGCATTCTACCCCGCTTTTTTCTCAGTCTGAGGGGTTGAGAAGGTGGGAAAGGCCCTAAGTAACCAAGGGTGACCTTCTGGGTGTACTTTCAGCCCACACCGGGTGATGGTTCCCCAAATACTATAGAGCCCTTTGTGAGTTCCAGAAGCTAGGATTCCAAGAGGAGAATAAGAACCAGTTTCTAAGCTTAGGCTCTTGATAGGAGGAAGTACACAGTCTTCAGAAATAGAAGACCTGATTTTAAAACTTGTTCTCACTTGTAATAACACATGACTTTGGGCCGGGCGCGGTGGCTCAAGCCTGTAATCCCAGCACTTTGAGAGGCCGAGACGGGCGGATCACGAGGTCAGGAGATCGAGACCATCCTGGCTAACACTGTGAAACCCTGTCTCTACTAAAAAATACAAAAAACTAGCCGGGCGAGGTGGCGGGCACCTGTAGTCCCAGCTACTCGGGAGGCTGAGGCAGGAGAATGGCGTGAGCCCGGGAGGCGGAGCCTGCAGTGAGCTGAGATCCGGCCACTGCACTCTAGCCTGGGCGACAGAGCGAGACTCCGTCTCAAAAGAAAAAAAACATGACTTTGGACTAGGCTTTAGTTGTCTCATCCGTAAAAGGGGTATAACAACACCTCGTTCACAGGAAGGATGCCTGCCAAGATTAAAGGAGACGATACAGGTTGATGTGCATGGCCCAGTACATCATAGACACTGAACAGATCTTAGTGTGCTGTGAAAGGCAGGCCATACCCCAGATTGTAGGAACAGTGACGTATTCGGGGATGGCCACCCAATCACGGTGCTTCTCTTCATTTTCTTAATGCATGGGCATAGTTTAGTATGGAATGACTCTGGTGCTGTCCTCACTTTCCTTGGGGCTTTGATGTTTCTTCCAGACAATGAGCAATTCTGGTAACATCCATCAGTGAGCATCACAACACAGGGCTCCAAGTGTGCCTTGTGAAGGAAAACGGGAAGTATGCCTCTGCTACTAGTAGTTCTGAAATGGGTGGTGGTAATTATTCTGGAATTAGAGAAAATAAACTATTTAAATATATAATGAAATCATCTTTACAGCTGTGTCCCAACTGGACCACCTTAAATATTTATGCCTGCCATTTTCTATTACTTTAAGAGAAGATGACATGTTCTTTTTTGAGGGGATTGTTCATCTTTTCTGTGACAAATTTTAAAACTGATAGATGACTTTTAGGGGGTTGATTGAAATATTTTGAGGACAAGTGAATAATTATGTGAAAAACCACTAACTTGAAAAGTATTAATGGGTATGTATATATTATCCCTCAGTATGCATGGGGGATTGGTTCTAGGATTCCCCCACAGATGCCAAACCCACAATGCTCACATCCCTTATGTAAAATGGCGTAGTATTTAAATATAACCTATGTACATCCTGCAGTATACTTAAGTCATCTCTAGATTACTTATACTGCGTAATACAATATAAAGCTATGTAAATATTCATTACACTGTATTGTTTAGGGAATAATGACAAGAAAAAAGAGTCTGTGTGTGCTCAGTAGCGATGCAGCCATCTCCCCCGCTTCAAAATACTTCGTGTCTGCATTTGGTTGACTTCATAGATGCAGAACACATGGATAACAGAGGGCTGACTAGTTAGTAGTATCTTCAAGTTCCAGTTTTCCTTGGGAGAGATGCTCATGAGCAGTTTCTTGTAAAGACATGGTTAAGAATTTAAGGAGCAACTTGGTCATACTTGGCATTACAGGGAGCAAATGCCACCTTGTGAAGACTGTAGATTTCCCCCAGTTTCAGTGCTGTCTCCTCTGACGTTCCATATGCGTGGTGGGTTCAGTGCTTGTCCTGATACTGAAGGATACTAAGGTTGGCTTTTCCTTTCAATAAATACTTAACTCCTTTATGCCAGGCAGTGTGCTTTCTGGGCCTAAGGATATGCATAGGAAGCAGATGTGTTCCTTGACTCAGTGCTTACAGATGGGCCAGGCAAGTAACAAATGAGACTGCCGAGAGCTAATACCACAACTAAAGGAGGCAGCACTAATGGCTGTACCTGATGGTCTCTTCTCAAGATGATCTGCAAATCTAGATTTTTAAGTTGATTTTTTAAAAATATACTAATTAGAAAAAAACTAAAGACGAAACAAGTAAATATGATGCAGTGATAATAGATATCAAAGTCTTATAGCAATACTTAAATGTGATTAAAATTGATGAAAAAATTAGATTCCTCAGTGCCAGTAGTATGTAAGTTACGATACCTCCATCCAGTGGACTATTTTTAAATCATTAAAAAGACTTTCAAACATTTGTTTATAAAAAAGGAATAATTTTTTCTTTTTTTTGAGACGGAGTCTCGCTCTGTTGCCGAGGCTGGAGTGCAGTGGCATGATCTCAGCTCACTGCAACCACTGCCTCCCAGATTCAAGCCATTCTCCTGCCTCAGCCGCCTGAGTAACAGGGATTATAGGCATGCGCCACCACACCCAGATTTTTGTATATTTAGTAGAGATGGAGTTTCACCATGTTGGTCAGGCTGGTCTCGAACTCCTGACCTCAAGTGATCCACCCGTCTTGGCCTCCCAAAATGCTGGGATTACAGGTGTGAGCCACCGCGCCTAGCCAAAGAGGAATAGAATAAATTTTTAAAGCATTAAAGGAAGAACATGGCGGGCGTGATGGCTCACACCTGTAATCCCAGCACTTTCGGAGGCCAAGGCGGGCGGATCATGAGGATCTTGATCAGGAGATCAAGACCATCCTGGCTAACACGGTGAAATCCCCTCTCTACTAAAAATACCAAAAAAATTAGCCAGGCGTGGTGGCACGTGCCTGTAGTCTCAGCTACTCGGGAGGCTGAGGCAGGAGAATGGCATGAACCCAGGAGGCGGAGGTTGCAGTGAGCCGAGATCACGGCACTGCACTCCAGCCTGGGCGACAGAGCAAGACTCCGTCTCAAAAAAGGAGGAACACACATTTGAACATGTACAGGATGGTCTTAAGTGTTTCTTATGAAAGTTTAGAAGTTGGGCTGGGCATGATGGTTCACGCCTGTAATCCTAGTGCCTTGGGAGGCTGACATGGGAGGGTTGCTTGAGCCCAGGAGTTCAAGACCAGCCTGAGCAACATGAGACCCCATCTATACAACAAGAAA
Source organism: Colobus angolensis palliatus (assembly GCF_000951035.1). Classification (NCBI taxonomy): domain Eukaryota; kingdom Metazoa; phylum Chordata; class Mammalia; order Primates; family Cercopithecidae; genus Colobus; species Colobus angolensis. The sequence continues at coordinate 2,233,383 of NW_012116088.1, read as the reverse complement.
TAGTTGTTTTTTGTTTGTTTGTTTTGAGATGGAGTTTCGCTCTTGTTGCTCAAGAGGCTAGAGTGCAATGGTGCGATCTTGGCTCACAACAACCTCTGCCTCCCAGGTTCAAGCAGTTCAAATGATTGTCCTGCCTCAGCCTCCTGAGTAGCTGGAATTACAGGCATGTGCCCCATGCCCGGCTAATTTTGTATTTTTTGTAGAGACAGGGTTTCTCATGTTGGTCAGGCTGGTCTCAAACTCCCAACCTCAGGTGACCCGCCCGCCTCAGCCTCCCAAAGTGCTGGGATTACAGGCATGAGGCATTGCGCCTGGCCTTTTTTTTTTCTTTTTCTTTTGAGACAGAGTCTCACTCTGTCGCCCAGGCTAGACTGCAATGGTGTGATCTCAACTCACTGCAACTTCCGCCCCCTGGGTTCAAGTGATTCTTCCTGTCTCAGCCTCCCGAGTAGCTGGGATTACAGGTGCCCACTACCACGCCTAATTTTTGTATTTTTAGTAGAGACGAGGTTTCTCCATGTTGACCAGGCTGGTCTTGAACACCTGACCTCAGGTGAGCTGCCCATGATGGGATTACAGGTGTGAGCCACCGTGCCCTGCCCAAAAAGAAATTTTTAATTAGCTGGGCATGGCGGCATGTACCTGTAATTCCAGCTACTCAGGAGGCTGAGGCAGAAGGATCACTTGAGCCCAGGAGTCTGAGGCTGCATGCAGTGAGCTCTGATCACACCACTATACTGCAGCCTGGGTGACAGTGAGACCTTTCTCAAAAAAAAGGTTTAGAGGTCTGGAAGGAAATGTCAAAAATAGGTAACAGTTATTCCTACAATGAAATTATTGGTCAAATTCAGTAGGTTCCTTTTGTGCATTTCCTAATAATTTAAGTGAATTCTGACTTGAAAAACATAACAATATGGTAAGTATTTACAGGAAAGATTTTCTAAGCTTATCTATTTTTGAAAATGAGGAAGCCATTAAATAGGTTACATGCTAAGGTTTCCGTCTGCGGGGCGTAGGAGCCCATTTTGCCTGGAGAGACTGCACTTGACCTGAGGGCTTGTGTTTTACAGGTGCCATGGATGTAGCTTTGGGGTCCGGTGCCACTGGGGTCTTTACCAATTCATCCTGGCTCTGGAACAAACTCTTCGAGGTAGGAATAATATTTGTATATCTAAATTGTAGAGATGGTGAATAAATTATGCTAGCCTTAGAAGGGTAGACTTCTTCAACCCTGTGTTAAAGAGATTTTTATGCTGCACGTTTGCCTTTGAATTGAAAATGAACTGCAGCAATAAATTGAGTTCAGTGGCATTGGGTTTTCCACAAATGCTCCTAAAGGAGGGGATGATGCCCCCTGCTCCCCTCCGGTAACCTCAAGAGTCCCGTGAAAATGTCTCACAAACACTGTGGTCATAGTTTAGAATCCCTGAGGTAGAAACGGCTTTGAAGACAGCTTTGTGGAGCAGCGTTTGTGACTGCGTGTCGTGAGTCATGTAAGGGAGTTCACCCTGCAGCGATGAGGGTGTCTTCAGACTGCTTGCTCTGTGCCTCCCTCCATGACCCTTCACAGCCAGCCTCTTCCCAGTAGTCACCCCCATTTCCATACACACACACACACACACCCTCACTTACTGCCATTGGTTTTCAACTGCCCATGCCACTGTTAGCCTAACTCAGCCTGTCTCTGTGACAGGCCAAGTGACTCTGGCCTCCTGATACCTGGTTCATGTGATAATCCTCTCTTGGGCTGCCTTCTCCTGTGATTCTCCTGTCCCATCTCTTCATCTATTCCCTTTGGCTGGTGTTCAGTTCAAGGACATAGGCTCTTTCTACTCTACACAGTCCTCACAGCCAACACATGTGCCTGATGGCTCCCGTCTCTCTCCTGAGCCCCAGCGTCTGTGTACCCATGTGGTTGCTAGACAGCTCCAGCCGGCTGCTTACTCATTCAACTAGTAATTAATGGGAGCTTACTCGGTGCTAGTGGGGGACAAACATAAAATGTCCCCAAATATAATCTTGAGGGTGGTTTAAGGTCTAAACTTATTTTCACCCTAAACTGCTTCTCCTTCATATATGTCATCATTCGTGAAGCCCAGCTTTCCCAGCTCTGCAATACTCAGCCCCATCATCTCCTTCCAGGCCGGGCCAGGAACCTCTCCTCTGGCCTCCCACATAACTGTTACCCTCTCTTTCATGGCACCCACAACATTGTTGTTTTGACTTTTAAAAATCATTTAAGCTTTAAAAAAAAAATCTCAGTTATATGTGCATAAATCAACAATCAGCAGCCCACAGTCTGTTTTCCAGAAGGCAGCCACTTTCAACCCTTGGCTGATTCATCTAGTATTTACTTATGTCTTAAAATAACAGCTTATATTGCTGCTTCTTGATTTTTCTCTTTTAGGTCTTTGACTTTTTACCAGTGAGTTTAATAATCTGTTTATGTATCTGTTTCTCCTACCAGCCTGTAGGCCCTTGGGTGACTCAGATAGTAGTATTTCAGCACACCTGATGGTGCTCAGTAGTTCAGTAAACGATGAATGAGTGAGTGGGTAAATGATGAATGAATGAATGTGGTCACTTTGTCTCAGGGTTTCAGTGATACAGCCCAGTCATGTGTTTCTGTCACGTTGAAGTGACCTGCCACGTAAGAACTCTTTCACCCTGATCAACCCACAAAGCCTGTAATTGTAGTTTGATGATTTTAGCAAAATGCCCTACAGATTTGTGAAATTGCGTCACAGCTTTCCTGCTTTCTTTTTATTATTTATTTATTTATTTTTGAGATGGAGTCTCACTCTGTCGCCAGGTTGGAGTGCCATGATGCGATCTTGGCTCACTGCAACCTCTGCCTCCTGGGTTCAAGCGATTCTCCTGCCTCAGCCTCAGAAGTAGCTGGGACTGCAGGTGCGTGCCACCACGCTCAGCTAATTTTTTGTATTTTTAGTAGAGACCGCGTTTCACCATGTTGGCCAAGATGGTCTTGATCTCTTGACCTCATGATCCACCCGCCTCAGCCTCCCAAAGTGCTGGGATTACAGATGTGAGCCACCGTGCCTGGCCTCCTGGTTTCTTTTATAGTTCTAAAAGAAATATTTTAATGAGTGGACACAATTCTGAATCCTATTTTACAGTTTCATGTTTTAGAGTAACAGGTTAGAACAACTCTTCCTTCATGCATTGAGCATGTTAATGCCATGAATTTCCCAGAACTGCCTCATCCACTCTTCTACCTGTCATACCTGTTTCTTCTCTAGGCCAGCATTGAAACAGGGGACCGTGTCTGGAGGATGCCTCTCTTCGAACATTATACAAGACAGGTTGTAGATTGCCAGCTTGCTGATGTTAACAACATTGGAAAATATAGGTATGTAAGATAAGCTAAATGTACATTTATACAATCATCCTTGATTGCCAAAATAGCTATTTTCAATTTTATCCCCTTATAAAAGGTTTAACTATTTAATATCCTTTCGGTGTAGTGCTTGTAAGCTTTTTAATGTCTTTTAAAAAGCTTTTTAATGTCTTTTAAAAAGCTTTTGAAAGCTTTTTAATTTTCAAGTATATCTTCAACCAGGTCTCAAAATTTGTTTCTAATCTAACAGTAATTTTAAGTAAATGGTAAGGGAAAGAGATGGAAAATACGGGAAATCATTACCATAGCAAAAAGGAATATGGAATGTATCCTTTACTGCTTAAAGCAATATCTGAAAGTAAATATTCTGAAAGTGATATGTGGGTTAGCATCTTAATAGGTCCTATGAGCTTGACTCTTGTTCTCTGGTTATAGAATGTACTTAAGAATGTGAGATCTCAGTGCACAGTTACATGGGGTTGTAAAGTGCTTTTTGTCTTTCTCTTCAGATCTGCGGGAGCATGTACAGCTGCAGCATTCCTGAAAGAATTCGTGACTCATCCTAAGTGGGCACATTTAGACATAGCAGGTGTGATGACCAACAAAGATGAGGTTCCCTATCTCCGGAAAGGCATGACCGGGAGGCCCACAAGGACTCTCATCGAGTTCTTACTTCGTTTCAGTCAAGACAATGCTTAGTTCAGATACTCAAAAATGTCTTCACTTTGTCTTAAATTGGACAGTTGAACTTAAAATGTTTTTGAATAAATGGATGAAAATCTTTTAATGGAGACAAAGGATGTTATTTAAAAATGTAGAACACAATGAAATTTGTATGCCTTGAGTTTTTTTTCATTTTACACAAAGATTTATAAAGGTAAAGTTAATATCTTACTTGACAAGGATTTTTAAGATACTCTATAAATGATTAAAATTTTTAGAACTTCCTAATCACTTTTCAGAGTATATGTTTTTAATTGATAAGCAAAATTGTACCTCAGATTTGTGATGCTAGGAACATGAGCAAACTGAAAATTACTATGCACTTGTCGGAAACAATAAATCCAACTTTTGTGCCCTCTGGTGTGGCTCTGATATTTACTTACATATTGCTACAAACCCACTAACTCATTAGTGGAATATCATTCGTCTTTGTAGCCATGTTATATGAACTATGTAATTAAATTGGCACACAGTGGTCTATGTATTTTCTCAATGTTCCTCATCACTTAAAACTACTCAGTGATTGAGCTCATCAGTTTGGGTAATAGTGGCTTGGCACATGATTTCCAAAATGAATCAGTCAGAATGATATTAACTAACCATTGTTGACTTACCATCTGCCAGACACTGTCCTCAGTGTTTTCAGGTATTAAATTATTGAGTCCTACCCAATGAGACAGGTACTATTATTACCCTCATATGACAGATGAGGGAAATGAGGCACAAGAGAGGTTTAGTAACATGCCACTGATGTCACAGAGCAAGTAACTGGTAGCTCAAAGTTCAAGCCAGGTGGTCTGGCTGCTGCACTGGTACACCGCAGTGCTCTTTTGCAGTTCAGTGACTTGAATGGATGTAGAATTTATTTGAAGTACTGAAGTAAGAAACATGACCACAGGCCAAGCACAGTGGCTAATGCCTGTAATCCCAGCATTCCAAGAGGCCAAGGCAGTAGGATTGCTTGAGGCCAGGAGTTTGAGACCAGTTTGGGCAACATAGTTAGACCCTTGTCTCTCTTTTATGAAATTTTAAAAAGAAACAAGCCAGCAACAGCGTGTTGATAAAAGAAATGATCATAAAAGGGACTGTCAGCTGAGTCCAGCTACTCTGGAGGCTGAGGTGGGAAGATTGCTTGAGCCTGGAGGTCAAGGCTGCAGTGAGCCCTGATTATGCCACTGCACTCCACCCTGAGTGAAAGAGCAATAACCTGTCTTGGGCCAGGCGTGGTGGTTCACACCTGTAATCCCAGCACTTTGGGAGGCCAAGGCCGATGGATCACAAGGTCAGGAGTTCAAGATCAGCCTGGCCAATATGGTGAAACCCCATCTCTACTAAAAATACAAAAGAAATTAGCCAGGCTTGGTGGCACATGCTTGGAATCCCAGCTACTAGGGAGACTGAGGCAGGAGAATTGCTTGAACCTGGGAGGTGGATGTTGCAGTAAGCCAAGATTGCACCACTGCACTCCAGCTTGGGCAACAGAGCTAGACTCCATCTCAAACAAAAAACAAAAAAACCTCTTTCAAAAAGCAGGTGGGGAGGCAGGCAGATGCCGTGGCTCACACCTGTAATCTCAGCACTTTGGGAGGCCATGGTGGGAGGATAACTTGGAGCCCAGGAGTTTGAGACTACCCTGGGCAACATAGTGAGACCCTGTCTCTATAAAAAAAAAAAAATTTAAGGCTGGGTGCAATGGCTCACACCTGTAATCCCAGCAATTTGGGAGGCTGAGGCAGGTGGATCACAAGGTCAAGAGACAGACCATCCTGGCCAACATGGTGAAACCCCGTCTCTACTAAAAATACAAAAATTAGCTGGGTGCGGTGGCGCATGCCTGTAATCCCAGCTACTCGGGAGGCTGAGGCAGGAGAATCCCTTGAACCCGGGAGGCAGAGGTTGCAGTGAGCCGAGATCGCACCACAGCACTCTAGCCTGGCGACAGCGAGACTCCATCTCTGAATGAATGAATGAATGAATGAATAAATAAATAAATAAATAAATAAGCGGGGTGTTGTGGTGGTGCACTGGTTGTCCCAGCTACTCAGAAGGCTGGGGCAGGAGGATTGTGTGAGCCCAGGAGTTTGAGGCTGCAGTGAGCTATGAGTGAGTTATGAGCCACCGTACTCTAGCTGGGGCAACAGACCAAGACCCCATCTCTTAAAAAAAAAAAGACTGTCTATAGGTAAAACTGTTTGCTCGCCTCCTGAGACTATAACCAATCAACATGATTCCATTGGTGCAGACTTAGAACAAAGCTCTCCTCTTTTTTACTTTTGTATCCGATTAATCAAATTAATCCATCAATGGGATGTGTGCCCTTTTTATAACTTCGAAAATGTTTGACAGGAAAAGCTCTTTGTTACTGTTAATTTTAACATTTAAAGAAATTTGACATGCAAAAATATTGTATATCTAAACTGGTTTACAGAGGGAATGGAAATGGGCATGCATGTTTGTGGTATTTATTAGAATTAAAACCCGGTAAGTGTAGTGAGCAAACACAGTTTTCCCTGGTTATCCATGTTCAGAAGTCACTTCATCAGGAAAGATGGAATCAGAGGGTTGGAATTACAGGCTTATGAAGGAAACTGAAAACAAATTTATTATGGGTGATACAGAGCCTCAGTCAGGCTTTGATAGAAGGCTTTCTGTCAAAGGCTTTTTATGGATAAAGGAACAATGGAACTCTTGTGTTTACTAGTGTGTGGGATACAAAAAGCATAGCACAGGCCCTGGTTTCGTGTGGCTTACCTAATCTGGTTGAGATTAATTTTTTTTTTTTTTTTTGAAGATAGTCTCATTCTGTCACCCAGGCTGGAGTGCAGTAGCGCAATCTCAACTGACTGCAACCTCTGCCTCCCGGGTTCAAGCGATTCTCATGCCTCAGCCTCCCAGGTAGCTGGGACTACAGGTGCACACCACCACATCCAGCTAGTTTCTGCATTTTTAGTAGAGACAGGTTTTGCCATGTTGCCCAGGCTGGTCTCAAATTCCTGGCCTCAAGTGATCCACCTGTATAGGCCTCCCAAAGTGCTGGGATTACAGATGTGAGCCGCCACCGTGCCTGACTGAGATGAAATTTAATAGTTGTCACTGAACGTGCATCCAGCTGCCAGGAACTTCATGAACTCTCTCTCTCCTAAAAATACAAAAACTAGCTGGGCGTGGTGGCATGTGTCTGTAGTCCCAGCTACCTGGGAGGCTGAGGCAGGAGAAATCACTTGAACCAGGAGGCAGAGGTTATAGTGAGCCAAGATTGCACCACTGCACTCCAACACCAACCTGGGTGATAGATAGGGCATGACTCCCTTTCAAAACAAAAAAAGTTACATTCAAATCACACTAACATTCCATTCCCAACCAGTTGGTTGTTAAACAAATCATGGTTTATTTGACCCAAGTCTCACCACCACTGTCTCAGCTGCCCTGGTACAAGTCACCATCCTCTCTGCACGCCTAGATAACTCTCACTGGTCTCCCTGCCTTCTCCACTTGTTCTCCTGTTATCTGTATGACTAGAAAGATTATTTGAAAACATAAATCAGGCCAGGCCCAATGGCTCATGCCTGTAATCTCAGAATTTTGGGAGGCCAAAGTGGGAGGATCACTTGAGGCCAGGAGCTCAAGATTAGCCTGGACAACATAGTGAGACCTTATCTCTAAAAATTAAAAAAAGGGAGTTACATCGTGTCACTCCTTAACAACTCAGTCTACGCGAAGCACTGTATTAAACTTCTACATACATTATCTTGTTCTTGGTAATTTTTCTAAAGCACTGTTCTGTCATCTTATAAATGAAGTGATGGGTTTTCAGCAAAATCCAAAAAATGTTAGTGCTCTTCTGTGCAGTACTCCAGGGGGACTGCAAGAGAAATACCACTGACCATGCTCTCAGGAAATTTACATTGAGGTTAGGTAAACTGGATATTAATGAGACTTGAAAGGCTGGGCACAGTGGCTCACTCCTGTAATTCCAGCACTTTGGGAGGCCAAGGTAGGTAGATTGCTTGAGCCCAGGACTTCAAGACCAGCCTGGGCAACATGGCAAGACCCCATCTCTACAAAAAATTAGCCAGGTGTGGTGGTGCAGGCCTGTAGTCCCAGCTACTTGGGAGACTGGCTGGGAGAATTGCTGGAGCCTGGGATGTGGAAGTTATGGTGAGCTGTAATTGTGAAGCTGTACTGCAGCCTGGGTGACAGAGTAAGACACTGTCTAAAAAAA
>NW_012116088.1:2223426-2224210 GCF_000951035.1 Colobus angolensis palliatus | reverse complement strand
AAAAGTCTCAGTTTTAACTTCTCAGATAAATATTAGCAGACTTAACTCACATAAACAAAAACTTTGGGATCCTCAATAATTTTTAGGAGTGTAAAGGGGTCTTGAGACCAAAACTGTCTGAAAACTGCTGGAGTAGACTTGTTTCCTCCTGGCAGTCTCTTCTGGTTCTTTCAGTTATCACATATTTATTATGTCTATCTATGCCAGGCACCATTCTAGATTCTGGGGATACAGGTGAATAAGATGGGCAGGCTCTGATGTATGTATAGAACTTATTTTCTAGTTGGTATGTGTATGATAGAGAAGGAGGAGGAGGGTAGGTGATTTAGTTATGAAGAAATGAACAAGATAACTTCAGATTACATAAATGCTGTGAAGAAAATAAAACAGGGTCAAGCACTAGGAGTGGGAATCTAAGTGAAACTGAGGCTGGGAAGATGACTTGATCTGAGACTGAATGGCAAAGGGAAGCTCTTGCTTTTTCTCTGAACATTTCTGCCCTGGCTCACTCCTCTGGCACTGAGCTTCCTGTGGTTCCTTAAACATCCCAGGCAGTATTCTTCTTCAGGGATCCCTCAGTGTAGAAAGCACTCCTAGTTAAATTTTCACACCAGTCACTACAGTCCAGATGTCCTTGGAGAGGCCTTCTCCAATCATCTATCTCAAAGAACACTCCTCCATCACTAGCCATCCCCTTACTGGGTTTCATTTTCCTTCCCAGCTCTTGTCTCTACACAATATTGCTATGTATTTATGTGCTTGTCTCTCTCCTTCCAGAGATTTG
>NW_012116088.1:2211902-2222151 GCF_000951035.1 Colobus angolensis palliatus | reverse complement strand
CTGTTCGTTTGCGTTTTGAGAGACAGTCTCACTTTGTCACCCAGGCTGGAGGAGAGTGGTCTAATCTTGATTTACTACAACCTCTGCCTCCCGGGTTCAAGTGATTCTCCTGCCTGAGTTTCCCAAGTAGGTGGGATTACAGGCCTGAGCCACCGCACCGGAACCATTGTCTGTTTTTATTTTTGTAGAGACAGGGTCCTGCTCTGTCACCCAGGCTGGAGTGCAGTGGCAAGATCACATCTCACTGAAGCCTTGACTTCCTGGGCTCACATGATCCTCCTACCTCAGACTCCTGAGTAGCTGGTACCACAGGCATATGCCAGTGCATCTGGCTAATTAAAAAAAAAAAAAAAATTAGCAGCCATATATGAGCCCTGGCTCATGCCTGTATTCCCAACACTTTGGGAGGCCGTGGCGGGAGAATCACTTGAGCTCAGGAGTTGGCAGTAAGCCAAGATCGCGGCCACTACTCTCCAGCCTGGCGGACAGAGCGACGCTCCTCCTCAAAAAAAAAAAAAAAAAAAAATTAGCAGCCTTATATGAGCCCTGGCTCATGCCTGTATTCCCAACACTTTGGGAGGCCGTGGCGGGAGAATCACTTGAGCTCAGGAGTTGGAGACCAATCTGGACAACATGGTAAAACCCCTGACTCAACTAAAAAAAAAAAAAGCCTGGCGCGACGGCACGCACCTGTGGTCCTAGCTACTTGGGTGGGTGAAGTGGGGGGACTGCTTGAGCCTGGGAGGTCAAGTTCCGATCATGACCCTGCACTCCGGCCTGGGCGACAGAGCGAGACCCTGAGAAAAACGAAAGGAAAAAAAAAAGATTAGCACAGTGACTTTCTCTTTGATGTAACCATAAATATCTAAAAAGAACAGTGCCGCCCACACTGGGAACCTCAACAAAGTTGTTTCCATTATCCATCACCAACCAGAATTCAGGAAGACTTTGCCTGTCTTGTTCCTGCTATAACCAATGACTCAACAAATGTTTGTGGAGAGAGTGGGTGACCCTCTCCTTTTACCAACGGTAAACAGCCCGCGGAAAGAAAAAGTGAGTTAGCCAAAGTCTCTCCAGGCATTTGGGGCAGAGTCGGGACTAGCATAGTAGTATCCCGACTCTCGCGGGAGGGCTCGCTCCACTGTCGTTATGCATTCTCCTTTCCATACAACCAGGTCTAATCCGGTCAAAGTCTTCAATTCTTAAGCTAAGAAAAAAGGAAAATACATGTAAACTCTGTTTTGCGATAGACAAGAAGACAGAAGAATCAAAACTCCTCCTTCCGGAGGCGCAGCACAATCCTTCCACAGCGCGGTCCTGTCACGTGACCACGCGTGGCACACCAGACACCTGACCTGCTGAGGCGGCCTCCGCGCAGGCGCAGTGGACCTCTCTTGCGCCATTCCAGACATGGCGGCTCCGCTAGGGGGTATGTTTTCTGGGCAGCCACCCGGGCCCCCTCAGGCGCCGCCGGGCCTTCCGGGCCAAGCTTCGCTTCTTCAGGCAGCTCCAGGCGCTCCTAGACCTTCCAACAGTACTTTGGTGGACGAGTTGGAGTCATCTTTCGAGGTAATGTAAGACATGGGCGTCTTTGTCCCCAGCCTTCCCTTTTTTCTGAAACGTGAACTGCGCGTACGGGTATCTACTCCAGGGATCCGAGCAACTAATTTACAAATAGGGAAACTGAGGCTTAAAGAACGTAAGTCATTGCTTTAGGCTTCCCCGTGGCCCGTAGTCAATTCAGGTCTGCTGGCGGGCGCGCGTAAACTCGATATTTCTGGAAATGTGGACCCGAAGTTTGCCTAAACTCCAAACTTGGAACCCTTCCAGATTCCCAGCCGGCCGTTGCTATCCCAACCGGTCGTCGGCCACATCCCTGAGCACCGTTTCTTGCATCCCTGCATGTTTATTAAGCCTTTTCGGAGCTCAAAGTTTCATTACTGTGTCCTGTATCCTTTCCGCTGGTCTTCACCCTTAAAAGATCCTAAAGAGACTCTTAGGAGGGGAAATTGACTTCCTTAAATTACCGGGCGCAGCTTGGTACTAGGGGCTGAGGAAAGAGGAATGCTGGCGGTTAGGGAGGGAGGGAGCGCAGATGACCCAATCTCAGTTCTGCCCAAGGAGTTTACCTTGTAGCAAGAAAGGTGAACTGTGTATTGAGGGAAGATAGGTGAAAATAAGTGCTCTGGTGATTTCCAGTGGTCCTTAAAATGGAAGATGAGCTATTCCGGTCTAGTAATAAAGTAATATAACTTCAAATTGGAGTTAACTTTTCCACATTTAAATCCCAATTTTGCCAGGCGTGGTGGCTCACGCCTGTAATCCCAGCACTTTGGGAGGCCGAGGCGGGCGGATCACAAGGTCAGGAGTTCGAGACCAGCCTGACCAACATGGTGAAACCCCGACTCTACTAAAAATACAAAAATTAGCTAGGCATGGTGGCATGCGCCCGTGATCCCAGCTACTCAAGAGAGTGAGGCAGGAGAATCGCTTGAACTCGGCAGACGGAGGTTGCAGTCAGCCGAGATCACGCCATTGCACTCCAGCCTGGGTGACAGAGCTAGACTCCGTCTCAAAAAAATAAAATAAAAATAAATAAAAATCCCAATTTTGTGACTTTTAATATTGTATCTAATAGCACAGTGGTACATTTATAATTATAAATATATACTTTGTAAGGGATTATATTATTCAGACTGCATGGACAAAATGCTTTTACCACATGGATGTACAAAGATTTAGAAATAAATGATTTGAAATGGAGTCTCACTCTCTCGCCCAGGCTGGAGTGCAGTGGGGCAGTTTCGGCTCACCGCAACCTCCGTCTCCTGGGTTCAAGCGATTCTCCTGCCTCAGCCGAGTTGCTGGGATTACAGGCGCCCGCTACCATGCCTGGCTAATTTTTTTTATTTTTGGTAGAGGCGGGGTTTCACCATCTTGGCCAGGCTGGCCTCGAACTCCTGACCTCATGATCCACCCTCCTCCACCTCCTGAAGTGCTGGGATTACAGGCATGAGCCACCGTGCCTAGCCAGAAATAAATGATTTAAAGGACAGAGACCGTTGAGGAGGAGGGAAAGGAGGAGGAGGAGACACCTTTGAGGTGGTGCTAAGTGGTAAAGGAAGGGGCTGGTGAGCTTTAGAGCAGCATCTAGCGTTGTGCTTGAGGGGAGCTGGCTCTCTGTCCTGGGCACTTGTTGAAAGACGGGCCCTGTACAAATCTTAGCCAAAGTTGACTCCCAGCACCCTGCTGCTTAAAAACTTATAGTAGCTGCTTGTTGCTCTTGAGATAAGATCAAGATGTTTAGTGTGGTCTCCCAGGCTTTGCATGTTGAGTTCTTTCCTTCAGACTCATTTTCTTACTCCAGCCACACAAGACTTTCCCAAGTGTACCATTTGTTTTCTCTTTGGGCTTCCAGGCCCCCCCTCAGCTCATTGCGTCACTTCCTCAGTGGACCCTTCCCTGGCATTTTTATTACTTACCATTAAACCAGGCTGCATGAAGTCAGAGACTACCTATTTTGTACCCCCACCCCTCACATTGTGTATCCTGTAGTGCTAATACAGTGGTAGTAGATAGCAAGTGCTAGATGAACATTTGTCAGACATGGAAGGAGCCTGTAGTGTGGAGCCTGTAGTGTAGTTGCCTGTGCACAGAACTCCTTGCCTGATTCACAGACACGTCTGTAGGTGCCCTTGAGAGAGAACTCCCTCTGGGACTTGATTATCCATACAGAGAATACAGAGCAAACCAGTCCCTACCTTCAGGAAGCTTGTGATAAACGGCAGGCAGTTGCCTTGCCATAGGATCGATCACTGCTCTGATAGAAGAAATCTAGGGTACTGTGGGAGCACATATAGGTGTGTACATCGAGGAAGGCTTCCCAGAGAACATGAAAGCCAAAGAAGCATTTTGATTTAGCCAGGCGAAGGAGAGTGGGAGAGGTGCGAGCTGGATCCTGTCTCTGCTGCTGGGTGATCATGATTGGTCTCGTCTTGTCTCAAGATTCAATTCAAAGGCCACATTTTCTTTGGAGCTTTTCCTGTTTCCTCCCTTGTGTTCTGTGTGAACCTCAATTTTCACAGCCTCCAGTGGCACATGGCAGTGCCTGCTTACCTGCTTCTCATTCCTATTGGGGTGCCACCCCTTGAGGTTTCTGTCTGCTCATTCTAGCTGCTCAGTACATGCTCTTTGATGGAAGGAATTTATTGAGCTCATGCACTCTTGATTTTGGAGGGAATGTTGGAGACCATCTAGTTCCATTTCCTCCATTCATGGATAGAGAAACTGAGGCTCAGTGAGGACAAGTTACTTGCTCAAAGCCAGCTGTTGGGTTTGTGGAAATGAGGACTAACACTTACTTTCCAGGCAAAGGCTCTGTTTTAGCCATGCTTTTAAAAAGCTCTTCTCTTTCTAGGTAGATGCAGTGGCTCACGCCTGTAATCCTAGCACTTTGGGAGGCCAAGGTGACTGATCACTTGAGATCAGGAGTTTGAGACCATCCTGGGCAACATGGCGAAACCCCATCTCTAACTAAAAATACAAAAATTAGTGGTCTGTGGTGGCATACGCCTTAATCCCAGCTACTTGGGAGGCTGAGGCAGGAGAATCACTGAAACCCGGGAGGCAGAGGTTGCAGTGAGCCAGGATCGTGCCACTGCACTCTAGCCTGGGCAACAGAGCGAGACGCCGCCTCAAAAAAAAAAAAAAAAAGGCTGTTCTCTTCTTAATACAGCTGTCCCTGTCTATAAAGGCGCGTGTATCTGTTTTTTTTCTTTTTTTTTCTTTGAGACAGAGGCTCACTCTCACCCAGGCCAGAGTGCAATGGCACGATCTTGGGTCACTGCAGCCTCCACTTCCTGGGCTCAAGTGGTCCTCTTGCTTCAGCTTTCCAAGTGGCTGGGACTGCAGGTGCGCACCACTACGCCTGGCTAATTTTTGTTTTTGTAGAGGGTGTCACCACATTGCCCATGCTGGTCTTGAACTCCTAGGCTGAAGCCATCTGCCCATCTTGGCTTCCAAAAGTGTTGGGATTACAGGCGTGAGCCACCACATCTGACCCCAAATTTTTTTCTTAAGTGGGTGGAGGGCAGTAAAATTCTTGAGATCAGATTTCCTGCCACCCTGTCTGGTAGGCCTCCTGGCTCTGGGGAGCTGGCCCAGCTTTTTTGACCAGTTTGTGACTGGTTGGCTTCTTGATGCGACATTTTCCAGTAGCCATAGGTCTCACAAAGGAGGTACATCCTACCCACATCCCAAACCCAACAGGAGTCAACTTTCTTTTTTTTGTTTTTTTTTTTTTTGAGACTGAGTCTCTCTCTGTTGCCCAGGCTAGAGTGCAGTGGTGCGATTTCGGCTCACTGCAGACTCCGCCTCCCAGGTTCTCACCATTCTCCAGCTTCAGCCTCCCGAGTAGCTGGGATTACAGGTGCCAGCCACCACACCTGGCTAATTTTTTGTATTTTTAGTAGAGACAGGGTTCCACTGTGTTAACCAGGATAGTCTCGGTCTCCTGACCTTGTGATCCTCCTGCCTCAGCCTCCCAAAGTGCTGGGATTACAGGCATGAGCCTCCACGCCCAGCCCTTTTTATTTATTTATTTATTTTGAGACAGATTCTCGTCCTGTCACCCAGGCTAGAGTGCAGTGGTGCGATCTTGGCTTACTGCAACCTCCGCCTCCCAGGTTTGAGCAATTCTCCTGCCTCAGCCTCCCGAGTAGGTGGGACTACAGGCACGTGCCACCATACCCAGCTAATTTTTTGTATTTTTATTAGAGAAGGGGTTTCACTGTGTTAGCTAGGATGGTCTTGATCTCCTGACCTTGTGATCCGCCCATATCGGCCTCCCAAAGTGTTGGGATTACAGGTGTGAGCCACCGTGCCCGGCCAGGAGTCAACTTTCAAAGTAATCCCGAGAATGGGCAATCTGTGTTTCTGGTTTACTTTCTCTGTAAATCAAGTGCGGGAGCTGCAGGCAGGCAGAAGTTTTGCTTCTCAAAGGGCCCTCACATGTAGATAATGTTCTAAATTTGAGCTCAGATCTATCTGCCTCACAGGAAGAGTAGTTTGCTGATTGCTGATAGAGCTCTGCTTTCCTGTGTTTGAGGCTTCCTTTCTAACTCCTGCTCTTCCAGCTGCCATGCTGTTCTCTTTTTGTGCCTCCCCAATCTCCCTGCCCACTTCCTGCAGTGGGTCTGCTTTGGTACATTTCCTTAGAGTTGCTTGTTCACAGAACTCCTTGGCTGATTCACATTTGCATCTGTATAGGTGCCCTTTAGAGATGACTTGATTATCCGTGTGACACCAACCTTGTCCTTTTAGGCCATCCAGTTAGTCAGTAATATGTGTTATTAAACATTTCCCTTGTGCCAAGGCAGTGTTCCAGGCACTAGGAGGACAGTGGTGAATAAGACAGACAAAATTCTCACCTACTAGTAGGGGACAGATAATAATGGATGAAAATAATGGATATGATGTCACTTAATTATGTGAAAAACTATAAAACTGTGCTTGGGTGTGGAGTGTGAGCAGGAGGGGCACAGTTTAGAAAGGGTAGACTGGCTGGTCTCTCTGAGAGGGAGAAGATTGGCCTGAGTCCTGAATGGGTGGTGATGTGAGTTGTGTAAGCACCAGCAAGAGGCCACAGTGGGGCTGGAAGAGTGTCTGGGCCTGGTGTGGAATAAGATACGGGGGAGGGGCATGTGGTAGGACAGAGACCAGATGTGGTGCCGGCTCATTTGCCTGGCACTTCCTCCATGGGTCTAATTAATTGGTAACCTCAGTTTACCAAATGTTTCCATTGGCGTGATGTCTTGCCATCTCATGTGCAAACACAGATGCTGCCACTTCATCAGATGACTTCAGGAGAAGTTATTTCTTCCTCTGGAGTAAGATTTTTGATGTGTGAATGACATTTTTTTCTTTCCTACGTTTTGATTACACAGGCTTGCTTTGCATCTCTGGTGAGTCAGGACTATGTTAATGGCACTGATCAGGAAGAAATTCGAACCGGTAAGCATTCCCTCTGTGTACACAATGTTCTTGGCTTCAGCAGGATTTCCTAGTTGCTAATTTTATACTTCATGTGTTTCAGTCCTGCTTTTATCCTAAGAGAATATTTCAGGAACTGAAATGTGTGCACATAATCTCTATGAGCTGCTGACTCTTGGTTCAGTTTATTAATTGACATCTTATATCACCCATAATGAATCATTTATAATGAACTTTTCATATTGGTACTAGGTGAAGAAGACCAATGGTGTGTACTGCTTTTTAAAAATTTTTTATTATTTTTGGAATAGGTCTTACAGAGAAAAGTCTCCTGTGCTTCTTTTTATTCCCCAAGTTCTGTCCCTAAAGGTAACCAGAGCTTCTGATTTCTTCGTACCATATTTTACATGTTTCTTTTTTTTTTCCGAGATGGAGTTTCACTCTTGTTGCCCAGGCTAGAGTGCTCATTGCAACCACCACCTCACGGGTTCAGGCAATTCTGTCTCAGCCTCCCAAGTAGCTGAGACTCAGGCATGCACCACCATACTCAGCTAATTTTATATTTTTAGTAGAGACGGGGTTCTCACCATGTTGGCTGGGCTGGTCTTGAACTCCTGACCTCTGGTGATCCACCCGCCTCAGCCTCCCAAAATGTTGGGATTACAGGCATGAGACACTGCGCCCAGCCTTATATGTGCCATTTTAACTGGAAATTATGATGCTAATTGCTGGATCTCTGTGTTGTCTCTATCTCTCTTTTTTTTTTTTTTGGAGACAGAGGTCTTGCTCTCTCACCCTTTTAAGAAAGGAGTACAGTGGCATGATCTCTGCTCACTGCAACATCTGCCTCCTGGGTTGAAGCAGTCCTCCCATTTCAGCCCTCCTAGTAGCTGGGACCACAGTGAGAGCTACCACATTTGGCTAATTTTTGTTTTTTTATTTTTTTTGTGGAGATGGGATCTTGCTGTTTATTGCCCAGGCTGGTCTCAAACTCCTAGGTTCAAGCAGTCTTCCTGCCTCAGCCTCCCAAAGTGTTGGGATTACAGGATGAGCCACCACGCTCAGCCTCTGCATTGTCTTCTTTTTTGAGATGGAGTCTCGCTCTGTCACCAGTCTGGAGTGCAGTGGCATGATCTCAGTTCACTGCAACCTCTGACTCCCTGGTTCAAGGGATTCTACTGCCTCAGCCTCTTGAGTAGCTGGGACTACAGGCATGTGCCACCACGCCCAGCTAATTTTTGTATTTTTAGTAGAGATGGGGTTTCACCATGTTGGCCAGGATGGTCTCGATCTCCTGACCTCATGATCCGCCCACCTTGGCCTCCCAGAGTGCTGGGATTACAGGCCTGAGCCACCACGCCCAGCTACATTGTCTTTTTAAAGATCTCATGGCTTTTATGCTGTATTAAGGTCTCTCTCTCTTTTTTTTTTTAACCTGAGAAAAGCACAGATTATCTGCTGTTTAATGTTGGTTAACACATGAGAAGTTGGGGGTTATTATTACCACTGTGGCCAAGATTAAAATCCCTGAGTTGTCTATGAGAAAGCTCTGTTTTTACGTTCTGATTATTCATTTATGAGGGAGATAAATGAGTCTGTTGTTTTTCTTATTTTAATACTTTTGGTCTTTTTTTTTTTTAAGGTGTTGATCAGTGTATCCAGAAGTTTCTGGATATTGCAAGACAGACAGAGTGTTTTTTCTTACAAAAAAGATTGCAGTTATCTGTCCAGAAACCAGAGCAAGTTATCAAAGAGGTATGGACTCAGTTTTCTCCTTAGCTCTATAGGAATAACTAAGTGGTGCCAGGAATCCTTTTATGCTTTAAATGAGATGTACCCGTTTCCTGTGAGTTTCATTCAGGCTTTATAGGTCAGTGTGAAATGTGGCTAGTCATCCATGTTTGGGACAACCTGAACAAGAAATAGAGCCAAGGAGTGGGGTCCAAAAGCAGAGTGTCAGACAGAACAGCTCTGATGTGACTTGTGTCATACATTAGCCTTCAGGAAAGATTTTTCTTAAAAGATTCTGCCATGTGAAAAAAGGATAAAAGCCATCAACATATATAGGCTTGTTTTGGACAAAAACTGAGATCTGTGTCCCCAGTTGCCTTACCCAATGCCTTGCACACAGGAATCCAAGGAATCAAAAAGTAGTGTTCGACCCAGGCTCCTGGAAAGTCAGGATTTCGTTGATCTCAGTTGTTCTAAGCTAGGGCATTTGGAAGTATGTTGGGGTTGCCACGATGACTTGGGAAGCTTTAATGGCATTGAATGGGTTGGGCCAGGACCTGCCCCATGCGATGTGGAAGAGTGAAGAAGCATCCTGCCCAGAAAGCCAGTGATGCCCTCAGTGAGAAACACTGAATTGAGATTATTGGTTGGGGGCAATTTTTGAAGTAACTAGTCCCAATTAATCAAAAAGTCTCTTTTCATTCATGATACCAGCTGTTGGGGATAGATATTCTTACAGTTATCAGGTCAGATCATTTCCTGGTGTGAATACTTGAATAACAATGCAGGTATGTCTAAGACTGGGTCTTTAGTAAAGGATGTAATGCTGTTGTTGTTCATAAAAAGCTCTTGAAAATGTAATTGTAACAGTTCATAATCTGAAGTGATAGAACAGTGGTGTGGAGTTTTTTGTAAACAGTTGTTAACAAATGTTTCAGATTTTCAGTGTTTTAGGTTCTCAGCAGTAACCTTTGGAGAGAGGTACTGGGTGGCTGGGGACCAGGATGGGATCGAGTCTGCGTATTAGTCTGTTTTCACACTGCTGATAAAGACCCTGAGACTGGGCAATTCACAAAAGAAGAAGGTTTAATGGACTTACAGTTCCACGTGGCTGGGGAGGCCTCACAATCATGGCAGAAGGTGAAAGACACATCTCACGTGGCGGTAGATAAGAGAACGTGTGCAGGGAAACTCCCATTTGTAAAACCATCAGATCTCGTGAGATTTATTCGCTACCAGGAGAACAGCATGGGAAAGACCTGCCCCCATGATTCAATTACCTCCCACCAGGTTCCTCCCACAAGACTTGGGAACTGTAGGAGTTACAATTCAAGATGAGATGGGTAGGGACACAGCCAAACCATATCAATCTGATTTCTTTTTGGCTGCCCTTTTCAATTTTGTAACTTGCATATTTCGATAAGAAAAATAAACATAGGTCGGGTGTGGTAGCTCACGCCTGTAATCCCAGCACTTTGGGAGGCTGAGGCAGGTGGATTACTTGAGGTCAGGAGTTCGAGATTAGCCT
>NW_012116088.1:2209237-2210732 GCF_000951035.1 Colobus angolensis palliatus | reverse complement strand
TCTCAGAATGAGGATATTTTTGTAAATAGGTGGGAAGAGGATGGAATTTTCCTGGGTTAGTGTAGTAATCGTACAGTAGGATCCTTAGATTGATGCTGACTTCTATTTGGGGTATGTTTATATTTTACGTGGTGTTTGTTTACTTTTTTTTTTGACAGAGAAGGGTATAGCAGGAGCAGTGATATGCTAACATTCATTACATTCTACGGTAATGAATCTGTTCAGTGGGGCAGACACTGTTTTCAGTAGCATGACAGTGGGGGTATAGGTGAGCTATGAGGGGCTAAAGCTTGCTCTGATTGTCTCTTTCTGTTTTGAGTTTTGTTTGCATGTTTCAGTTTTGTTTTACGTTTTGGGAGGGGAAACATTTTCCATTAAGGAAGGTTGTTGCCAGTGGATTTGACTCCAAGGGACTAGAGTGACTAGAGTGTCGCGGTGGGGGTGGGGAGGGGCTGCAGGGTGATCATTGGCTACTGAGCCTCCACAAAGAGCATGTGTGCCCTGCCTTTGGGAGGATATTTTGCTCTTGTTTTTTAGGCAGCCTCAGATTCCCTGTAGCGTTGCTGTTAAGAAATGGAGATTTCTGGCTCTCATTGGGTAAGGTTTTCTCAGTTTTATAGTCTCTTATTATTATTAGTCACATCCTTTTACCCAGAACAAATGCTTCACTGTCTTCTGACTGGCAGTACTCCTGTGGCTCTGTGCCTAGGCTCATTTGTTTTCTTCAGCCTTGAAGGCCTCTTCCCACATGCACTGACATCCGTTCATGTGCCTGGTCCCTGCAGCCTCCCAGCACGCCTTCAGTTACATCACCAGGGCACAGGACTTTGATCTCTTCTGCTGCCCTCACTAGGTTCTCCCTCGTGGGTTAGTGTTTTGTATCCGTCTCTTTGCCCCTCACTAGTTGTACACCCATGAGAATTAGATATTATTCTCCTAAAATATATAAGGACCATATGGTCTGTATCTTTTTGTTGTATGTGTATATGATATCTGGCACATGGATCTCTGATTACCAGCCTGACATCAACACATCCCCTCAGTTACAATGTATAGGTTAAGCAAAGCTTTTAAAAGCTCATATGGTATGACCTCAAGGTTGTTAACCTGGTCATCTCATGGTAATTAGAAAGTCTGATTGGCAGCTTTGTATTTCTTGATTAAAAACTTAAATAAACTGATTAGGTTTTAGGCGTTCTTTCAAAGAGGTTCTTGATGAGAAGATTGAGAACTATCCTATTTGGTGCTTAGGGAAAAGAGTTTGAATTACTGTACGTACCAGATATTACCATTTCTTTATTAAATTCAGAATTTTTTTTGCCAAATAAATAACAATTTTCAATCTTGTCTGTTTGTAAACATCTTGCTGGGTGATGAATAACCCTCTAAGAAACCTCTGAGCTGCTAACTCTTTCAGGGAGAAAATCACAAGCCATCCTCTGAAGTTCCCCTAGAAACCTGTGGAATGCCCTCGGCCGAGCACTGCCCTGGTACC
>NW_012116088.1:2201628-2203178 GCF_000951035.1 Colobus angolensis palliatus | reverse complement strand
CCCTGCTTCAGCTCTGGCTGGTCGGGCTGCAGCAGCTGACCAGCACTGCTTGTCCGGCACTCCCTAGTGAGATAAACCCAGTACCTCAGTTGAAAATGCAGAAATCACCGGTCTTCTGTGTCCTTCGCGCTGGGAGTTGGAGACTGGAGCTGTTTCTATTCGGCCATCTTGCTTCGCGCCCCAGGCTTTCGACTTTCAAACAAACATCTGTGCCACACATATTCTGTAAATGATCCCATTCAGTCTTCTAGAAGGCTTACAACAGAATCAATATTGTTCCCATTTTCACAGATGGATAAAAAAATCTGTAAAATAGGGATAAGACTAGGACCTATCCTCCAGGATTATTTTTGCAGATTAAAGGAGATGTTGAGGCCGGGTGTGGTGGCTCACGCCTGTAATCCCTGCACTTTGGGAGGCTGAGGCAGGAGAATTGCTTGAACCCGGGAGGCAGAGGTTGTGGTGAGCTGAGATCGTGCCATTGCACTCCAGCCTGAGCTACAAGAGTGAAACTCCATCTCAAAAAACAAAAGGAGATGTTGAATGGGAAGTCAGTAGCAAGGGTGCTAGAATGTAGCAAGTATTCTTCAGGTGTTAGTGATTTCTGTTGTTCTGGGAGGAGGAGGGTTATGGAGGAAGAGTATGGGATTTAGGAGGGTTAAGTGATTTGCCCAAAGTCAAGAGATTAGTCTTTAACCCTTGGCAGAAGCAGGATTTGAAGTGAGTTTTCACACCTCTCCTCCCTGGTCAGTGTGTTGATAATAGCCCACCCACATGTGGTGCCAGGGTGTTCTTAAGAAGCCAAGGTTGTCTTGGGTGTGGTAGCTCTTTGAAAGGTAGAAAGTTCCACCAAGAAGGCCTTTTTTGTTGAATATTACTTAGCTTCCAGCTTCCTTGTCAGGCTCCAAGATGCAGATTGCCTGTGGGCTGTCACTCTCCACAGATAAACCTACCTACATCTTCAGGACAGCCTTTTTTTTGAGACAGAGTCTTGCTCTGTTGCCCAGGCTGTAGTGCAGTGGCACAACAGGGTCCCACAGGCAAGTGCTGGGGAAAGGCCAACCCAGCCATCAGGTAGCCTGTGTGTTCTACAAACAGCAACTGGCAGCACTGCCTCCTGCAGGACATTCCTGCCACCTGACATCAAAGCTGGTGGGTGACCTTTTCAGCCATTTGACATTCCCGCCAGAAGAACCGCTGCCTCCCAGAGGTTTAAGCAGTTCTCCTGCCTCCCAAGTAGATGGCTAATTTTTTTTTTTTTTGAGACGGAGTGTCGCTCTCTCCAGGCTGGAGTGCAGTGGTGTGATCTCAGCTCACTGCAACCTCGGCCTCCCAGGTTCAAGCAATTCTCCCACCTCAGCCTCCCAAGTAGCTGTCAGGCATGCACCACCCCACCCAGATAATTTTATATTTTTAGTAGAGATGGGATTTCACCATGTTGGCCAGGATGGTCTCGATCTGACCTTGTGATCCGCTTGTCTCTGCCTCCCAAAGGGCTGGGATTACAAATGTGAGCTACCGTGCCTGGCCTTAATTTTTGTATTTTTAAT
>NW_012116088.1:2198598-2201003 GCF_000951035.1 Colobus angolensis palliatus | reverse complement strand
CCATGTTCTTGCCCAGGCTATGCTGGTCCTGGCTGTCACCAAGCACAGTGGAGGTCCAGGTGCTAGGCCATTTCTGCTCGACACAGGATTCCTCTAATGAGCAGTCTGAGGCCGGGCGTGGGAGACTGAGGCAGGAGAATCGCTTGAACCCAGGAGGTGGATGTTGCAGTGAGCCGAGATCGAGCCACTGCACTCCAGCCTGGGTGACAGAGCAAGACTCTGTGTCAAAAAAATAAAAATTAAAAAAAATACTGAGCAGTCTGCTTGGGCGCTTCCATCAGCCTGGCCACAACATCTTCGGAGCTTTCCTGCCTTCTTTTGCCCCAATGTTCCTTGGCCCACCTGTCAGACCTACATCATAGGCTCTTCCTGTCTTCTGTTTCCTCTCCCCTTTCTCTAAATAGGTGTTTCTCCTGAGAAAGAGAGAAAAAAACACCTGTCCCTGACTTTCAGAAGCTGACAACACTGTTCGGTCATGTCATTCTCCTGTTGGATATAAACAGTCTCTGAATACCAACTCTAAAGTTGCTCTCAGGCCATGATAAAA
This sequence comes from Colobus angolensis palliatus, assembly GCF_000951035.1. Classification (NCBI taxonomy): domain Eukaryota; kingdom Metazoa; phylum Chordata; class Mammalia; order Primates; family Cercopithecidae; genus Colobus; species Colobus angolensis. The sequence continues at coordinate 2,200,456 of NW_012116088.1, read as the reverse complement.
TAAATCACTTCATAATTTTGTCTAAGCACATACAAAGAAAATTCAGGGTCAGTTTACCACTCACAAAATACCAAACATCCTTCTCCTGGTTAAAATGAGTGACAGTTGCTATATATGTATGTATATATATGCAATTATACCTTTATTCCTATGCTAGTCCACCTTCCTATAAATAAGATGTATTGAGATGCTCAGTCCTACAGTCACCCCCACTCTGACAGCATCCAGTCGAGTGAATCCTCACTTCCTTGAAATCACCCAACCAGGGCCAGAATCCTAAAAGAGGTTCTTTGTGACATTTTTTGAGAAGCCCTGTGGTTCTCTGTGATGAATAGACCCAACTTGTTCAAATACAGGCGTTTCTGGTGGGCTTTGGCTGAAGGCATTCACACCCCCCAGTGAATGTCTTGCACTTCTCATTGTGTCTAGGGGCATGCCTGGTGGAGGTCCTGACTGAGACAATTGTGACTGGATGTGGTCTGAGAGCAGGCAGTAGGATGGGGCTTGGGGACCGGCTCACTCACTGCCCAACTGACAGCAAAACCCATCTGGAGCAGCGTGTGAGGTATGGACAGTCATCTCACGAAGGGGTGGCCCAGTTGCTGAGGATTCCACTAGTGGTGCCCTGGGAAAATATCCCTGTGGAGGGGAATGTGAGGAGTCAAAGCTGTGGGAGGTAAGAGGAGTACTGCAACAAGGACAGTAGAGTGTCAGTTCCCTGCAGAGGGATAGTGAGAAACTGATGAGGTGACTGCGAGTGCCTGGCGCCTCTGTTGTTATCTTGGAGGCGCTGGTAGAAATAATCAAAACCAATACTGAGGCCAGACAGGGTGACTCACGCCTGTAATCCCAGCACTTTAGGAGGCTAAGGCGGGCAGATCACTTCGAGGTTAGGAGTTCGTGACCAGCCTGGCCAACATGGTGAAACTCCATCTCTACTAAAAGTACAATAATTAGTGTGGTGGTGGGTGCCTGTAGTCCTAGCTACTTAGGAGGCTGAGGCAGAAGAATCACTTGAACCTGGGAGGCGGAGGTTGCAGTGAGCTGAGATTGCACCACTGCACCCCAGCTTGGGTGACAGAGCAAGATTCCATCTCAAAAACAAACACACAAACAATACTGCATCCTGGGGGTGGAGGTGAAGTGACAGTCAAGATCAGTGCTACCCTTGGAAATCTGACAGATGCAGTAAGACGGTCTGTATCATAGTTCCATTTAATTTGCCAGCCTCATCTGCAGAATCCAGATGGATCCTGGAGAAAAATTAACCAAGTAGTCTCAATCACAATTGCTGGGTTGGATATTACATCAATGTTAGAGCAGTTAAGGGCTCAGGTATGTGGTGTGCAAGCCATTGACTGGGTGAATCCATTCTTACCTACCCCAATTACAAAACAGTTTGCATTCATGTGGAACAGTATTCCTTTCAGTTTTGCTACAGGAACATGTTACCTCTTTCATCCGTCATAATACAGCCTGAAGAGATTTACCATCATATCCCATTTTTTCTCTCTCTTAATTTAATCCCGAATTGGGTAATTTCTCTTCATCTCCACTGTCTGTCACTTCTACGCCATCACTGTCATCTCTAGACCACTCTGCTCTTGAGAGATTGATGGAATCATTATGCAAACTAAAACAGAAAGAATGTTTTATCTATCAAATTGTATTTCTTTGTCAGTAGTGTTGGGCACAGCAGGTCCATTTACTGCTGGTAAGGGTGTAAATTGCTAGAAACTTGCTGAATGGCAGTTTGGTAATATCAAACAGAAAGCTTAAGTTTGTGTCCTTAAATGCCTTACTTCAATACTCAAGGCATATGGCCTCAAGAAAAAATTATGGACGCATGCAAAGATTT
>NW_012116088.1:2187778-2197558 GCF_000951035.1 Colobus angolensis palliatus | reverse complement strand
TTATTATTTTTATTTTTTATTTTTCTTTGGGCTAATTATTTTTTGTAGAGATGGAGATCTCACTGTGTTGCCCAGGCTGGTCTCAAATTCCTGGCCTGAAGCTCTCCTCCCATCTCAGCCTACCAAAGTGTTGAGATTACAGCATGAGCCATGTGCACAGTCTAGAAGATCTTTGACTTCAAAGAACAGATAGTGTAGAGATCTTCCCAAATGATCAAGTTGACACTACAGTCATTACATTGAGACCTGTAACTGGGCTAGGATTGGTTATTTACAGAAAAACCTTGTGGTACTTAATTCTATTCATATTAACTTATGTTATCTTGCTTAATCCTTGCAAAGCCCTTTTAGAGGTAGATGTTATCCCATCTATAATCTGCTGCTTGTCTTAGACCAAGGAAGTGAAAATATTCAGTCCAAGCATGCTACCGTCAATTTCTGGTAGGTTTGGTTTGTTTTCTTTTTAATTGGCTTTCCTGTTTATTTTAACTTTTATTCATCTTCCTATTGAGGTTAGATGTGCCTTTTGGAATTGCATCATTTTACATAGAAACAGCTTTCCAGTGGAGTTGACTAGCATCCTAAGGACAAGTACAACCACTTTTAAAGTAGATCATGGAAATCACAAAGTCTGATATTCTACAAAATGGAGTATGATGTTATGGATACTAGAAATACAACATACAGGTCATTAGTAATGCTAATAACATTTTCCTATAGATGCTTTTTAATAACACTGGTTTGTCTAATGTCAAGATATTTGTAATGAACTGTCACCATGGAACCATGGAAAATTTTTTTTTGGAGACCAGCCTGGTTGGTGTGCAGGAGTTCGATCTTGGCTCACTGCAACCTCTGCCTCCCAGGTTCAAGTGATCCTCCCGCCTTAGTCCCCCAAGTATCTGGGACCACAGGCACACACCACCATGACTGGCTAAGTTTTGTATATTTTGTAGAGACAGGGTTTCACCGTATTGCCCAGGCTGGTCTCAAATTCCTGGATTCAAGTGATCCGTCTGCCTCCCAAAGTGCTGGGATTACAGATGTGAGCCACTGTGCCTGGCAGAGCAGTATGAAGTGTTAATGCCAAAATTTGTTTTAGCTCTCATATATAAATCATATTACAAGCATATTATTTGGTTGGTCAGTTTTAGTTCATTCCTTCAATCAGATGATTTAAAAGAAATGTTTTTCAAGTATCCTCTGTGATGTATCCCAAAGATTAGCTTAGAAAGAAAAGTACTTGGTAAACCATTCCTGGTGTGGAGAGCCCTGTTTCTGCTGGGCTTCTTTGGGCTGGGCCGTTTCACCATCTGGTGTCCTAAAAACAAAAAAAGGTTTTTTATATGGTTTTGAAAATTATGCACGAAACAGCTTAATACCCACCATCTTTTCAGGGAAAGGTAACTGCATGTTTACTCTTCAGAAACACCCGAATGGGACCGGCCAACATTAGTAGTGGGAAACAAGTTGTAAAGGATGGGGCTGGGGAGGGAGTACCTAATCCTTATTTTGAAAACAGAAGGTTCACCGTTGTTTGGTTCTCCATTGTTCCTTTGAGACTTAGTGGTTGTAGCTCTGATAATTATGCAGGATTAACCAAACCTACAGATTAAGAGACTTTATTTTTATTTTTTGAGATAGAGTCTCCCTCTGTCGCCCAGGCTGGAGTACAGTAGCATGATCTTGGCTCACGGCAACCTCCAGCCTTCTGGGTTCAAGCGATCATTGTGCCTCAGCCTCTCGAGGAGCTGGAATTACAGGTGCACACCACCACACCCAGCTAATTTTTGTATTTTTTGTAGAGATGGGTTTTGCCGTGTTGCCTAGGCTGGTCTCGAACTCCTGACCTTAGGTGATCCACCCACCTCCACCTCCCAAAGTGCTGGGATTACAGGCGTGAGCCACTGAGCCCGGCCTGATGAAGAGACTTTAGAATTCCAAGGTGATACAGCACATCTTGCGGAATAATGCTAGTAATGATACTGAACCTATATTGAAGATTTCTGTGCCAAGTCCTGTGCTAAGCACATCCTATGAATTAATTCCTTTAGTCTCACATCAGTCTGATGAGATAGGTGCTGTATTATCTTAAATTTAGAGGCAAGGATATGGAGACCTGGAGAGGTCAAGTGACTTGTCCAAGGCCACACAGCTAAGAATGAGGAAGGCCGGGCGCGGTGGCTCAAGCCTGTAATCCCAGCACTTTGGGAGGCCGAGACGGGCGGATCACGAGGTCTGGAGATCGAGACCAGCCTGGCCAACATGGTGAAACCCCATCTCTACTAAAAAAAGAATACAAAAAACTAGCCGGGCAATTTGGCGGGCGCCTGTAGTCCCAGCTACTCGGGAGGCTGAGGCAGGAGAATGGCGTAAACCTAGGAGGCGGAGCTTGCAGTGAGCTGAGATCCGGCCACTGCACTCCAGCCTGGGTGGCAGAGCGAGACTCCGTCTCAATAAAAAAAAAGAATGAGGAAGACTAATTTGAATCCAGACCTCCAGGCCAGATAGAGTCCACCTTTTGTATAACCCATGCTGAAGTTTTCAGCTAAGTGATTCAGTGTCCCTTGTCTAATCATCCATGGAAAAAGGCCTTCTGGAATTTGGTACCAGGAATAGTACCCCTTCCAAAGAATGACATAATTCCCTTCTCTTACACAGTCTTCCCTTTTGGCTAAATTACCATTTTCCAAGGCAGGGCTTGTTTTACTACTCTTTATATCGCCCAAATGCCGGGTACTTAGCAGGTGCCAGAAAGAATCCTAATTTCCTTCTTGTCTACAGGGAAATAGAATAAGGGCCTCTGTCCCCAACATCCCCTACAACCTTGTGGCAGTTTTTGCATCTGTAGACTGGTTGGGTTTGTAGGGCCGGCCACAGCTGGGGCTTGGGTCCAAGCTGGGTGATTTAGTTATTGGAGGGGCATTAATCCTGGAACTCAGATCGCCACTCAGAAAGTTCTTTGCATAGGAAGCGAGGTTCGGCACGCTGACCACACGGCTGGGCACGTCCTCCATCTTCTTTTTCTGTTTGTATTAATGGAAATGTTAGTGCAATGCAATGCAAAAAACAAAACAAAGCATTATTATAAAAGCAAATAATGCTCACCCAATCAAAATTGTATTGAAGAAGCAACAATTTCATTTACAAACTTACATGGTATTTTTTAAAGCACTTTTCCCTCCAATCTTCATTTTGTATTATAAGTAAATATGTATGTTCACAGCCTCTTAACCAAAACTTCTGGAGATGGATGTGTTTTGCAACTCAATTTTGTTTAAGATTTTAGAAGGTCGTATAACACCCCCAGCAGGGGCTGGGCCCACCCTAGCCTCAAATGCATTCACATTTCTGGAGTGAAACTTACATTTTGTCACACTGAAGGATACATAAAAACTACACACAAGATCACATTAGTTAGGTCACAAGTGTATTGTCCTGTGAACTATTTTTAAAAACACTATTTTTTGTTTTTAAAATGGAGTCTTGCTCTGTCGCCCAGGCTGGAATGCAGTGGTGCGATCTCAGCTCACTGCAACCTCTGCCTCCTGAGTTCAAGCGATTCTCCTGCCTCAGCCTCCTGATTAGCTGGGATTACAGGCATTTGCCACCATGCCCAGCTAATGTTTGTATTTTTAATAGAGTTGTGGTTTCACCAAGTTGGCCAGGCTGCTCTTGAAATCCTGACCTCAAGTGATCCACCCACCTCGGCCTCCCAAAGTGCTGGGATTACAGGTGTGAGCCATTGCTCTCAGCCAAAAATACTATTTTTCAAGAACCTTTAGGATTTTGTGATAGTAGATAAGAGAATTGGATGTGAATATGCTCTTTGTGAAAAAATCCAGAAATATGTACAGAAGTGGAAGATTCTTACTCCTCTTCTCCCTCCCATCACCTAGATAGAGCTATTCTTAATACTAACACATACTTATTCTAGAAAATTTGGAAAATACAAAATCCCATAAAAAATAAAAACCACACATAATCTGCCCAGCCAGATACAAACACGGTTAATACTTTGGACTATTTCTCGTGGGGTTTTTTTTTTTTTTTTCAATGAATATTTTTCTGAGTGTACACCAGCCCATAAATAACCTGTGGTTACCTTTAAGAAAAACGAAATCAGTGGAATTGTGTAATGCATTAAAACGAGAAGAACCAATTTACCTTCATGGAAGGGGTCAAATATCCCGGGTGAGGATTGAAAGAGAAAGACCGATTCCGGTGGGACATTGCACTGGGGAATGCTGCATAGTGAAATCTTCTCTCTTCCTGGAAAACCAATAAAACTGAGTCTAAGTGAGCCGAACCACACAGCACTGGGTTTGACTTGGAGGAAGATGGCTATGAGGGCAGAATAGAGAGTGAAGGGAAGTCCAGAGGAGGAAGGGGAAGTCAGAATCAAGCTGCCAGACACTGAAGCTTTTGAGGAAGCACCTTTGCTCTTTGTCTTTTATGTCCCCAGCCCCTCTTGTAAAGATAAGGGCAAGCTTATGCTTGCCTGGAAATTGGAAATCCAACTGTTCTTAGCATGTGAAGGTAACTTACTGCAGAAAGTTAGTAATTAAGGCAAAGAAAGAAAACCCCCAGGTACGCAAAGGATTTTGCCTTCCTTCTTCCTCTTTGACATTTGTGTTGTCTAACATATGCAAACAGAGAGAGGGTAATGAAATCCATCCCCCACTTTACCTATTATAACAATATGGACAATCTTGTTTGTGTGTATCATTTTCAACTTTTTTCTCTCCTGCTGTATTATTACTAAATTTCAGTGATTACATAATTTTCTCTGTAAAAACATTGATATGTAATGTCTAAGAAATAAAGATTACTTAAAAAAAAAAAAAACCATGATACCTTTGTTCACATTTAGCAAATGAGCAATAATTCCTTATCAATGCCACCTAATTTTCAAAGCACAGGGAGATACAGAAGTGAGGTGGGCGGGCAGGAGCAGGCAGAGGGGGAGACATTCCAAAGACATGACCAGCAGGCCTTGGTTGGATACTGAATCAGAGCGAGCTGGGTTCTTTTCAAGGGGTCTAGGGAGTGGCTTTGCTAAGTAGAAAACAGGTGGTCATGTTTACAAAAAGAAGATCAACAATAAAAACACTGATTCTACTACAATTCAAACCTAAGCCATTGTAGATTTTCTCAAATTCTGTAAGTTAAAAAACCAATATTAACATGGGGCAGATGCTGTTGGACTTGGGAGTAAAATGATTTTTTTTGCCTTCTATTTACCTGTGTTAACTTTTTAGTGCATATGTCTTCTGTAATAATAGAAAAGAAAGGATTTTTTTATTCCCCTTTGAGACAGAGTCTTGCTCTGTCACCTAGACTGGAGTGCAGTGGCGCTATGTTGGCTCACTGCAACCTCCATCTCTTGGGTTCAAGTGATTGTTCTGCCTCAGCCTTCCTAGCTGGGATTACAGGTGCCCACCACCACACCCGGCTAATTTTTGTATTTTTAGTAGAGATGGGGTTGGCCAGGCTGGTCCCGAACTCCTGACCTCAAGTGATCCACCTGCCTCAGCCTCCCAAAGTGCTGGGATTACAGGCTTGAGCCACTGCACCCAGTCAGAAAGGATTCTTTATAAGGCAAGATGTTAGGGCACCTAGAGAAATGCTGGGTGCAAGTGAACGCCCCTCCCGGAGGAGCCCACAGTGCCCGGCCAGGCGCGTGGGCCAGGCGCCCCCCGACAACCTCACCGTGAGCTGCTTGATGATGTCCTCTCTCTCCTTCAGGCGAGTCTGCAGGCGGCCTATGAGCTGAAGGTCCTCTGGCCTGGACGCTCCCTTCCCTGGCTTCTCTCCGGAATCTTTCAGTCTGTTCCAAGCAGGCATGCAGTCAAGTCCCCCTTATGGCAATTACTCAACAAGGAGGGAGATGGGCATACATGTGCCTCAAGGCACACGATGGGAATGCCATCCTGTGTTCAGCCCGGCCAGGGAGGCTCAGATAGCAGCAAAAGCTTGCACAGGACCCGCTGGGGAGATGGCTTGCAGAACCCAGGATCCCAGCTCTGTCAGGTCCCCAAAGGCTGCAGGGCCAGGAAGCAAAGGCCCGTGTGTGCACCTAGACGGTGCACTTAGCAGGGGCTTCAAGAGCCAGGGATGCTGCTGGGAGAACGGCCTAGGACAGGAAAATGCCGCGAGGGTTCTCTTAATGCTCTGTCGCCATCTGCTGGCGGACACGGAGTGCGGTCAGTGGCTGCTACCCACGGCTTTTTTTTTTGTTTTTTGTTTTTTGTGTTTTTTTTTTGAGACAGTCTCGCCCTGTCGCCCAGGCTGCAGTGCAATGGCGCTATCTCAACTCTGTGCAACCTCCGCCTCCCTGGTTCAAGCGATTCTCGTGCCTCACAGCCTCCCGAGCAGCTGGGACTACAGGCGCGTGCCACCATGCCCAGTAAATTTTTGTATTTTTAGTCGAGACGGGGTTTCACTATGTTGGCCAGGATGGTCTGGAACTCCTGACCTTGTGATCCGTCCTCCTCGGCCTCCCAAAGTGGCGGGATTACAGGCTTGAGCCATCACGCCCAGCCCCCACTGCTTTTTCAGCCTGAAGCCAGAGAGGAGTTACTGGGTGGTGGGGAGAGGAGGACTGGGGCTGCAGATACTCTACTGACTAGAATTGGTAAGAGCCCAGGGCTTTGGGTGAGATGACCCGGCTCTAATACTGGCTCTGCTTTTTTCTAGACCTTGGGCCTCATTTCAGCTGTGTGTGGGCCTCAGTTCCCTCTCTTTTAAAGTGGGCATGAAACTGGGTGGTTGTGAGAATTCAATGTGATAATGGGAGCCTGGCATATAGTAAGTGCTCCTTAGACTGTAGCTGGTAAAAGCTTTCCCGCTGGCTTTTGGATGATTTGCATTGTATTGGAGACAGTGGAGACGTTTTTAAGAGCTCAGGCTAAAGGTCACACCGGTGACATTTAAACTCAATGAATGCTGCCTGACCTTGGGCAAGTGGCTTCACCTGTCTGGACCTGGCTTGCTGCCATCACATCCTAAATGGTCTTCTTGCTAGTCACCCCCTCCCCCTGTTTCTTCTCAGCAGTCAGAAGCGACCCTGTGAAAAGGCAAGTCGGGCACGTCACTCCTGCCCAGTGCCTTGTGCTGGCTTCCCAGGGCACTCTGAACACATCCAAACTCCTTCCCAGCAGGGCAGGGCCGGGGTTCCTTCACCCAGCTCTCCTGCCCTCCCCGCCCTCTCAGTCTGTTCAGCCACACAAGTCTTTGGGCTGTTTTCAGGAGCGTGAAGCAGGCCCAGGTCCTGCACCTGCTGTTCCATCTGCTTCTAATGCTCCAGATGCCTCAGGAGTGCCCTCACCTCCTTGTCCTTAAATATCACCTCCTCACAGAGGCCTTCTTTTGCCCACCCTTGCCACTCCCAACACTCCCAATCCTGTCTTCTAGCACTTTCACTGCCTGGTATGAAGTTAATTGTGTGTTTTTTGTTGTTGTTGTTGTTTTTTTTTTTGAGAGAGGGTCTATTTTGTTTTGTTTTGTTTGACAGTCTCTCTCCCTGTAGCCCAGGCTGGAGTGCAGTGGTGCAATCACAGATCACTGTTACCTCAACCTCCTGGGTTCAGATGATCCTCCCACCTCAGCCTCCCAAGTAGCTGGGACTATAGGCACATACCACCATGCCCAAAAATTTTTTTTTTTTTTTTTGTATACTTTGTAGAGACGGAGTTTCACAATGTTGCCCAGTCTGGTCTCCAGCTCTTGGGCTCAAGCCTCAGCCATGCAAAGTGCTAGGATTACAGGCATGAGCCACCAAGCCCAGCCTGTTTCCTTATTTCTTATCTGAATCCTCAGCAGAATTTGTGAGCCTATGAGAGCATTGTCTTTGTTTTGTTCCCTGCTGTGACTCCAGAGCCTAAAGCAGTGCTGGGCATACAATGGGTCCTTAACAAATATTCCTTGAATGAATACATGCAATATGTATGCATGAGGGACCAGTGGAAGAACAATTCTACCCTGAAGGACTGTTGTGAAGATGAAATGAGATGATACAGATTAGGACAGAGCAAATGCTCATAACTGAGCAGTCCTGATCCTTCTGATTTCTTCCAAGTGTGAGGGTTAAACCAATGCTCATCCTCACAGATTCCCAGTGCCCTGCAGGAAAGGGGAGCACAGTCTCCTAAAATGAAGGGAGGCTGATGAGCCCCTGGCTTGTTGCCTGCACCCGTCCCCCACCCAGAACTTGCTCTGTTGCTGAAGCTGGAGTGTGGGGGCCTGATCTCCACTCACTGAAAGCTCTGCCTCCTGGGCTGGGAGTAGCTGGGATTACACGCATGTGCCACTGCACCTGGCTAATTTTGTGTTTTCAGTAGAGATGGGGTTTCGCCATGTTGGCCAGGCTGGCCTCCAACTCCTCAGCTCAAGTGATCCGCCTGCCTCAGCCTCCCAAAGTGCTGGGATTCCAGGCTTGAGCCACTGTGCCTGGCCAGGACCCAGGACTTTCAATTTGAAAACCAGGAAAGCCCAGGGCCACTGGGGTGAGTTAGCCACCCTACTGAATGGCACACTTGCTAGTCCCTCCCTGGGGCCCAAGGCCTCACTTACTCAGCTTCCAGGGCAGCCAGCCGGGCCTGGAGCTGGGCCTGGGCACTACTGAAGTCTGCCACCATGGCCTGCATCTCCTTCCGGTGTTCCTGGCGGAGTGTCTCCACCTCCCTGGTCTGCAGGGCTTGCTGAGTCTCCTCCAGCAACCTGTGGTGGACGAAAGCACAGCCAGGCTTGCCCAGCTCCGGGGATGGCGCCCCTTGGGCTCTGGGGTTTATTCCCCTTGTTGCTGCCCAGTTTGGGAGACCTCAGTGGGGAGAGGTTGTGATCTGAGGACACCTGTGATAAGGAGAGCTGAGGTCTCCGAGTTGTGGAGTCCAGGACAAACCCCCACCATGGGACCCCTTCTCAGCACCCTCCCATCTCAGAAGGAGAAACCTGAGCATGGGGACAGCCTTCAGGTGGAAGCGATGGAGAGCAGCCCTGCAGGGGAGCCCCAGAAAACACACTCTTCACTTGGGGCAGGCGGGGAGGCAGGAGGCCGAGATTCTCTATCAGTATCACCTGAATGCTGGGACTCTGAGACCTCCTAACAACTACAATGCAGTGGAAAGCTTGTTTTTTTGTTGTTTTTGTTTATGTTTTGAGACAGAGTCTTGCTCTTGTTGCTCAGGCTGGAGTGGAATGGAGTGATCTCGGCTCACTGCAACCTTCGCCTCCCGGGTTCAAGCGGTTCTCCTGCCTCAGGCTCCCAAGTGGCTGGGATTACAGGTGCCCGCCACCAGGCGCTGGCTAATTTTTTGTATTTTTAGTAGAGACGGGGGTTTCACCATGTTGGCCAGGCTGGTCCTGAACTCCTTACCTCAGGTGATCCATGTGCCTCAGCCTCCCATGTGCCTAAGCCACTCCCTTAATCTTTATCCCTCACCTTTATCAAAATAGGTGGTTATGAAAATTAAATGGAGCTGGGTGTGGTGGCTCACACCTGTAATCCCAGCACTTTGGAGGCCAAGGCAGGAGGATCACGAGGCCAGGAGTTTGAGACCAGCCTGACCAACATGGTGAAACCCTATCTCTACTAAAAATACAAAAAAAATTACCTGGGCGTGGTGGTGTCTGCCTGTAATCCCAGCTACTCAGGAGACTGAGGCAGGAGAATCACTTGAACTTGGGAGGCAGAGGTTGCAGTGAACTGAGATCACACCACTGCACTCCAACCTGGGCAAAAGAGCAAGACTCTGTCTCCAAAAAGGAGGAGGGGAGGGG
>NW_012116088.1:2177827-2182953 GCF_000951035.1 Colobus angolensis palliatus | reverse complement strand
GGAAATTAAAAGAACAAGCCCAGTCAAGGCTCAAAGCAATTTTGGGCCAACACAACAGGGTTCAATGTACACAGTTGACAAATATTAAGAAAAAAGCAATCCTCAAGACATTAAAATGACAAAAAGAAAATTACGAGCAATTTTATGATTGGCATTAAGACATTCAAAAACTTAGATGAAGTAGATGAATTCTTTGAAAGATACAAACTGCTAAAGCTCACTTAAGAAACAGACAATATGAAACGTCCTAAGTCTTTAAAGAAATTGAATTTGTATTAAAAACTTTCCAACAAGGGGAAAAAAGGTTCTGAGTTCGGGATTGATGATAGGTTATTCACTTCTACAATTAACCAAGCGCTTCATTCATGCTAGGGACATGCCAAGCCTCCTGCACACATTCCACTGCACTCTAAAACAGCCCTGACAGGCGCGGTTGTTTGTTTTTGTTTTTGAGACAGGTTCAGGCTGTGCTACCCAGGCTGAAGTGCAGTGGCACGATCTCAACTCACAGCCACCTCCACCTCCCACGCTCAAGCAATCCTCCCTCCCAAGCCTCCGGAGGAACCGGACTACAGGCGCTCACCACCACGCTTGGCTAATTTTTGTATTTTTAGCAGAGACAGGGTTTCGCTATGTTGTCCAGGCTGGTCCCTAATTCCTCGTGATCCGCCCGCCTCTGCCAGCCAAAGTGCTGGGATTACAGGCGTGAGGCGCCATGCCCGGCTGGACTCCCTTTTCCATTTTAAGGCACTTCGCCTGCAGTTTTGAGATCTAGAATTTCAGGAACTGTGGGACATTTCATGGGTCAGAGGAGTAACATCTGTGAAATGCTGGCGCACTAAGTGTCTAGTGTCTTGTGGGGCAGGATGCCAAGGGAGTGACCCCTTTCAGGTCTCAGGCTCAGCGAGCTGCAGTGGGGGGAGGGAGAGATGCTGGCGAGTGGGGGCAGGGGGCAGTCACCCACCTGCGCTGGTCGCGGAGCTGCTGTGCCTCCTGCTGATGCTGTTCCACCTCCGCACGCAGCTGCCGCACCACGTCCTGGAGCTGCGCGTTCTCCTCCCAGAGCCCGCATCCCTCGCTGGAACCCTGCCCAGCAGCGCCCAGTAGGGAGCCAGTCTGGCCCGAGCCCCCCTGCTCCTAAGGAGAAGGCAACCGGGAGGTGTTTTCAGGAGGTGCAGGGGCGGACAAGTTACAAAGGGCCAGAGATGTGCTGCCGCGAGATGGAGACCCACGGGCGACCCGCCCAGGCTGGAGCCTGGATGGGTCCCCTGCAGGGACTCCCATTCAGTCTCTTAAAATTTCCTTCTTTGGGTGTTGGCCAAATCTGGCCCTTAGAGTTTAATAAAACTGCTGAGCCAAGAATGGGGCTTGCATCCAAATGAACACCAACCACACTCCACCTGCCGGGGAGCCCTCCCTGCCTGCCTCAGTGAAGTCTTCCCTCAGTGAAGTGTTCAGTGAAGTGACACTGCCCCAGTGAAGTCTTCCCTCAGTGAAGTGAAGTGTTCAGTGAAGTGACACTGCCTTAGTGAAGTCTTCCCTCAGTGAAGTGTTCAGTGAAGTGACACTGCCCCAGTGAAGTCTTCTCTCAGTGAAGTGTTCAGTGAAGTGACACTGCCCCAGTGAAGTCTTCCCTCAGTGAAGTGTTCAGTGAAGTGACACTGCCCCAGTGAAGTCTTCTCTCAGTGAAGTGTTCAGTGAAGTGACACTGCCTCAGTGAAGTCTTCCCTCAGTGAAGTGAAGTGTTCAGTGAAGTGACACTGCCTCAGTGAAGTCTTCCCTCAGTGAAGTGTTCAGTGAAGTGACACTGCCTCAGTGAAGTCTTCCCTCAGTGTTCAGTGAAGTGACACTGCCTCAGTGAAGTCTTCCCCACCTCTCAGGGGAGAGCTGATGAGCTTTCTCTAATGCCACCAAATATCGCTAACTCTGGCTCCGTAAGGGGTGACACCAAAGAGAATATGTTTCCATGCTGGTTTCCTTGGCGAGATTGGGAGCTATTCCTCTCTTTATCTTTCCAACCCTGTAGCACCTAGCCTGGTGTATTCTATAGGTGCCATGTGAATGCTTGCTAAATAAAATTGTGCTAGAATGTCAGTAGTTCAGGTAGAAACACAAAGATTGCTGTCCAACACCAGATGGGGTCAGATTTAATCTGTGATTAGTGAATGTTCCAATTTTCAAATTCACTCAAACATGCCCGACCACTTGTGCATGTTATCTGTTCACTGCACACACTGCACAGCTGTGCATGGGGAGAATCTGTGGTCTAGGCCCCATGTCCCTGCCTTCCTGGCCTAGGGTTGGCATGGTGTGGGATGCCTGTGGGCACCCACTTGGCACTCTCACATGCATAGTCTGGAAGAGCAAGAGCAGGGGGGTTACTGCCTTGTGAGGACAACCCGTGACAAATGGAGGACAGAAACGGATGGAAAAATGCATTCCCCTCTTGGGTCTCTGGGTAGGAGAGATATGAGAATTAGATCCCAGTGGGACGGACTGCACTTAGCTCAGCAGTGGCCAGCTTGGGCCTGCAGTCTGGCATTGTGTCCCCTTCCCTTTCCTTTTTGACTCCTGCGGCCTGGGCTGTTCCTCTTTGCTGACACCCCTGCATCTGCTCTCTGTGTAGGGTATCACCTGAGACCACGCTTTCCTTCTAGAGGGTTCAGGGCTTCCCTCCTATGGGGCAAAGGTGAGGGCTGGTGCACAGGTGGCCAGGTAGTGGCTCATGCACTCAGTGCTCCTTGGCTTCTATCCAGAGCCCTCAGGCAAACATTGACTCCCTCCATGGCCCGGTCCCCAGCTGTCATCATCCCACATTTCCCCTGTCCCCTCCCATTGGTACCTGTGGCTCCCAACCTTCTAAACACTTAATGGAACATGTTCTGTCTTCCCTCTGCTAGACCTAAGCACTGGGCTAACCTGTGATTCATCATTTATTAATATTTTTCACATAAACATAGCAATCGCCTTCCTATGCTCAGCAACAGCTAAATCTGGCACACATGATTCCCATGTCCCCAGCACCTTCAGCAGGACTGGGCCACCAACCAATCCTCACCATCCACAGGCACTGGTGGAGACCCTGCTGAGGGCTGGGAGTGGGGGTGGGCGGCGATGAGGCAGAACAGATGGATTATCCTCAAAAGACTCTGATACAGTCTAGGCAACAAGGATGTCCATGAAATGGCATGTCCCCAACAGGACCGAGTGGTAGATCCTAAAGCCAGCTGAGCTGTCTTGACAGCAAGTGCTCCAGGATCTCAGAGCCAGAGGGGGCCACTGTGTGCCAGGGAAGGCCCCCAGCATGGGACATGCTGGGCAGCATCCCAGGCAGGAGGAGTGGCACAGGCAAAGGATGAAGGGAGGGTGCAGATGCTGGGTTTATGAGCCACAGGGAATATGGCAGGACATATAGGTCATAGTCAGTGGTGGAAGCTTTTCAATGCCAAGTCGAAGCATTTGGAGCTTTCCCCAGTGGGAACCACCAAAGGCTTTATGAAAAGTGATGCTGGGCTTTGGGGGAATACCTGAAGCCATACACTGTGGACTGGAGGAAGAGAGGGCTGGGCTGTTAGGAGGTGACTGTGCCACCCAGTTAGACCAGGAATGATGGATATGCAGGGAAGGGGCTGATGGGCAAAGTCTGAGCAGGAAGAGGAAGGAGAGCCGGCACTGAGTCTGGGTGACAACAAAGCTGCTCCACTTAGGGGAACAGCAAGGTCTAGACAGAGCCTATCTAGGAAAATGTTCTGAGAAATTCCCCTGAAGATCCAAACGAGTAGCCCAGACCAGCTGCATCAAGGGCCTGTCTAGCACCAACACCCTGAGATACCACTGCATCTGAATTATAAGTCACATGCGGTGCTTAAGACCATTTTGTTTTTCTTTTCAAAGACAAGACCCTGCAGGCCCACCAAGTATCCCACAGGCCTGTGGAGAAGGGTCTTCCCCACTTCAGGCAGGGGGCAGGGGGTAGGGGAATGACCAAGTACCCAGAACCCATCCTTTTTTTTTTTTTTTTTTTTTGAGACAGGGTCTTGCTGTGTTGCCCGGGCTGCAGTGCGGTGGCACAGTCATAGCTCACTACAGCCTGGAACTCCTGGGCTCAAGTGATCCTCCTGCCTCAGACTCCCAAGCCAGCATTACAGGCATATGCCACCATCTCCAGCTAATTTTTGATTTTTTTGTAGAGACATAGTCTTGCTATGTTGCCCTGGCTGGTCTTGAAATCCTGGCCTCAAGTGGTCCTCTGGCTTTGGCCTCCCAAAGTGCTGGATTCCAAGTGTGAGCCACTGCACCGGGCCTCAGACCCCATCCTTTATGGAGCTTCTCACTGAGGCCCTGATGCTGCTCTGGGAGGGGTGTGGCTGGTGCAAGGGCAGGGGTGCTGACCTCTGTGGTGATGATGTCCTCGTTGTCTCCTGGACACTGGCTGCTGGCTTGCTGTCTGCCCAGAGCCCTCAGCTCGGCCTGCAGTGCCTCCAAGTCCTTCTGGTGCCCAGAGCAGGCAGCTTGCTGCTCCGACAGCTCCTGCCTAAGGGACTCTGGAAAAGGGAGAGCAGTAGGGAGTTAGGTGCTGGGTCTAGGCTGAAGCCTGTCTCGTGGGGACAACAGTTTCTGGGGTGGGGGTGGATGAAGTGAGTGGCTGCTGAAGGCTTGTGGTGGGTTGAGTTCCCCAAACCTTTTCCAAGATAACAGTAACAACAGGGCCATGTGTGAAAACTGTTCTCATTTAAGTCCCACAACCATCTTTTCTGGTATGAATTATCCCCCTCTCCCCACCCCTGCTCCATTTTAGGACGAGGGACCTGAGCATCAGAGAGGGTGAGTACAATGCTCAAAGCCACACAGCTATTAAATGGTGGAGTCGGGATGCAAAATTTCAAGTGGTTCTTCACTCTGAACCCCCTGCTTGCCCTCTACTGGTTGGTTAGGATGGGTGGCAGGTGAGGGCAGCATGGCCTGAGCCCAGGGCCAAATCCTGTGACAACAGTTGGCCTCAGCATCAAGTTAGGAGACCAGGCAAAGAACAGGCAATTATCAAACGACCCAAAGGCCTCTTCTGGGGTCGATGGTCTCAAGTTGGAAAGTTTGAAATTTATTTCAACTCTTTTTTTTTTTTTTTT
>NW_012116088.1:2175350-2177697 GCF_000951035.1 Colobus angolensis palliatus | reverse complement strand
TTCACCATTTTGGCCAGGCTGGTCTCGAACTCCTGACCTCAAGTGATCCGCCCACATTGGCCTCCCAAAGTGCTGGGATTATAGGTGTGAGCCACTGTACCCGGTCAATGTCAACTCTTAAAAAGACAAAATGTTCACCAGTTCTTCTTCCCATGGGTGTGGGGTCTTGGCTGGATCATGGAGGCAGGAGATGGCATGTCATCCCAGCAGGATAGGAACTAAAATGGAATCATCCAGAAGAAATGTGTACATTCTCTTAAACTCAGGGGAGAGTAAGACCAGAAACTTGAGCTTCCCCTCTGAGGATGGAGACTGATTTCTAGTACACTAGACACTTCCCAGCATGATTGAAACAATTATTTCAAAATGAATATTTTCTGATCGAGCAGATGCTATTTAGTGAGATATTCCTTTTAAAAAAGATACTTTTTAAGTGCTTGTAAATGTGATACTTTACTTTTCTGTAATGAGCTTTTGAGACTCTGTATTTTAGTTTTTGAAAATAACCTTTGAAACATTGTTCTGATCATTCCATAAGCACCTAGCGCAGGTTTTAGTACAGAGCAAGTGCTCAACAAGTATTTGTAAAATAAAGGATCTTTAGAGTGAAAATGGATGAGGTGATAAAAGTGTATTAGTTATAAAAGCTTTCCTATAAGCTTACTAACCTACCCTCAAAGGTTAACTATATTAAACACGTCCAAAAGCGTAGTGTATTTGGATGATATTAAGATGAAAAATTGGCCGGGTGTGGTGGCTCATGCCTGTAATCCCAGCACTTTGGGAGGCTGAGGTGGGTGGATCACAAGGTCAGGAGATCGAGACCATCCTGATGTGAAACCCCATCTCTACTAAAAATACAAAAAATTACCCAGGCGTGGTGGCGGGCGCCTGTAGTCCCAGCCACTTGGGAGGCTGAGGGAGGAGAATGGGATGAACCCGGGAGGCGGAGCTTGCAGTGAGCCGAGATTGCGCCACCCTACTCCAGCCTGGGTGACAAAGCGAGATGTTGTCTCAAAAAAAAAAAAAAAAAGATGAAAAATTTACTTGGTCATCTTTCCTTTCCAGCAGAATTTTGATAAAGTGATTTCTATAGCTTACTTTCTTAAAAAAAATTCTCCAAACACAACCCCATTTTTTGAAAACTGTTATCACAAGATATATGCAATAAAACTTTTAACAAATCATAAATTATAAGGTATTCATTCTTTACCCTCCTGCTTCTCTCATACCTTCCCACCATTCATCTATCCATTCATCTACCTATCCATCTATCCATCCACACATCCATCCCTCTATCCACCTGTCCATCCATCCATCCGTCCACTTATCTATCCATCCATCCACCCATCCATCCATCCATCCATCCATTTACTCATCCATCCACCTGTCCATCCACCCATCCATCCACCCATCCATCCATCCACCTATCTGTCTGTCCACCTATCTGTCTACCCATCTGTCCATCCATTCATCCATCCACCGATTCACTCATCGGTTGCTCACCCAATCATCCACCCATCCATCTGTGTGTCCACCCATTTGTCCGCCCACCCATCTGCCCATCCCATCCATACATCTCCATCTATCTGTCCATCCATCCATCCTTCTGTCCATCCATCCACCCATTTTTCTGTCCATCCACCTGTTCACCCAACCACCCATTCACCCACACCCCCATCCACTTGTCTGTCCATCCATCCATCCAGCAGGTCTGGGTTCCAACCCTCTAGTAAACACCCACCCTCCCTGCCCTCTCACAGGGACCTATAGTATTGCAGGTCAGTTGTGTCTCACACAGATATCAGAAGATGAATAATCAGTATCAGGAATATCTCATATCAACCTGCCATTGCTCTAGCTGCTCGTGCCTTCCCTTGAAGACTATGATTTGTTGGCCTCACAGAGTCTACAGAGCCCCTTCTTCTTGGGACCGGTGCTGAGAAGCCCAGCCTTTCCCCAGGGTCTTTCCAGGGATCCCTCCTGATTCTTTTCTTCAGGGAAGAATGGGGCTGCTGTGGAGTCAGAAAAGCCAGGGAAGGGGTGGCAGGGACATCTGCACTGGCAGCTGCTGCTGGGTGTTGGAATCACCAGGGTGTCCAGCCTGACCTGTACATGGGGAGCCTTGGACCTGAGTCATGTGGCAGAGCCTGGATTCTATCTTTACATGCTGCTGACTTCAGCATTTCCCATGTGGACACCTCCATTCCAGGGTAGCCGCTAACTGGGAAGTGTATGAAACTCTTTCCTTCCTGCTTCTCACACCACTTCCTCAGAAACATGCAGTCAGTGGGACATGCTTTCTAATGAGAACTCAAACAAGCAGCAAGGGACAGCCTAACTCACT
>NW_012116088.1:2172484-2174635 GCF_000951035.1 Colobus angolensis palliatus | reverse complement strand
ATCGCGCCACTGCACTCCAGCCTGGGTGACAGAGCGAGACTCCGTCTCAAAAAAAGAAAAGAAAAGAAAAGAAGTATTCAGTCATAATTTAACAGGGAACACTTACATAGACTTACTACATACCAGGCTCTATTTGAAGCACTTCTCATGTATTTACTTATGTAATCGTCATTACGGCCCAGTGAGGTGAATGCTATTATTATCCTCATTTTATACATGGAAGACTGAGGCACAGAGCAGTTAAGCAACTTCCTGCCCGAAGTCACACAGCTAGTGAATGTTAGAGCTGAGCTTCACACCCAGGCAGTTTGGCTCTAAAGATCTTAACTACCTGTGTTGACTTCCAGGATGCTTTGTGTGAGTGGTTTTATTGATGTGGCAACTGAAAAGGGGCAGAGTTTTGTGCTGGGGATGATGTGGGGGCAGGCAGAGGAAGCAGAGCCTGGAGGCCTAAGATCCCCCAATTTGCCGAAATCTTCAGAACAGAAATGAGAGGTTAAGGCAATGCCATGAAACTCATATGAAGGCTCAGAGATCTGGGTTACATGCAATAATAATGATAATGATAGTATCTACATTCACTGGGCTCATGTTATATGCTAGGCACTTTATATTTAATATCCCATGTAATCCACACAGTGAGCCTATGTGGTAGGGACAATTGTAATTCCATTTTATACAAAAGGAAAATGAAGCTCATAGTAAGCCATCCCAGGGTTCACAGCTAGTTGGTGGCAGAGCCAGGATTGTCCCTGACCTGCATGCCCGAGAATGCTGGAGCCCTGGCCTGTGAGCCCGAGAATGCTGGAGCCCTGACCTGTGTGCCCGAGATTCCTGGAGCCCTGGCCTGTGAGCCCGAGATTCCTGGAGCCCTGGCCTGTGAGCCTGAGACACCTGGAGCCCTGGCCTGTGAGTCCGAGAGCCCAGGAGCCCTGGCCCTCAGCTTGTCGCTGGTTTCTATGTGCAGACCCTGCAGCTGGCCAGGCCCTCCTTGGTGCACTGTTGGGTGTATACCTAGCAGCAGGGCCTGCTGTGCCTGCATCCTCTCACGCTCCTCCTGCAGCTCTTGCCTGGCCTTTTCCTCCAAGGCCTGGAGCTCCAGCCGGTGTGCCTGGTGTTGGATCTGGAGGCTGTGGCTGGATTCCTTCTTCAAGCGTTCCTCTGTGGCCTGTGGGAAAAAGTGGGGACAAGAAGGCATGAAAGTGGGCACAAGGGTGGGATACCTGACTCCTTTGCCAAACTCTTCTGAGCCAGGATGCTCTGAACGCTTGCTCTCTCCCATGGAGGGCTTATTAGGCTACAGAGAATGCTGTAGCAATGGCCTGGCCACAGCAGCCATTTTGCACCAGGTGAACCCACCCCCTTCCACAGCTGATTGGGCCAGAGTGGATATGTCTTCTAACCTGGGCCAATCAGAGTTCCTTTAATGTAAATTTGATATGAAGAGGTGGGGGATAGATTAAAAGAGACTGACAGGCAGATACTGACTCTGTGGCTCCAAATTTACCATACTCAGGAGCACTAAGGTAACTATCTGACATCTGCTGCAGGACCAGTGAGGTGGAGGCGGTCATCTGTGAAGGAAGCCCAGGGCTGGTGTGCAGAGCAGAGCAGAGCAGAAATGACATGGGAAGCGGTGAAGGATCCCTACAGCTTTTCAGTTCCTGCTCTTGTTTGGTCCTGAGAACTGGCTGTGTCTCTGTCCTTGGGTTCGTATTGATTCCTTCTTTCTTTCCCTACTTTTTATTTTTGGTTCATTTATGCTTTCACTCAACAAACATTTATTTACTGAAGTCCCACTGTGTGTCGAACACCCGAAGCAAGTTCTGTGAGCACCTGGGTAAACTTTAATAAGTGTCTCTTCACTGCCTGCAAGTTGGTTTCTGTGAGAGGCACAAAAACAACGCCTAAGATGTCCATATCTGAAAACTGAGCATGTTACCTTACGCGGTCAAACAGACTTTGCAGATGTGATTAAGGATCTTAGATGGGAGATTATCCTGAAATATCTGGGTGGGCCTCAATCACAAGAGTCTTTATCAGAAGGCTGTAGGAAGCTCAGTGAGAAAAGAGTTCATGGTGGAAGCAGAGGTCAGAGAGACAGAAAGAGGGAGAGGGAGGGAGAGGGAGGGAGAGGGAGAGAGGGAGAGA
>NW_012116088.1:2158864-2172284 GCF_000951035.1 Colobus angolensis palliatus | reverse complement strand
GAGAGAGAAGGAGAGGGAGAGAGAGGGAGAGGGAGAGAAAGGGAGAGGGAGAGAGAGGACGAGATTTGAAGCTGCTACACTTTCGGCTTTGATAATGCAGGAAGGGACCAGAAGCCAAGGAACTCAGGTGGCCTGTAGAAGCTGGAAAAGGCAAGGACGCAGATTCTCCTCTGCAGCCTTGAGAAGGAACCAGCCCTGCCAATTCCATGATTTTTGGATTTCTGACCTCCAGAATTGTCAGATAATAAATCTGTGTTGTTTTAAGCCACCAGGCTTGTGCTAGTTTGTTACAGCAGCAATAGGAAACTAATATAGTTTCTCTTTTGCTTTCTGTTTTTCAGTTAGGAGAGTTCGGGTTAATATATATCCCCAGGTTTTAGATGAGGAAATGAGAGATGGGCACTGGAGAGATGAATTTGCTTTCCCAGGATCACACAGAAAAAGATACAGAAAGTATTATCCCCGCATTTTTTAAACTCTTTTTTAAATATATATATGGAGAGGGAGAGTCTCGCTATGTTACCCAGCTGGTCTCAAACTCCTGGGCTCAAGCAATCCTCCCGCCTCAGCCTCCCGAAGTGTTGGGATTACAGGCATGAGTCACCACGCCCAGGCACCCACCGCCGCTGCCATCTTTTTTAACAGAGCAGGAAACTGGGGCCAGAAAGGCAGGGGATCTGCCTACAGACAGGTGATGGAAGAGGCAGGATCATGGCCCATGAGTGGTGGAGTCCAGGGCCCAAGCCCTTTCCACTCACTCATGCAGTGGACATTTCACCACATTTCCTCTGGGATTTCACCAAATGCATAAGGCTCCTGTGAGGGAAGAACTCAACCATCTTTGAGCCCAATTAGCCTCCTGAACCCAGCGGGTCATGTGGAGGCTTTCCTCAGCCTGTTTCTGCCACCTGTCACTGGGGATAGCAATAGGGAACTGGTCTCACTCCTTCCAGGGGAAACTCAGTCATTCTGTGGCGAGTTTCTTTTTCTTTTGAGACAGGGTCTCACTCTGTTGCCCAGCTGGAGTGCAGTGGCACAATCATGGCTCACAGCAGCCTTGACCTCCCAGGTCCAAGTGATCCTCCTACCTCAGCCTCTCCAGTAGCTGACACCACAGATGCTTGCCACTATACCTGGCTAATTTTTTTTGTAGAGCTTGGTTCTCTCTATGTTGCCCAGGCTAACCTCAAACTCCTGGCCTCAACTGATCCTCCTGTCTTGGCCTCCCAAAGTTCTGGGATTACAGGTATGAGCCACCATGCCTAGTTGCGAGTTTATTTAATAAAACAGAAAAGCCTCATACTTTTCAAATTCTGATACCTTCCTCCTCTTTCCCTTGCTGCAAGGCTATTTAATAAAACAGAAAAGCCTCATACTTTTCAAATTCTGATACCTTCCTCCTCTTTCCCTTGCTGCAAGGCTATTTAATAAAACAGAAAAGCCTCATACTTTTCTTTTTTTTTTTTGAGACGGAGTCTCACTCTGTCACCCAGGCTGGAGTGCAGTGGCCGGATCTCAGCTCACTGCAAGCTCTGCCTCCCGGGTTTACGCCATTCTCCTGCCTCAGCCTCCTGAGTAGCTGGGACTACAGGCGCCCGCCACCTCGCCCGGCTAGTTTTTTGTATTTTTTAGTAGAGACGGGGTTTCACTGTGTTAGCCAGGATGGTCTCGATCTCCTGACCTCGTGATCCACCCATCTCGGCCTCCCAAAGTGCTGGGATTACAGGCTTGAGCCACCGCGCCCGGCCGCCTCATACTTTTCAAATTCTCTGATGCCTTCCTCCTTTTTCCCTTGCTGCAAGGCTATTTAATTAAACAGAAAAAGCTCATACTTTTCAAATTCTCTGATACCTTCCTCCTTTTCCCCTTGCTGCAAGGCTCAGAGAACACCAATTGGTGACATTTTTATCCCTAGGGAAATGGGGACGGAGAGGTTGAAGCCTGGCTTTGCAAGAGGGAGCCAAACCCTCTCACTCTGATGCAGCCTCTCTCCATCCCTCGGCGCAACCAAAGATTCAGGTCAGCACTGCCCACTCACTTGCTCAGGAGCCCTTGGCAGTGAGGATCACACAGGGTGCAGCACTCAGGGCTCAGGGCAAGTTGGAGACTCATTCCTGGTGAATTTCTCCAGCTGCTATGGGAGGGTTACCCTGGTCTTGTTGTGGCCAGTTTGAGGCCTCCTGAGGGACCTAGTTTCACCCTGTCTCTCCAAAAGTCCTGTATTATATAATGTCTCCGTTCCCAGTGCTTCCAAATACCTTAGACACCTCCCTCATGGCTTCCACCCCCCGATCCCAGCAACCTGTTTGAGGGGCTACCTTTTCCCCTAGAGATGAGCTACGTAAGGACAGAGAGTATAGTGATCATCTGGTATCTCCGCAGCTCTGCATGATGACAGCTCGTGGCAGCTACTCAATTAATGCCTGCAGAATAGATGAGTGAATAATACAAGTGGACCAAAACCACACTGTTACTGAGCCATGCACTGTTCTAAGTACTTTATATGCAGTATCCCTTTTGATCTTCATAACCATCTCATAAGATTCATACTACCATCTATCATTTTATACATGAGGAAACTGAGGCACAAAGAAGCTAAATGACCTATCTGAGCTCCCACACTTTGTAAATGGCAGATCCAGGACCTGAACCCAGGCAGCCCGTTCCTAATCACTGACACAGGAACTGGGGCTTATACCCGATGGGCAGAGTGTCCTTTCACTTTCCCTTGGCCGGGACTCAGACCTCATGCGTCCAACCCGCTAGGGCCCCTGGAACTCCCTGCCTCAGGTGAGTGAAGCCCCCTGCCTGTCTGCCTCCTGTGAGAAATTGGGGTCCACAGCATGGAGGAATAAAGCTCGGGCATACACAAAGTTCAGTATCACCCAGCAGTGAATACACCTGGGATCTCCCCAAACTGAGGCTCTTGCGGATTGTAAGCCAAAGTCAAAAGAGATTTAGAAGAATTAAAGAAATAAGGAAACTGACATCTTTTTGGAACACCTAATAAGTGCCGGGCAGTCCATGTGCATTATTTCCTTTCTTTCTTTTTTTTGTTTTTTGTTTTGTTTTGAGACGGAGTCTCGCCATGTCACACGGGCTGGAGTGCAATGGTGTGATCTCGGCTCACTGCAACCTCTGCCTCCCGGGTTCAAGCAATTCTCCTGCCTCAGCCTCCTGAGTAGCTGGGACTATAGGCGTACACCATGATGTCCAGCTAATTTTTGTATTTTTAGTAGTGATGGGATTTCACTATGTTGGCCAGGCTGGTCTCGAACGCCTGGCCTCAAGTGGTCTGCTCATCTTGGCCTCCCAAAGTGCTGGGATTACAGGCGTGAGCCACTGTGCTCGACTTTCTTTCTTTTAAAACTTCTCTTCTATTCTTCTCAGGGGAATATGTGCATTTACTATAAAGAGCCAAATAGTATTAAAAGAAAGGAAAATAAACAGCTCCTAGTCCTTTCCTCCTCCCTCTCTGACTCCTCTTCTCTGAGGCAGCCACTGTCAGCTCCTTGTTTCTTGTTGTATTTACCAGCATTAAAAAGACAATGTTTCCATTCTACTGTATCTTGATCATTTGTGAGACTATGAATTGTCTTCCTACTATAGTAGATCAGGATTTCAGGTCTCACTCACTCAATGTCTTCCATTCCTTTTACACAGTATACAATATATATTTTAATATTTTGAAGTACACTTCCTATTTCCCTGAGAATACGTAAACATTATTTACTGTTGAGCTAAATAAATTATTATGATTGAACTTCTGCCTTGTGCAGCTTTTTGTTTTTCCTTGCATTAATAAACGCTGCATTTTTTATTTGTTTAGTTTCCTTTGGCTATCTGGCAAAGTCTTCCTACAACTTCTAAATGCTTTGTAAAACACACAGTGCAATGTTCCACATGGCCAAATCGATCAGAGAATCCATCAGTTCTGCTTTCCCCTGGAGACAGCTCTTCCAGAGCCCCCAGTTCCTTGCTGCAGCCTGGACTGAGCTGTTGTCCAGCCGCAAAGCCAGACTCCTCAAACCTTCCTTCTCGCTCCTGCATTGAATCCCCAGTATCCCAGCTCTCTTTTATTCCCTCTCCCTTGGTTTGCTCCCTTGTTTTTGTGGGACACTTCTTCAAGGAACTCTTAAGAGGGCAGGAAGGGAACACTCTCTGAGAAAGCAGTGTTTAAGCCAGGCCACAAGGTAGAAGGCGCTGGATGAAACATGCCTGAACCACCCCACCAGATTATCCATCATTGCATAGCACACCATGGTTTTCCAAACCCTTGGAAAGGTCTTTGTGGTTGAGTTGTTTTTTTTGTTTTTGTTTTTGTTTTTTGAGACAGAGTCTTGCTCTGTCCCCCAGGCTGGAGTGCAATGGCACAGTCTCGGCTCACTGCAACCTCCACCTTCCAGGTTCAAGCAATTCTCCTGCCTCAGCCTCCCAAGTAGCTGGGATTACAGGCACCTGCCCCCACACCTGGCTAATTTTTGTATTTTTAGTAGAGATGTGGCTTCACCATGTTGGTCAGGCTGGTCTCAAACTCCTGACCTCAGGTGATCCACCCACCTCTGCCTCCCAAAGTGCTGGGATTACAGGCATGAGTCAGTGCCCAGCCTGAGCTGTTCTTTCTCAGCTCTGTGCTGCAGTCTTCGTTTTTAGCGGTAGGATGGAGCCTGACTTCCTGGTGTGTTCATGCACACCACTGCTCTAGTCATGAAAGCAACTCGTTTTTATGCCACCAGGGTCGCAAGCAGGTGGGGAAACGTAGCACAAGAAGCCCGGCAGACCTAGCCTGCTTCCTTGCTTTGCCACTTACTAGCTGTGTGACCCTGAGCAAGTTACAAAATCTCTCCGAGCCTCTTTCCTCATCTGGAAAAAGGGAGTACAATAATAACAATGTGGAAAGATTCTCGGGGGATTGGACGTTATGTAGAGAAGGGACGGCTTTGTGCACGGCAGTTCTCACCTAGCAGGTGCCCGGCACACAGTACACCACACAGTCATTCCCTCACCTTGAGTTCCTGATGTCTGGCTTTCTCCAGCATGCGCAGGGCTCTCTGGTGGGAAGCCTCGAGCTGGGCTTTCACGGCCTGGTTCTGCTGAGTGGTCTCCTGGAGTTCACGCTGCAGCTTCTCCCTCTCAAGGTCCGAGAGCTGCTTGAGCGCCTGCAGGTCCTCCCTGTAGTTGCTGGTGCACTGCTCCAGAGCCTGCTGCATCTGCAAGACCTGCGCACCAGGCATCCTACCCTCAGTCTAAGCCCCTTGCCTTTCCTGGGATGTTTTCTTTAAATAAAAGCTTTCTAAATGTCACCTCCATGCAGCTGAGCCTCCTCTGTCTCTAGGGACTCTGAGGGGATGGAAGCTGCAAGCTTGAAGGACCTGGGGGTGGCTAGTCCTTCCGGGGACCCCTCAGCTAGAGCCACGAATGCCGGGAAAGAGGAAAAGAGGGGTGGGGACACCAACCTTTCAAGAGAAATCAAGAGGGGACTGGAATGCCTTCCAGGGACCCACGTGGCGTCCCCCCTCCGCCCTCAGGTGCCTGCTCGAATCTGGTTTCCTCACTGAGGCTTCTCCTGATAGCCCCATATAATACTACCTCCCCCAACCCCACGTTCCCCATCACAGGACAGTCTCCCTGCTCTAGTTTTCTTTTTCCTGAGCCATCATTACCTTAGAATGAACTACGTGATTTACTAACTTCTTATGTCAACCATTTATTGTCTGTTCCCACTTCCATTGCTAAAATATATATGTATCTTTATATATAAAATATCTTTTTTTTTTTTTTTGAGACAGGGTCTTGCTTTGTTGCCCAGGCTGGAGTGCAGTGGTGTGATCATGACTCACAGCAGCCTCGAACTCCTGAGCTCAAGCGACCCTCCCACCTCAGCCTCTCGAGTAGCTGAGAGTACAGGCACATGTCACCATGCCCGGTAATTTTTTTTTATTTTATTTTTTGTAGAGACAGAGTCTTGTTCTGTTACCCTGGTTGATCTTGAACTCCTAGGCTCAAGTGTTCCTCCTGCCTCAACCTCCCAAAGTGCTGGGATTATGGGTGTGAACCACCACACCTGGCCGTAAAATGTAAGGTATTTTTTCTGGTTTGTGCATTGATGAATTCATCAGTGGCTCATACTGAGTGCTCATTAGCACAGCAGGTTTTTTATTTTCTTTTTGAGATATAGTCCCACTCTGTCACCCAGGCTGGAGTGCAGTGGTGTGATCTCAGCTCACTGCAACCTCTGCCTCCCGGGTTCAAATGATTCTCTTGCCTCAGCCTCCCGAGTAGCTGGGATTACAGGTGGCCACCACATGCCCAGCTATTTTTTATATTTTTAGTAGAAACAGGGTTTCACCATGTTGGCCAGGCTGGTCTCGAACTCCTGACCTCAAGTGATCTGCCCCCATCAGCCTCCCAAAGTGCTGGGATTACAGGCGTGTACCACCGCGCCCAGCTGCAGCAGGTTTGGAATGAATGAATAAATAAAACCAAGAATCCCACTTTGCCCTGGTCCTGTAATGCCTTCCCAGCTTGGATGTGAATCCGGCCCTGCGTGCATTTCCAAGTTTGTAAAAAGGAGGGAGCAGGATCTCAGGAAGGGGCACATCCCCACCAGGGTTGTCCTACCTGGGCTTGCAATGTGGTCTTCTGGCTTTGCCAGTCCTCCTGGAGACGGGCGATTTCGGATGTTTTCTCCTTCAACAAAGAGCCCAGTGGAGGCTGTGGGTCACTTCCCTCCTTGAGAAGCACTTCGGTCCTTTGAAGATAGGGATGCCACAATCACAAAAGATCCTCGGGCTGGGAATGACACTGCCACTCTGATAACGTGCCAGCCACTCTGCCTGGGAGGAGGGAGCTCTGAGAGCAGTTAGTGGGGGTCAGAAACATCTTACTTGACTTTCAAAAAGCAACCTGCCATATAAAGTGTATTATTGCACTTAGGATACAATCAGGAACCACCTGATATCTGTTTTAGGGTTCTTAATAAATGGTGATCAACTGTCAAAATGACTGAGAGCTAGAGTTAGTGATACGAGGTCTTTGGGGGCTCCAAAAAAGAGATCTCTATGGTCTTAATTTTGCAGCTTTTCTGCATATATAAAAATGACAACAACACTTCACTTTAACACAGTGTTTTGCACTTGTCAAAGCATGCTCACACATTTTACTGTCATCCCCAAGTACAAATAGGGGGACTATAAATAGGCCTCCACATATGTAACGTGAACAAGGAAATGCTAGTTTAAAGCTGCAAGAGTTTCTGCATTCTAGATAAGATGCTCCCTTCCTTAATGCTGAACTTTTGAACCAGCTGAGAATTTCAAGTGTGATTGGGTTAGATTGGGATGTTAAGTATTTATCTTGTTTCACAACGTAAAACAATGCCACATGGTGGGGCCCTCCGGAGAGATTGCCAGGTGATAAGCAGCATCTGCTTCCCCTGACAAGGACATCAGGCCAGAGCTCCAGAGGTGGGGTTTAGGGTCTTGGGCTGTGAGAAAAGGCCATGAGACGGGGCACTCTGCTTGGCAGAGGTGTGAAGGCCCAGGCCGGGGGATTAAGGAAGAGACAGACAATGGGGACCCCTGAAAGGAAGGGTATAATGCTAGAAGCAGCATAGGAAGGTGGCCAAGAGGATGGTGCAAGAGCCAGACTAACCAGCTTCAAATTCCAGCTCTACAACCCACTCAGTGCAGGATCTTTAAACTCTCTTGGCTTGAGCTTCCTCCTCTATAAGATAAGGTTAATAATGCTACCTTTTCCATAAGGATTAGTAGAGTCAGTATCTATAAAGTACTTAAAACAGTGTCTGGCGCATAGTAAGAATTACATAAAGAACTAACTATGGGCTGGGCGTGGTGGCTCACGCCTGTAATCCCAGCACTTTGGGAGGCAGAGGCGAGTGGATAGCCTGAGGTCAGGAGTTCGAGACCAGCCTGACCAACATGGTGAAACCCCATCTCTATTAAAAATACAAAACATTAGCTGGGTGTGGTGGCGGGCACCTGTAATCCCAGCTACTCAGGAGGCCGAGGCAGGAGAACTGCTTGGACTCAGGAAGCAGAGGTTGCAGTGAGCCGAGATCACAACATTCCACTCCAGCCTGGGCAACAAGAGTGAAACTCCATCTCAAACAAACAAACAAACAAAACTACACATTAAAAGAGAGACGTTTTCTTTCTCTGCATTCTGATTCTCTTAGGTTATCCTCAAGCCTTTCAAAGGTGTGCCAAACATAGCCACCGTTAAGGAGCAATGAAGCAGGGATACCTGGGTCTGAACTCTGGGTATGGAACCAAGGGTTAGGAGGCCAGAGAAAGCGGAAGAGCAGCCTCGGGCAAGAGTGACAGGTGGCACTGTCAGGTAAGCACTTCCAGTGAGTCCCGGGAGAGGGGAGGGGGCTGAACTTTCTCTCAGGATAGGGCTCAGTTATTATTATTCTTTTTAATGTTTTATTCAAGTAAATTACATATAGTGAGGTACACAGATCTTAAGTGTACAATTCAGTGAGTTTTGACAAATACATACAACCATGAAACCAACATCTCAATCGAAATACAGAGCATTTTCATTACCCCGAAACTTCCCTTGCAGCCAAAGCTTTGATTTCCATCACCATAGATCACTTTTGCCTGAGCTTAAGCATCATACAAACAGCATCATGTGGGATGCATTCTCTTGTTTCCAGATTATGTTGCTCTCCATCATGTCTTTGGGTCTCATCCATGTTGTTGTGTACGTCAGCAATTCATTCTTTTTGTTGCTGTGTAGTATTCCTTTACATGAATATATGGTAGTTTGTTTATCCATTTTTCTACTGATAGACATTTGGATTGTTTACACTTCTGGGCTATTATAAATAAAGCTGCTAGAAATAAACGTGTCCAAGGATTTTTGTGGATATATGTTTTTCTTTTCTTTTTTCTTTTCTTTTTTTTGAGAGAGTCTCGCTCTGTCACACAGGCTGGAGTACAGTGGCATGAGCTTGGCTTGCTGCAACCTCCGCCTCCCAGGTTCAAGTGATTGTCCTGCCTCAGTCTCCTGAGTAGCTGGGGCTACAGGTGTGTGCCACCACGCGCAGCCAATTTTTGTATTTTTAGTAGAGACGAGGTTTCACCATGTTGGCCAGGCTGGTCTTGAACTCCTGTCCTCAGGTGATCCACCTGCCTTGGCCTCCCAAAGGGCTGGTGTGAGCCACTGCGCCCGGCAATGTTTTCCATTTATTTTGCTTAAATACCTAAAAGTGGAACTGCTGGTAGGTATGTGCTTAATGTTTTAAGGAACAATCATATAGTTTTCTAAAGTGATTGTACCATTTTAGACCCTGACAGCAATGTATGAGAGTTTCAGTTGCCCTGGATTGTTGCTAACATTTTATGTTGTTAGACTTCTTAATTTTAGCCATTCCAGTGGGTGGGAAATGGTATCTCACTGTGGTGGTAAGTTGCATTTTCCTGATGACTAATGATGTTAACCACATGTTCATGTGCTTACGAGCCACTCACACACATATATATTTTTCTTTTTTGGGACAGGGTCTTGCTCTGTTGTCCAGGCTGGAGTACAGTGGCCCATGGGTTGCTGCTGCCTCAACCTTCCAGACTCAAGCAATCCTCCCACCTCAGGCTCTTGAGTAGCTGGGACTACAGGCATGTGCCACCACGCTCAGCTAATTTTTGTATTTTTTTTGTAGAGATGGGGTTTTGCCATGTTGCCCAAGCTGGTCTTGAACTCTTGGGCTTAAGCAGTCCACCTGCCTTGGCCTTCCAAAGTGCTAAGATTACAGACATGAGCCACCATGCCCAGCCTCACATACATCTTTTTTAGGAAAGCGCTTGTTCGAGTATTTTGTCCATTTAAAAAATAGTTTTGCAGCACGTGACAAAGATGCCCTCTCTCACTCCTCTTCAACATAGTATTGGAAGTTCTGGCCACGGTAATCAGGCAAGAGAAAGAAATAAAGGCCATCCAAATAGGAAGACAGGAAGTCAAACTATCCCTGTTTGCAGATGACATGATCCTGTATCTAGAAAACCCATAGTCTCAGCCCAAAAGCTCCTTATGCTGATAAACAACTTCAGCAAAGTCTCAAGATACAAAATTGATGTGCAAAAATCACTAATGTTCCTATACACCAACAGCATTCAAGCTGAGAGCCAAATCAGGAACACAATCCCATTCACAACTCACACACACACAAATACAGAAGGAATACAGCTAACCAGGGAGGTGAAAGACCTCTGCAAGGAGAACTACAAAACACTGCTCGAAGAAATCAGAGATGACACAAACAAATGGGAAAACATTCCCTGCCCATGGTTAGGAAGAATCAATATTGTTAAATGAACATACTGCCTAAAGCAATTTATAGATTAAATGCTATCTCTATTGAACATTTTTCACAGAAGTAGAAACAACTATTTTAAAATTCATATGGACCCAAAAAGAGCCCAAATCACCAAGGTAATCCTTAGCAAAATGAACAAAGTTGGAGGCATCATGCTACCTGACTTCAAACTATGCTACAGGACTACAGTAACCAAAAGAACATGGTACTGGTACAAAAACAGATACATAGATCGATGGAACATAATAGAGAACCCAGAAATAAAGTCACACACCTACAACTATCTGATCTTTGACAACCCTGACAAAAACAAGCAATGGGGTAAGACTTCCCTATTCAATCAGTGGTGCTGGGATAATGGCATCGTTTGCAGAAGATTGAAACTGGACCGCTTCCTTATACCACATACAAAAGTTAACTTAAGGCCAGGCATGGTGGCTCATGCCTGAATCCCAACACTTTGGGAGACTGAGGTGGAAGGATCATTCAAGACTAGCCTGGGCAACATAGTGAGACCCTGTCTCTAAGAAAAAACATTAACTCTATGGATTAAAGACATAAATGTAAATCCCAAAACTATAAAAACCCTGGAAGACAAGCTAGGCAATACCATTCTGGACATAGGAACAGGCAAATATTTCATGACGAAGATACTAAAAGAGATGGCAACAAAAGCAACAATTGACAAATGGGATCCAATTAAACCAAGAGCGAACACAGCAAAGGAAACTATCAACAGAGAGAGCAGACAACTTACAGAATAGGGGAAAAGATTTGCAAACAATGCATCTGACAAAGGTTTAATATCCAGCATCTATAATGAACTTGAATAAATTTACAAGAAAAAAACAAACAACCCCATTAAAAAAGTGGGCAAAGGACATGAACAGACACTTTTCAGAAGGACACATATATGACTCAACATCACTGATCATGAGAGAAATACAAATCAAAACCATAATGATATAGCATTTCACACCAGTCAGAATGGCTGCTATTAAAAGGTCAAAAAATAACAGATGCTGGTGAGGTTATGGAGAAAAAGGAATGCTTATACACTGTTGGTGTGAGTGTAAATTAGTTCAGCCATTGTGGAAGACAGTGTGGCAATTCCTAAAAGACTTAGAGGCAGAAATACCATTTGACCCAGCAATCCCATTACTGGGTATCTGCCCAAAGGAACATAAATCTATTATAAAGATACATGCACATATATGTTCACTACAGTACAATTCACAATAGCAAGGACATGGAATCAACCTAAATGCCCATCAATGGTA
The DNA here is from genome assembly GCF_000951035.1 of Colobus angolensis palliatus. Lineage (NCBI taxonomy): Eukaryota > Metazoa > Chordata > Mammalia > Primates > Cercopithecidae > Colobus > Colobus angolensis. The sequence goes on along the minus strand of NW_012116088.1, from coordinate 2,160,662 downwards.
GACTGGATTTTAAAAAATGTGGTACATATATACCATGGAATACTATGTAGTCATAAGAAAGAATGAGATCATGTCCTTTGCAGGAACATAGTTGGAGCTGGAGGCCATTATCGTTAGCAAACTAAAACAGGAACAGAAAACCAAATATCACATGTCCTCACTTTTATAGGTGGGAGCTATATGATGAGAACACATGGACACATAGAGGGGAACAACAGATACTGGGGCCTACCAGAGGGTGGAGGGTGGGAGGAGAGAGAGAATTAGGAAAAGTAACTAATGTGTATTAGGCTTAATATCTGGGTGACAAAATAATCTGTAACACAAACCCCCACGACACAAGTTTACCTATATAACGAACCTACACATGAACTCCTGAACTTAAAAGTTCAATTAAAAACCAAATAGGTTTGTCTTTTTATTACTGATTTATTAGAGTTATTTATATATTCTTAATACAGATGGGATATTTTATCCCAGTCTGTGGCTTTTCTATTTATTTTAAGTTTTTTTTAATAAGTGGAACTTTCAATTTTGATGAAAACCAATTTATTAATTTTCCTTTGATAGTGTTTTCACATCCTATCTAGGAAATTAGTGCCTACACCAAAGTTTCAAAGATACTTTCCTGTTTTAGTTTTTATATTTTAGATCTATGAAACATCTCAAATTAATTTTTGTGCATAGGGCACAGTAGGGGTTGAGGTTCATTTTCTTCTCATGTGTATCCAGTTCCAACATCATTTGTTGAAAAACTTTTCCTATGTCCATTGAATTACCTTGGTACCATGAACAAAAATTAATCCAGCAACCATGTGTGTGTGAATCTATTTCTTAACATTCCATTGTGTTTCATTAGTTTATTTGTCTACTGGCATATTGATACCACAATGTCTTTATCACCAAAGCTTTATAACATGCCTTGAAATCAGGTAGCCTGAGTCCTCCGACTTTCTTCTTCAAGGTTTTTAATATTAGTTTTGGCTCCGTGACTTGCTCTGGCCCATGGAAGCTGGGTGGGAATGAGAGTGCATTTCTGAGTTTAGGCTTGACGAGCCACTGCATGTTTCCATAAGTCTTTTGAACATCTTCCCTTTACCATGACAACAACATTCCCTAGATGGGGACTAATCCTTCAGCCTGGGCCACAGAATGAGATGGCATGTGGAGCAGATTTTAACTGTAGCTTGTGGCAGAGCAATAACACCTGACCCTCACCCAGGAGCCAAGCTCACATAAATCCTACTGATATGGTTAGGTTTTGTGTCCCCACCCAAATCTCATCTTGAGTGGTAATCCCCATAATCCCCACGTGTTGAGGATGGGACTTGGTGGGAGGTGATTGGATCATGGGGGCAGTTTGCCCCATGCTGTTCTCATGAGAGTGAGTGAGTTTTCACAAAATCTGATGGTTTTATAAGTGTTTGTCACTTCCTCCTACACATACTTTTCTCTCAACTGCCGCCATGTAAGACGTGCCTGCTTCCCCTTCTGGCATGACTGTAAGTTTCCTGAGGCCTCCCCAGTCAAGCAGAACTGTCAGTCAATTAAGCCTCTTTCCTTTATAAACTACCCAGTCTTGGGAACTTCTTTATAGCAGTGTGGAAACGACCTAATATACCTGCAGAGCCTGATAGAGCCAATCATAAGGGTAGCTAATCTATGAGCTAAAAATCTTTGATATTTGGGGGTGTTATAGCAGCAATAGCTGACTGACATAGGTGATATAGGTGGGGATCTCCCCAGGATCACAAAGCTTGCTTATATCCCCTAATTAAAGAACACTTGGCCATTTTCA
>NW_012116088.1:2149384-2155834 GCF_000951035.1 Colobus angolensis palliatus | reverse complement strand
ATGTAACAAACCTGCACGTTATGCACATGTACCCTAGAACTTAAAGTATAATAATAAAGAAAAAAAAATAAAGAGCACTTGGAAACATAGGGGCAGAGGTTTTGGGCCAGTGCAGGTCTGAATCTTGGATAGGTTTGCTAACTTCTTTGAGCTCCAGGTTCTTAAGCTAAAAAATGGCTTCTCTGGGTTGTTGTAACAATTAAGTAAGATAGTTTATGTAAAGCCCATAGCTGTGCTGAAGACATGCAAGATATGCTTGTTGCTTCCCCAAGCATGCTGCAAGGAGCAGTGATAAATACTTGAGGATAGAATGAATGAATGGATGAATCCTTCCACATCTGAGTCCTCATTCATTGGAGCACTCAAAAGTCTACATGTCCTCCTGTACCTTTCTTCTTTGTCACTGCTGGTTCCTTCTTCAGCTGCTAACTTATCTTGATACTCCTCTCCTCTTGGTGAAGTTTCATCCAGCTTCAAGCATGGATCCTAAGGCAAAAAGAAAAAAAAAAAAGGCAAGATGAGCTTAAGTACAGCTTAATGATTCAATCCGTGGCTTATTCAAATCAGAGAGCAGAGGAGAGGGAGCCCTCAGCAACCACTATTAGTGCCCTGCTTGCAGGGAATGCCAAGGCTTGTGATGATGACGTGACTAGAACAGTGCCTGGCTTACTGTGATCAATGCCAGCCCTGATCCCTGTATCCTGTTTTTCAGTCTACAAAGCATTTCATACTGCTGACAAAACTAAAGCATAAAGAGGGAAAGTAACCTGGCTAGGGTGCCACCATCGGTGAGGAGTGGAAATGAAATATGCAACTGGACAATAGGACCCTGGGGACTGAACTCTTGACCCCTTCGTGATATGGTTCCAAGCATAACCCTCAGAGAGAGGGCTTTGTTTCCTTGGTAAGCCTGCTGCACAGGGCTGTTGTGAGGACCTGAGAACCATGCTGGCTCATGGCTAGTGGTAAGTGTGAGCAACTGGTGTTACTATTACATCCGTTTTACAGTTTGTAGTGTGCTATGTCCCATTATGTAGAATCAGAAAACACGGAACTTGCTGAATGACCAGAGATGTGGTATGGGAGGAGAATATGGAAACTATTAGTTAACAATGAGGCTTCTGAATATTTTATGAATTAAATTTGCTCATATTATCATTCTTTCCTTCCCACAGAGATACACGGATGTAACAGACCTTGTTATTTTGATTTTTCTATTTGTCATAACCACACTGTCCATGAAAACAGCATAAGACAGGGTAGGAACAGATTTGTCTCATGAAATAGTGATCATTGTAACCTGTGCTTTTCACTAACTAGGTGTATGGCCTTGAGCCAGCTTCTTCCCTTTTTTGGACCTGAGTTTCATCAGCTGTGAAACAAAGGGGCTGGCTTACATCTGTGGTCAAACTGTGTTCCAGGGATCCTGGGAGGTGTCTCGGGGTAGGAAGGGGCAGAGCTGAGGCTGGAGGGTAGAGCCTTGGGCTCCCATTCACCCTTGATCTGGAACTGCTTTGGTTGCCTTTCCACATACTGCATTGTCCATAAAAGGCCATCAATGTCAAGACCAATGAAGACCTCCACATTGCCAAATCCAATGGTCAATTCTTGGGTCTGTGCTAACTGGGCCTCCCAGCAGAATTGGAAATATTGATGATTCCTCCCTTTATGCAGCCTTCTTTCCTGGGCTTTCTCCTCCCCCCACCCCCAGTTGCTGCTTCTCAGTCTTCCTTGCTGAAGTCTCTTCCTCTCCTGCTCCTCAAACTGCCACATGTCCAGAACCAAACTCTTGGTTTTACTCCTCCAAACAACAAGCATGCACTTGGCTCAGGGCTTTGCACTGGCTGTTCCCTCTTCCCTCTGATATTTGCATTCTTTGCTCCCTCACTTCACTCACTGCAACCAGGAGATCATCTCTGACTTAAAGCTTAGGCTCTGCTACCAGACGACCTGTGTTTAAATGCCAGATCTTTTACTTATTAATGATGTGACCTTGGAAAATTACTTAAGTTTTCCCAAGGATTAAATGAGTCGATACAATGTAAAGTTCTTAGAACAGTATTAGGTACCTAAGGAACACTCAACACTCAAGTTTATTCCCTGGAATTACTCATTTATTTTTTTGAGACAGAGTCTTACTCTGTCACCCGGGCTGGAGTGCAGTGGTGCAATTTCAGCTCACTGCCGCCTCTGCCTCCCGAGTTCAAGCAATTCTCCTGTCTTAGCCTCCCGAGTAGTTGGGACTGCAGGCGTGTGCCACCATGCCTGGCTCATTTTTTAATTTTATTTTTTTTAGTAAAGACGCATTTCACATGTTGCTCAGGCCAGTCTCGAACTCCTGAGCTCAAATGATCTGCCCACCTTGGCCTCCCAAAGTGCTAGGTTTACAGGTGTGAGCCACCATGTCTGGACTGTTCCCTGGGATTCTTGTTCCCTGGATACCTTCTCTAAAATTCCAGCCCCTCTCACTCTGTTTTCCCCACCTTGCTCTATGTTTTTCTCAAAGTACATATCACAGCCTGACGTTGACTTGTCCACTTTTTAATTATCTGTTTCCCTCGCTGGAAGGTAAGCTCCATGAGGGCAGGGACTTTGCTCACCTGTTTCCCGGATGCCTAGAACAGTGTGTGGCACATGCGAGTCATTACTAAACGAATAAGCACAAATATGTCACGGGCCACTCCAGGATAGCGGGAGGACCACTCTCTCCCATACTTACCCTATACTCACTTTTGTTGTTTTTATTTGTTTTGTTTTGTATTGTTTTATGATACAAGATTTCGCTCTGTCACCCAAGGTAGAGTACAGTTGCGAAATTGTGGCTCACTGGAGCCTCAACTTCCCAGGCTCAAGCGATCCTCCCACCTCAGCCTCCTGAGTAGCTGGGACTACAGGTATATACCACCATGCCCGGGTACTTTTTACATTCTCTGTAGGCACAGTGTCTTGCTATTGTTGCCTAGGCTGGTCTCAAACTCCTGGGCTCAAATGATCCTCCTGCCTCAGCCTCCCAAAGTTCTCATATTACAGGTGTAAGTCACAGTACCCACTCTTCCCCTGCTTTACATCCCATGGAGAGAAGGGCCTGGGATTGCTGCATTGTCATGAAAATCCCCTGGGCATGTGGCTGGATGGTGGCATGTGGCGGCTGTCGCCCAAACTTTGAGTGTTTTCCTGCCCTGCTTTAGGAGCCTTTATGATTCATAAGTTCAAGTTCTGTTTAAATCATTTGCATTGCCTCTAAATGTAGCAGAATACCATGTGATGCCCAGTTCCAGAGAATCAGCAAGGAGATGGCACTTGGGTACCCACTGCCCACTGTGCTGGGAGGATCTGTCCTGGGGCACTCCAGAGTGATGGCCTGAGAGAGAGTAAACATCTGCTCTGCCTCCTGCAGCTTTTCTCCCTAAGCCCTTATCTTCCCTCTGGGGTGGATATGTTCTGAGTTAACTCTGCTAAGCCAGAAATATACTTCCCAGGACTTCCTTCCCTGCATACTCTGGACCATGTGACTTTGCATAAAATGTGAAAGATGGAAGTGAAGCAGCAGTCATTTCCTTGTTAAGCTTGGATGCTTGAATGCAGGGCACCTGGTGCTGTTGCAGCTCATACACATCATTGCTGATCTGCTCACTCACTTTATCAGCTAGGGCAGGTTTTGGGCTCTCAGCTCCTTCAGCTCCTGCTCATTTCTCCTTGAATCCTCTCTATCCTGGGCCTGTGTGTACAGCTCCTGGGGCAGCAGCCAGGCCTGAAGCTCCTCCCACACCCGCCAGATCCTCCTCGGGGTTCTCCCTATCCCCGGCCACGTGCATGTCTAGCTCCATGATGAAGGATGCCTGATTCTCCTATAGGTCACTGCATTAGCAAATGTGGAGCCTTGTTGGCTTCAGATACTGACACGGTTCAAGCCCAGCCTTGTGGGCTGCAGCTCGTTCTTGATCTTCCTCACTTCACTTCTGTCCTTCTTTCCTTCCAGCGGCCCACTCTGCTGACTTCAGTCCCACCACCAGGTAAAGAAGCAACAGTGGAATGTAAAGTGTTTAGCTGGCTCCTTCAATTATGCTAGGTTGGTTCGGAAATTTAATCTCATATCCTATATCATTCTTAGTAGCTTGTTTCTGTGATCAAACCCTAATTGATGCACCTTTTAATCTCCAGATCCTACTTATTCTTCGAGGGCCTATTCAACTGTTACTTCCTCATGAAGGCTTCACAATATCTTTTGTTGCAATTACACCTTCTCCTCTTGAAGTTCCCATAACAATTTTTTGCTACCACAATTTTCTTTTTGTTGTTGTTGTTTTTTGTTTTGTTTTTGAGATGGAGTCTTGCTCTGTCACTCAGGCTGGAGTGCAGTGGTATGATCTAGGCTCACTGCAACTTCCACCTCCTGGGTTCAAGTGAGTCTCCCGCCTCAGCCTCCCAAGTAGCTGGGACTACAGGCGAGCGCCACCATGCCCGGCTAATTTTTGTATTTTTAGTAGAGACAGGGTTTCACCATGTTAGTCAGGCTGGTCTCAAACTCCTGACCTCAGGTGATCCATCTGCCTCGGCCTCCCAAAGTGCTGGGATTATAGGCGTGAGCCACCGCACCCAGCCTTGCTACCACAATTTTCTTACAAATACTTATTGATCACTTACTATGTGCCAGGCATTGTTCTAGGAACACATGAATAAACAAAACAACAGAAGTTTTTCTGCCTTATATTGTTATAGGAGCAATTTCTTTCTCCCTTCCTAAACATAAGTGAATGTAAACATAATCCCAGATATAGTTTTTAAAACATTATAAACCCTACAGCCAGGGACTGAGAACCTGCAGCACAGCTATTTTTCATAGCCTGAGTCCTCCCTCTTTATGTAACTAGAAACTAAAGTTGAGCTGCTTGACATAAACTGGTCACAGGGTCCAGTGAGGTTGGTTCATTGTCGTGCATTTTCAAACATGTTGTGACTAAACAGATTATAACCTACATGTGAACCAGAGGCTAAAAGGTCCTCCTGTGCCTCCTAGTTTCAGGTATTTTGGGCATAAAAAATATCTCAGAGATCTCTAATTCCCACAAAGCCCAGCAGTAAATATATAGTCTAGAAGCAAAACAGCTTTGTGAGTTGCCTGCCATAAATTCAGGTCCAGTATAAACCCGGGGGAATCACATGGTGAACGTGGAAGGAAAACAGATCATCAGATGAGCATATGTACTATTACAATATAAATATATAAATGATGTAGGATTCAGTAGGTCCATGTCTCAAAAGGAAAATTCAAGGTTACAAAGAAATTGTGTGCAATAGAAAGCACAAAATATGTTGGCAAAACAATTCAGTAGTCAGAACAAACATGAACTGGCTAAGTTCTACATGGAGAGCTCTTCTGATAAAAAGAGTTGTTCACTAAAATGCTCTAATAATGAAGCTATAGCCCTCTAATGACACAGCCTGAAAACATAAGGCAAAATGTGTATCACTGTAGTGAGAAATGGGATAACTTATAATGGGAGATTTTAATACACATCTCTCAGAAACTGATGCATTAAGCAGACAAAATGAGCTAGGATGAGGAAGATTCGAACAAGATCAGTAAGCTAAACCTAATAGCTAAAAAATAAACCAATAGCTACTAACATTGATGTGAGGCCACATAGTGAATATATTCCAGAGCCAGGATTCAAATATGCGTGTTTTACTACCACACCAAGAATATATGCTTTTTTCCTTATCTATAGGAACTATTTAAAATTGACCCTGAATTGGTCTACAAAGCAAACCTCAACACAGTCCAAAGTGCTGACATTTTACAGACCGTGTTATCTGATGGCACTGCAAGAGCATTAGAAAGCACTAAGAAGGTAGGTTTAAAAGAATCAGATAAACTTCAAAACTCTGAGACACAGATAAGACATACACTTAAAGGGAAATTTATAGCTTTAAATGTATTCATTAGAAAACATTCAAGAAGTTAGAAAATGAACAAAAGAATAAATCCAAAGCAAGTAGAAGAAAAGAGATATAAGAGACAAAACAAATGAAATAGAAAAAACACATCTGACCAACACATCTAAAAGCTGGGTTTTTGAAAGGATGCATTGGCCGGGTGCAGTGACTCACGTCTGTAATCCCAGCACTTTGGGAGGCCAAGGCGGGCAGATCACGAAGTCAACAATCGAGACCATCCTGGCTAACACGGTGAAACCCCGTCTCTACTAAAAATACAAGAAATTAGCCGAGCGTGGTGGCAGGCACCTGTAGTCCCAGCTACTCGGGAGTCTGAGGCAGGCGAATGGTGTGAACCCGGGAGGCGGAGCTTGCAGCGAGACGAGATCGCGCCACTGCCTGGGCAACAGAGAGACTATGTTGAAAGAAAGAAAGGAAGAAAGAAAGAAAGAAACAAGGAAAGAAGGAAAGAAGGAAGGAAGGAAGGAAGGAAGGAAGGAAGGAAGGAAGGAA
>NW_012116088.1:2120366-2149334 GCF_000951035.1 Colobus angolensis palliatus | reverse complement strand
AAGGAAGGAAGGAAGGAAGGAAGGAAGAAAGGAAGGAAGGAAGGAAGGAAGGAAGGAAGGAAGGAAGGAAAGAAGGAAGGAAGGAAAGAGAGAGAGAGAGAGGAGGAAAGGAGGAAAGGAAGAAGGAAAGAAAGAAGGAAAGAAAGAAGAAAAGAAAGAAAAAGAAGGAAAAAGAAGGAAAGAAGGAAGGAAGGGATGCATCAAACTTCTGGCAAGCCTGATCAAGGAAAAGGGGAGAAAAAAAGCAACATGAATAATGGACAAGGATCTCATGACAGTTATTAGAGATTAAAAATAATTCCAAATGTACTCTGAGACAACACAGGGCCTATGAAAGGGAATCTGCAGGATGTAATTTTTGGGCCATTTTATTGGCCATAGCTACATTTAAAGGAGTCCTGGGCAGGAGTCCAGAAAGAGGAGAGGGCTGAAAATACTAAAATGGCTGATGTACCCAGATAACAACACTGGCTCCTAACTACACTGCATTTGTCTATTTCTCTGCATTTTCTCATGGATGCATATGACTCTATGAAGTAGCCAGAAAGGCACTGCCATCTTTGATTTACAGATGTGGAACTAAAATTGGAGAAGTCCAGCCATTTGCCTCAGTTCTCATGGCCACTGGAGGGTGGCACAAAAAGTAGAGCCCTGTAGTTTCTGATTCCCATCCATGTAATTCCATGTCACCACACTGACAATCAGCTGGGCTGTTTTGACATGATTGTCACCTACCAGCATCAAGGCCTAAATGGATGTGAGTCTAAACCATGTTGTGCAAATACCAAATATCTAAAAAACTGTGACTCGAAAATCAACCTGAGAGGAGTAACGTCAGCAACATGGCAGAAGGAAGTCCTGATCCCTTTTTTCCCCAATAAGCATATCACTTCAGCAATCATTCATGTACATATTCCCTTTGTAAAAAATCAGAGACTAATCAAAAGTCTCCTGCACCCCAGGAGAATGCAAAAACAGACTCCCAAGCTGGTAGGGAGATTCAGAACATACTCTTGCCAAAGATGCTGCCCCTGGTGAAGTACCATATGATCACGAAGAGACCCCCTACACCAGCTTCAACCAGAGGAGGAAAGGAGTTAATTGGCATGTTTAGTACCCCAACTTTTCCAAGGGGGAGGTCCCTAGAGGACTAGCTTTTGTCTTGCTGCTGTTGGAGCTCTATAAGGTCCATCACAGTCTAGCCACTTGGAAGAGAATGGAGATAGAAACTTGGGCTGGTAGATACCATAGCTCCTCCTTGGCTCAGTGCAGAGTGAGCAAATGAAAACTACAGCTTTCTGCTTCTTACTGGGAGGAAATGAGTTTGTAGAGACCCCCATTACCTGACCAGGCTCATTGATGGGGGATTCTCTTGTACAAGATGAACCTGGGAAGACTGGGAGAGGTGACTGCTTTGTCTAAGGCATGGACACCAGCATAGAGAGTCAAGGAAAATAAAAATCAGGTAAAGATGTTCCAAACAAAGGAAAAACATAAATCTCCATAAATTGACCCTAATGAAACAATTCTATGATTTACCTGACAGAGAATAAAAATAACTCTGATAGAGTTGCTTACCAAGACAAAGAGAACAATGAATGAACAAAGTGAGAATTTCAACAAAAAAAGGAAATATTTTTAAAGTATCAAAAGAAATCATGGACCTGAAAACACATTAACACAATAACTGAAATGAAAATTCACTGGCCGGGCACGGGGGCTCAGGCCTGTAATCCCAGCACTTTGGGAGGCTGAGGCAGGCAGATCACAAGATCAGGAGATCGAGACCATCCTGGCTAACACAGTGAAACCCTGTCTCTACTAAAAATACAAAAAATAAGCCAGGTGTGGGGGCGGGCACCTGTAGTCCCAGCTACTTTGGAGACTGAGGCAAGAGAATGGTATGAACCCGGGAGGCAGAGCTTGCAGTGAGCCAAGATCATGCCACTGCACTCCAGCCTGGGCAACAGAGTGAGATTCCGTCTCAAAAAAAAAAAAGAAAATTCACTAGAGAATTTAATAGAAAACTACATCAAGCAGAAGAAAGGATTAGTAAACTCAAAGACAGGTCACTGGAAATAATTCAGTCAAAGATGCAAAAAGAAAAAAGAAGAGAGAAAGGACAAGAAGGCTTATTTAAATATAATGACTGAGAAGTTCCCAAATCTGGAAAAGGAAATAGGCATGCAGATCCAAGAAGCCCTAAATACATCAGATAAGATGAACCCAGAGAACCATACTGAGATAGATAATCAAATTGTCAAAGATCAAAGACATAAAATTTTGAAAGCAGAAAGAGAAAAGCTATTTGTCACATACAAAAGAACCCCCTCATAAGACAATGAACATTTTCCAGCAGAAACCTTGCAGGTCAGAAGGGAATGGGATGATATATTCAAAGTGCCAAAAAAAAAAAAATGTCAACTAAGAATACTATACCTGGGAAAACCCTCCTTCAAAAATAAAAGAAAGTTTGCTTTCTCTTGACTGATTTGGATGCCCTTTATTTCTTTTTCTTATCTGATTGCTCTGGCTAGGACTTCTAGTACTATGTTGAAGAGGAGTGATGATAGTGGGCATTCTTGTCTTGTTCTAGCTCTCAGACAGAATACTTTCAACTTTTTCCCATTCTGCTGAATTTTTACCATTCAGTAGAATGTGGGTTTGTCATAGATGGCTTTTATTGCATTGAAGTGTATCCTTTGTATGACAATTTTGCTGAGAGTTTTAATCATAAAGGGATGCTGGATTTTATCAAATGTTTTTTTCTGCATCTATTGAGATGATTATGTGATTTTTGGTTTTAATTCTGTTTATGTGGTGTATCACATTTATTGACTTGCATATGTTAAACCATCCCTGCATCCCTGGTATGAAACCCACTTGATCATGGTGAATCATCTTTTTGATATGTTGTTAGATTTGGTTAGCTAGTATTTTGTTATGGATTTTAGCATCTATGTTTATCAGTGATATGGGTCTGTAGTTTTCTTTCTTTGTTATGTCCTTTCCTGGTTTGGGTACTAGGGTGATACTGGCTTCATAGAATGAATTAGGGAGGGCTCCCTCTTCTTCTATCTTGTAGAATAGTGTCAGTAGAATTGGCACCAATTAGGAATAGTCAGCAGAGTCAACAGACAACCCACAGAGTGGGAGAAAATCTTCACAATCTATACCTCTGACAAAGGACAAATATCCAGAATCTACAATGAACTCGAACAAATTAGCAAGAAAAAAACAAACAATCCCACCAAAAAGTGGGCTAAGGACATGAATAGACAATTCTCAAAAGAAGATATACAAGTGGTCAACAAACTTATGAAAAAATGCTCAACATCACTAATGATCAGGGAAATGCCGATCAAAACCGCAATGTGATACCACCTTATTCCTGCAAGAGTGGCTATAATCAAAAAAATTAAAAAAACAATAGATAGTGGTGTAGATGCCATGAACAGGGAACACTTCTACCTTGCTGTTGGGAATGTAAACTAGTATAACCACTGTGGAAAACAGTGTGGAGATTCCTTAAGGAACTAAAAGTAGAACTACCATTTGATCCAGCAATCCCACTACTGGGTATCTACCCTGAGGAAAAGAAGTCATTATACGAAAAAGGTACTTGCACAGGCATGTTTATAGAAGCACAGTTTGCAATTGCAAAAATGTGGAACCAACCCAAATGCTCATCAATCAACGAGCAGATAAAGAAACTGTGGTATATATATACAATGGAATACTACCCAGTCATAGAAAGGATGAATTAATGGCATTCGCAGTGACCTGGATGAGATTGGAGACTATTATTCTAAGTGAAATAATTCAGGAATGGAAAACCAAACATCATATGTTCTCACTCATAAGTGGGAGCTAAGCTATGATGATGCAAAGGCATAAGAATGACACAATGGACTTTGGGGACTCAGGGGGAAAGGGTGGGAAGGGGGTGAGGGATAAAAGAATACAAACTGAGTGCAGTGTATACTGCTCAGGTGATCAGTATACCAAAATCTCATAAATCACCACTAAAGAACTTACTCATGTAACTAAACACCACCTGTTCACCAATAATCTATGGAAATAAAAAACAATTTTAAACAACAACAAACAAAAATAAATGAAAGATTTTCCCAGAGAAACAAAAGTGGAGTGAATCCTTCATCACTAGACCTGCCTTACAAGAAATGCTAAAGGGATTTCTTCAAGTTGACATGAAAGGATGTCAAATAGCAACAGGGTAGCCTAAAAGTATGAAACTCATTAGAAAAGGAAAATATATAGGCAAATATAGAACTATATTATTGTAACGGTAGTGTGCCAATCACTTTTAATTCTAGCATAAAAGTTAAAAGACAAAAGTATTAATAATTACAAGCATACCTCAGAGATATTGCAGGTTCAGTTCCAGACTACCACAATAAAGCAAACATTGCAATAAAGCAAGACACACAACTTTTTTTGTTTCCCGTACACATAAAAGTTACGTTTACATTATACTACAGTTTATTAAGTGTGCAATAACCTTATGTCTAAAAATACATACCTAAATTTAAAAGTACTATTTTGCTAAAAAATGCTAACAATCATCTGAGCCTTCAGTGAGTTGTAATCTTTTGCTGTGAAGTGTCTTGCTTCAATGTTGATGGCTGCTGACTGATCAAAATGATCATTGCTGAAGGCTGGGGCAGCTGTGGCAATTTCTTAAAACAAGATAACAATGAAGTTTGCCACATAGCTTGACTCTGTCTTTCACAAAAGATTTATCTGTAGCATACACAATACTGTCTGACACCATTTTGCTCACAGTAGAAGTTCTTTAAAAAGTGGAGGCAATCCTCTCAAACGGTCACTGATTTATTTTTTATTTATTTATTTATTTTTTTGAGATGGAGTCTTGCTCTGTCGCCCAGGCTGGAGTGCAGTGGCACGATCTCGGCTCACTGCAAGCTCTGCCTCCTGGGTTCACACCATTCTCCTGCCTCAGCCTCCCAAGTAGCTGGGACTACAGGTGCCCACCACCACACCCAGCTAATTTTTTATATTTTAAGTAGAGTTGGGGTTTCACCATGTTAGCCAGGATGGTCTTGATCTCCTGACCTCGTGATCCACCCACCTTGGCCTCTCAAAGTGCTGGGATTACAGGCGTGAGCCACCACGCCTGGCTGTCACTGATCTATTAACTAAGTTCGTGTAATATTCTAAATCCTGTCTTGTTATTTTAACAATGCTCACAGAAGACTCATCAGGAGTAAATTTCATCTCAAGAGACCACTTTCTTTCATCATTTGTAAGAAGCAACTCCTCATCCATTGAAGTTCTATCATGAAATTGCAGCAATTCAGTCACATCATCAGGTTTTACATTTCATTCTAGTTCTCTTTCTGTCTCTACATAGTTACTTCCTCATCTGAAATCTCGAACTCCTCCAAGTCATCCATGAGGGCTGGAATAAATTTCTTTCAAACTCTTATTGTTGTTTTCATCTCCTCCCATAAATCATGAATAATGAATATTATTAATGGTTTCTAGAATGGTGAATGCTTTCCAGAGGTTTTCAAAGGGCTTTGCTCAGATCCATCAGGGGAACCACTATCTATGGCAGCTATAACCTTATGAAATGAAATGTATTTCTTTTTTTTCACCCTGTCTTATTGTGCCAAGAAATCTACTTCCTAAATAATAAGACTTCAAAGGAGAAATTATTCCTTGATCTATGAGCTACAGAATGAGTATTGTGTCAGCAGGCGTGAAAACAGCATTACTCTCCTTGTACCTCTTCATCAGTGCTCTTGGGTGACCAATTGGTCAATGAGCAATAACATTTTAAAAGGAATCTTTTTTTTTTCTGAGCAGTAAGTCTCAACACTGGGCCTGAAATATTCAATAAATAATGCCATAAACAGATGTGCTATCATACAGGCTTTATTGCTCTACTTATAAAGCACAAGTAGAGTATATTTCACACAATTCTTAAGGCCTCTAGAAGTTTTGAAATGATAAATGGTCATTGGCTTTAACTTAAAGTCACTAGCTTTATTATCTCCTAACGAAAGAGTCAGCCTGTCCTTCGAAGCTTTGAAGCCAGGCATTGACTTTTCCTCTCTAGCTATGAAAGTCCTAGATGACATCTTCTAATATAAGGCTGTTTTGTCTATATTGAAAATCTGTTATTTAAGGTAGCCATTTTCATCAATGGTCTTAGCTAGATCTTCTGGATAACTTGTTGCAGCTTCTCCATCAGCGCTTCCTGCTTGTTATGTTATGGAGATGGCTCGTTTCCTTAAACTTCATGAAACAACCTCTGCTAGCTTCCAACTTTCTTCTGCAGCTTCCTTGCCTCTCTCTGCCTTTATAGAATTGAAGAGAATTATGGACTTGCTCTGGATTAGGCTTTGGCTTAAGGGAATGTTGTGCCTGGTTTGATCTTCTATCCAGCCAACTAAAACTTTCTCCATATCAGCAGTAGGGTTGTTTTGCTTTCTTATCACTCATGTGTCACTGGAGTAGCACTATTTATTTCTTTCAATAACTTTTCCTTTGCACTCACAACTTGGCTAACTGTTCGGCACAAGAGGCCTAGCTTAGGCCTGTCTCAAAGTTTTTGACACGCCTTCCTCTCTACGCTTAATCATTTCTAGTTTTTGATTCAACATGAGATGTGCAACTCTTCCTTTCACATAAACACTTAGAGACCATTCTAGTATTGTTAATTGGCCTAACTGCAATATTGTTGTGTTTCAGGGAATAGGGAGGTCCAAGGATAGAGAGGGAAAGAGACAGGGGAACAGCTGGTTCTGGAACACAACCAGAACACATACAACATTTATTAAGTTCACCATTTTCTACAGGCATGGTTTGTGGTGCCCCAAAACAATTACAATAGCAACATGAAAGATCACTGATCATAGATCACCTTATCAGCTATAATAAGAATAATAAGTTTTGAAATATTGTGAGAATTACCAAAATGTGACACAGAGATATGAAGTATATTTTTAAATTAAGGTACACATATTATATTTTTATAAATAATGCTATTACACACTTAATAGACTGTAGTATAGTATAAACACCTTTTTTTTTTTTTTTTTGAGACGGAGTCTCCCTCTGTCGCCCAGGCTGGAGTACAGTGACCGGATCCCAGCTCACTGAGGCTGGAGTACAGTGACCAGATCCCAGCTCACTGCAAGCTCCGCCTCCCAGGTTTGCGCCATTCTCCTGCCTCAGCCTCCTGAGTAGCTAGGACTACAGGCGCCCGCCACCACGCCCGGCTAATTTTTTGTATGTTTTTTAGTAGAGACGGGGTTTTACCGTGTTAGCCAGGATGGTCTTGATCTCCTGACCTTGTGATCCGCCCGTCTCGGCCTCCCAAAGTGCTGGGACTACAGACTTGAGCCACCGCGCCCGGCCAGTATAAACATCTTTTACATATATTGGGAAACCAGTAAATTTGTGTGACTTGCTTTATTCAATATTTACTTTTTTGTGGTGGTCTAGAACTGAATTTGCAATATTTCCAAGGTATGCCTTCATAATGGAGCTGAAAAATCCCTATTGTCTAATGATGACATAGCCATTGTAAAGATGTAGTGTTACATGTTATCTTTTCTATGTTTAGCTACATTAGGATACATAAATATTTACCCTTGTGTTACAACTGCCCACATATTTAGTACAGTAATATGTTGTATAGGCTTGTAGCCTAAGAGCAAAAAGCTACAGCACATAACCTAGGTGTGTAGTGGGCTACACCATCTATAATGTTCCCACAATGACAAAATCGCCTAACAACCCATTTCTCAGAATGTATCATTGTCATTAAGTGACATATAACTGTATTTCACAATTGAACTTGACCATGGAGATCAATAAATAGTTGGCTGAATGAATGTTTTTGTTTAGATAAAGTCTGTGGCTCTGTTGCCCAGGCTGGAATACAGTGGCACGATCTCAGCTCACTGCAACCTCTGCCTTCTGGGTTCAAGCTATCTTCCCACCTCAGCCTCCCGAGTAGCTGAGACTACAGGTACACACCACCATGCCCTTCTAATTTTTTGTATTTTTTGTAGAGATGGGGTTTTGCCATGTTGCCCAGTCTGGTCTTAAACTCCTGAGCTCAAGTGATCTGCCCACATTGACTTCCCAAAGTGTTAGGATTACAAGTGTAAGCTACTGCACCCAGCCTGAATGAGCTCTTTCAAGTCCAGCAATACTTGTTTCAATTGCTATTATGAACACTTTTACATGTATGAACTAGAAAACTTAGAGGAGATGGATAAATTCCTGGAAATATACAATTCCTCTAGATTAAACCAGGAAGAAATAGAAACTCTGAACAGGCCAATAACAAGCAGTGAGACTGAAATGGCAAAAAAAAATTGCCAAAAAAATTCAAGGACCAGATGGATTTCACAGCTGAATTCTATCAGACATTCAAAGAAGAATCAGTACTAATCCTATTGACACTACTCCACAAGACAGAGAAAGAGGAAACCCTCCCTAATGAAACCATTCATTCTATGAAGCCAGTATCACCCTAATACCAAAATCAGGAAAGGACATAACAAAAAAAGGAAACTACAAACCAATATCCCTGATGAACACAGACGCAAAAATTCTTAACAAAATACTAGCCAATGAAATCCAACAGCATATCAAAAAAATAAAAATAATCCACCATGATCAAGTGGGTTTCATACTAGGGATGCAGGGATGGTTTAACATATGCAAGTCAATAAATGTGATACACCACACAAACAAAAAATCACATGATCATCTCAATAGATTCAGAAAAAGCATCTGACAAAATCCAGCATCCCTTTATGGTTAAAACCCTCAGCAAAATCAGCATAGAAGGAACATACCTCAATGTAATAAAAGCCATCTACAGCAAACTCACAGTCCACATTCTACCGAATGGGGAAAAGTAGACATCATTCCCCCTAAGAACTGGAACAAAACAAGGTTGCCCACTCTCACCACTTCTATTCAACATAGTATTGGAAGTCCTAGTCAGAGCAATTAGACAAGAGAAAGAAATAAAGGGTATCCAAATCAGTAAAGAGGAAGTCAAACTATCACTGTTTGCTGATGATGTGATCGTATACCTAGAAAACCCTAAAGACTCCTCCAAAAAGCTCCTAGAACTGATACATTAATTCAGCAAAGTTTCAGGATACAAAATTAATGTATACACATCAGTAGCTCTGCTATACACCAACACTGACCAAGCTGAGAATCAAATCAAGAACTCAACCCCTTTTACAATAGCTGCAAAACAAACAAACAAAGAAACAAACAAAAAACCTTAGGAATATACCTAACCAAGGAGGTGAAAGACCACTTCAAGGAAAACTAAAAAACACTGCTGAAAAAAATCATAGATGACACAAACAAATGGAAACACATCCCATGCTCAGTAACGGGTAGAATCAATATTGTGAAAATGGTCATACTGCCAAAAGCAATCTGCAAATTCAGTGCACTTCCCATCAAAATACTGCCGTCATTCTTCCCAGAACTTGGAAAAAACAATCCTAAAATTCATATGGGGGAAAAATAAAAGAACCCACACAGCCAAAGCAAGGCTAAGCAAAAAGAACAAATCTGGAGGCATCACATTACCTGACTTCTAACTCTACTATAAGGCCAGAGTCACCAAAACGGTATGGTACTGTTATAAAAACAGACCCATAGAACAATAGAACACAGTAGAAAACCCAGAAATAAAGCCAAATACAGCCAACTGATCTTTGACAAAGCAAAAAAAAAGGGTGGGGAAAGGGCACCCTATTCAACAAATGGTGCTGGGATAATTGGCAAGCCACATGTAGAAGATTGAAACTGGATCCTAATCTCTCACCTTATACAAAAATCAACTCAAGATGGTTCAAGGACTTAAATCTAAGACCCAAAACCATAAAAATTGTATAAGATAACATTGGGAAAACCCTTCTAGACATTGGCTTAGGCAAAGAGTTCATGACCAAGAAAACAAAAGCAAGTGCCACAAAAACAAAGATAAATAGATTGGACTTAATTAAACTAAGAAGCTCTGCACAGCAAAAGAAACAATCAGCAGGGCAAACAGACAACTTACAGAGTGGGAGAAAATCTTTGCAATCTATACATCTGATAAAGGACTAATATCCAGAATCTATACGGAACTCAAATCAGCAAGATAAAACAATCCCACCAAAAAACGGGCTAAGGACACGAATAGACAATTCTCAAAAGAAGATATACAAATGGCCAACAAACATATGAAAAAATGCTCAACATCACTAATGATCAGGGAAATGCAAATCAAAACCACAATGTGATACCACCTTATTCTCCAAGAATGGCCATAGTCAAAAAATAAAAAAGTATGTACATGTTGACATGGCTGTAGTGAAAAGGGAATATTTTTACAACTGCTGGTGAAAATGTAAACTAGTACAACCACTATGAAAAACAGTGTGTAAAGTTCTTCAAGGAATCTCCATATTGTTTTCTATAGTGGTTGAACTACCAGCAGTCCCACTACTGGGTATCTACCCAGAGGAAAAGAAGTCATTATATGAAAAAGATACTTGCACATGCATGTTTGTAGCAGCAAAATTTGCAACTGCAAAAATATGGAACCAGCCCAAATGCCCATCAGTCAACAAGTGGATAAAAAAAATTGTGGTATATATATACCATGGAATACTACTCAGCCATAAAAAGGAACAAAATAATGGCATTTGCAGCAATCTGGATGGAATTGGAGACCATTATTCTAAGTGAAGTTACTTAAGAATGAAAACCAAACATGGTACATTCTCACTCATAAGTGGGGGCTAAGCTATGAGGATGCAAAAAGATAAGAATGATACAATGGACTTTGGGGACTCAGGGCAAAGAGTGAGAAGAGGGTGAGGGATAAAAGACTGCACATTGGGTACAGTGTTCACTGCACGGGTGATGGGTGCACCAACATCTCAGAAATCAGCACTAAAGAACTTATTCAAGCATATAAGTTAACACATATGTTAAGTAGCTATATTGAGCCATTCCACAATGTATAGATATTTCAACACATGTTACACATGATAAATTATAGTTTTTGTCATTAAAAATTAAATTTAAATTTTGTTATTCTGAAAGCTTTTTCACAGATCTTTTTCAGTTTTGTTTTTGAGCCTGTCTTGTACCTGGTTGCACTAAATATATAATAGCTCTCTCTTGTGAAAACTTTAAAAGCCTAGATTTAAACACGTGTTCAATGATAATAATGATATAACAGAAAAAAGAACTTATTTCATGTGACCAGAGACCACCTGTTCCCCAAAACCCTATTGAAATAAATAAACAAAACAAAACAAAAAAATTGTCCACTTCTCTGAACTCTAAATAAAACAGACTCAGAATATGGCTTCTGAGAATATCCCTGAACCACTCCTGGTGCATCCTGAGTTGTTCAACCCAATTCCTATTCTTGGGTTTTTTCCAAAAGGCATATTTCTCAGGTTCAGTCCAGTGCTCTCTCCAGTGCTAAAGTGGCCTGGATGTGAATAGTTAGTGCACGGAAAAATAAATGGCTCTGCTTCTCCTCCAAACCATCCACTGCAAATGCCTCCTCCCACTTCCTCCCAGGCAAATGGCTGGTTATTTTAAATCCATGTTCACATTGGGTCCTCATCTTTCATCTTCCATTTATTTAACCTTTTCTGGATTTCTATTTTAAAGAAACACCCACGCCCAGGAAATCTCCTATGAGGGAATATTCAGTCATTCTCAAGTTCACTTGACAATCTTTCAAAGGTAGCATTATGTGCATCTTAAAATAGAACACCAAATGTAATGGAGTTTTGCTGAAATGATTACAGGGGACTGTAATAGATACTATAAAGTCACCTTACATTGACAGAATCTTTAATAGTTCCGAAAAGTGCCTTCATATGCTTTCTCCTGTTCATTACCACAAGTCTCTAGGGGTATGAAGGGCAGGAATTATTGCTGCTGTTTTACTAACAAGAAGTAGTGCAGCATTGCAGCTTACAGTGCAGGCCCTGGTGCCAGCCTTTGGGCCATGGTTTCTCTATAAGAAGTCTCATAGGGTGGTTTGGGAAGTGTGTGAAGTACTCTGGGTTTGCCATTATGAGTAATGAAGAAACTGATCTCAGGGATGGTTTCTGGCCTGTCTGAGGCTCCTAAGCAGCTCTTGGGTAGAGCTGGGTGGAACCCATGTCCTAAGCCTTAGGCAGATGGCCCTGCCCTACCCTGTCTTCGCACACTGAATCTCAGCTGATGCCTGGAACCTCTCCGTAGAGTGAAGGGCAGGCTGCCTTGTTCTATGTCAGATGGAACCAGACCCCTCCATTCACAGCAGACCGAGGGTGCTGGCTCCCAATTGGCCTGAGGAACACTCAGGATGTCACAGTTGTTTCATAGCCTAGTGGTCATCTGCCTGCCAACGGCCAGGACAGCTGACACCTCAAATTCCTATGGTCCTCCAACATATGGCACGGGGCGACCGTTGCCCAGCAAACTACTCAGGGCCTCCAAGGAGCAGGGGACACTTTCAGGCCTGGAGAGCTTGGGAGTGTCCCTGGCTCCTTCCCAAATGCCTCAGGGAGCTTTCTGTGGGCTGCTTCCCCACAGCATCCCATTTCCTGGTGAAGTCATGTTCAGATTTCAGTGTCAAGCAGATGTCTGTAGACGTCATTCTTCTGGAATAGTTTCCTGGGCTCCCCTGGACAGAAAGCTTCCTTTCCCATATGGGCTTGCCATTAATATATCTTCTTGCCATCATCATGGCAGTCATCATAACAGGTTAATATTTAAGGAAATAGTTATTTCTCCCATTTGAAATAGGAGCCCTCCAAGGACCAAGATTAGGCCTCATTCTCCTGGACATGCAGCCCCACGGCTTGTATAGTGACGGTACTCAGACATATTTGTAGAGACGAGATGACTTAAATAGCAGTTACCACAAATGACTCCCTTTTCCTTCTGGAGAGGGCATGGGCAGGGGTATGTATGAAAATTTCCACCCTTTTCCACTGCCCGTTCTGTGTGGCCCAGGCACCAAAGGAATCTTCTGGAAAAAAATTTTCCTTCAGAATGATTATGACTAAAATGGCTTTCTGGAAACCAATTAGTAAGACTTTGAATCTGCGAAATCAAGGGCTGGCAGGGAGAAACCAGGACTCAAGGCTTGGTGAGGTCCCAGCTAAGTTTAGTGGGGACAGAGTCACACCCACGTTTGGCAGCCCTCTCGCTGCATGTTCTGGGAATGGAGTGGAAAGCCTGCTCTCAGCTGACATTATTATTTTTATCTCTCTCTTTCTTTTTTAGATTTCTTTTTATGTTTATTTATTTATTTACTTATTTTTGAGGCGAAGTCTCACTCTCTTCCCCAGGCTGGAGTACAGAGGCACAATCTTGGCTCACTGCAACCTCCACCTCCCAGGTCCTAGCGGTTCTCGTGCCTCAGTCTTCCATGTAGCTGAGACTACAGGTGCGCCACCATGCCCAGCTAATTTTTGTATTTTTAGTAGAGACGAGGTTTTGCCATGTTGCTCAGGCTGGTCTTGAACTTCTGGTTTCAAGTGATCCACCCGCCTCCGTCTCCCAAAGTGCTGGGATTATAAGCGTGAGCCACTGCACCTGGCCTGTTTTTATTTCTCTTGACTCACTGAAATGTTTTGGCAGAACAGCTACTGGCCTAAACTGAAACCCCTGAGTCTTGAGCAAACTTAAATTTTATAGCCTCAATCCAGCAGGAACATCACTGGGGAAGTTATCATTTAATATCCTGTTCTGATGCCCCTGTTTCCACCAGCAGATCTGCCATCGGATTGTTCAAGCCCCTGCCCATGCCTCCCTGGCTTTACCTCTGCCCCTTGTACCATCCTTTGTGGTTGCAGGTATGGCCATACTGACGTATGCTGCTCACACCTCATCTAGACCTAGGCAGAGCTTCGGCTCACCAGGCTGGCACAGAGCTGGCTTGCGAAAACCATTTGAACGAGATTACAATTTTTTTTCTGACTGGAAAAGTTCAGAAAGTTTTGTAACTTGCTGTATTAGCAAGGCACACGTGCTGCTGGTGGGGGCACAGAGCGGAACAACCTCAGTGGGTGCCAAGTGGTGGTATTTATTGAAGTTAAACATGCAGAGGCCAGGCGCAGTGGCTCAAGCCTGTAATCCCAGCACTTTGGGAGGCCGAGACGGGTGGATCACGAGGTCAGGAGATCAAGACCATCCTGGCTAACACGGTGAAACCCTGTCTCTACTAAAAAAAATGCAAAAAAACTAGCCAGGCGAGGTGGCTGGCGCCTGTAGTCCCAGCTACTCGGGAGGCTGAGGCAGGAGAATGGCTTAAACCTGGGAGGCGGAGCTTGCAGTGAGCTGAGATCCGGCCACTGCACTCCAGCCTGGGCGACAGAGCGAGATTCCGTCTCAAAAAAATAAACACGCACATACCACTGGACTTGGCAAATTCCATGGGAGCGAGAGTTAGAACCGAGGGAGTATTTACACACACGAGGTGCTGTTTCCAACGCCAGACAGGTAGGAATTCATTTAGACCTCACAAAGACCCTCTGGAGTAGATGCTATCATCATCCTTGGCATATAAATGAGAAAGGTGAAGCAAAGAGACATCAAATTATTTGTCTAAGATTATCCAGCCAGTAAGAACCCAGGTGTCTGGTTCAAGGGTGAGCTTGCTTAACTACTATACTATATTATATCCCTCTATGGTGCTATCCATTGAAGTATTATCTAAAATGGAGAGATGTTAAAACAATCTAAATGCCAATCACAAGGGAATGGTTCAATATAATATGGTTTTTCTATACAAGAGAGAACTAGATGGTTGGTTGGTTTTTTGTTTTTTTTTTAAATGAAGCTGAAAGGGAAGTGTACTGAGCTATAAAAGTGTCTCTAAGCTATAAAATTTAAGTTAAGAAAAGCAGAATTGGCCAGGCGCAGTGGTTCATGTTTGCAATCTCAGCACTTTGGGAGGTGGAGGTGGGTGGGTGGATGGTTTGAGCCCAGGAGTTTGAGACCAGCCTGGACAGCATGATGAAGCCCCATCTCTACAAAAAATACAAAAACTAGCTGGGCGTGGTGGTGGGCACCTGTAGTCTCAGCCACTCAGGAGGATGAGGCAGGAGGATTGCTTGAGCCCAAGCAAGGAGGATTGCAGTGAGCCAGGACTTCAGTGAGCTGAGGATTGCAGTGAGACCCAAAAATTAGCCAGGCATGGTGGTGGGTGCCTGTAGTACCAGCCACTCAGGAGGCTGAGGCAGGACGTCGAGGATTGCAGTGAGCCAGGACTACACTCTACTCTGAGTGACAGAACAAGATCCAGTCTCCAAAAAAAAAAAAAAAAGATTTCATGAGCGTATGCCATCATTTATATTTTACAAATCCACAATTATGCCTGTATATACAGTATATCTCTGAAAGGATATATAAAAAGAGAGAAGATAAAACACAACAAGTAGTTTTCCCTGGGATAGGGAACTCCACAGCAAGAAGGAAAATGCTTTCCAACGTATACCTTTATATACCATTTGAGTTCTGTACCATATATGTGGATTGCTTATTTGAAAAGAGGTCTTAATTTGAAAGAACAAACAATACCTGCAAAATGCTGAACAGAAAACAGCACCAGATGTTTAAGCTGTTACTAATTGTCCACACTGTTTTCCAGCTATTTGTTTATGCATACTTCTCCCTCTAGCATCCAGCTCAGAGGCTGGCATATCCCAGGTATTGCATGCACAACTGCAGAATGAATGAATAATGTGCATATTGAGTTGAATCAAATGAAACTGGTATTTGTCGAAGTTCCTGCTGCAATGGTATAGAGGAGGCATCTGCACTTCCCTCTGGAAACCAAGCTCATTCACTATTCACAATAGCAAAGACATCAAACCAACCCAAATGCCCATCAATGATAGACTGAATAAAGAAAATTTGGTACATATACACCATGGAATACTATGCAGCCATAAAAAAGAATGAGATCATGTCCTTTGCAGGGACATGGATGGAGCTGGAAGCCATAATCCTCAGCAAACTAACACAGGAACAGAAAACCAAACACCACAAGTTCTCGCTTATAAGTGGGAGCTGAACCATGAGAACACAAAGATGGAAGGAGGGGAACAACACTTACTGCAGCCTCTTGGGGGAGGGCAGTAGGGAAAAGAGCTAATGCATGCTGGGCTTAATACCTAGGTGATGGGTTGATAGGTGTAGCAAACCACTACGGCACATGTTTATCTAGGTAACAAACCTGTACATCCTGCACATGTACCCTGAAACTTAAAAAAAAAAAAAAAAAAGAAACCAAGCTCACTGAAAGACAACATTCTAGGTTAAGAAGGCTGAGGAGGGCCGGGCGCGGTGGCTCACGCCTGTAATCCCAGCACTTTGGGAGGCCGAGGCGGGCGGATCATGAGGTCAGGAGTTCGAGACATAGACCAATATGGTGAAACTTCATCTCTACTAAAAATACAAAAATTAGCCGGGCAAGGGTGCACACCTGTGGTCCCAGCTACTCGGGAGGCTGAGGCAGAAGAATAGCTTGAACCCGGGAGGCGGAGGTTGCAGTGAGCCGAGATTGGGCCATTGCCCTCCAGCCTGGGTGACAGAGTGAGACTCTGTCTCAAAAAAAAAAAAAAAAAAAAAATGGCTGAGGAGTTTCCTGGTGGACCAACCCATGGTTCCTAACAGGCACTTGTATTCTGGACTTCTTCAGGACTTGCTTTTTTAGCTACAGAGGTGGGTCTCTACTGGGAATAGTTTTGCCCCCAGGAGACATTTTCGGTTGGGAGGGTACTACTGGCATCTTGTGGGTAAAGGCCAAGGAGGCTGCTATATAAACTGCAGCACACAGCACAGCTCCCCACAACCCACCAAAACAAAGAATTATCCAACCCCAAAGTCAAGTGCTGAAGTTGAGCTGTGGTGATAGCACCGGCTCATGGACGTCGTGACCATGACGGGTAGACTCGGGTCATCAGCCCTGGAACATACCTAGAACTTCCACGTGTTTATTTTCCCTCCTAAAATACAGCCTGCTCTATAATCTTCCTGAACTGCATTTTTTAATTCAGTCTCCAGCTTACCAACCTTATTTCAGATTTAATTTCATCAAGAAGGATATCAGCCAACTCCGGTCCATCTCCCTGCCACTGTCACTTTGAGGAGCTGAGAAATACTTGAATATCTCAGGACAACCTTTCTGGGAAGCCGCACATGGTGCTGGTGAAAGATGCAGCTGTCCCTGGGGCCAAAAGTTCTCTGGAATGCCAGCTCATGAGACTGGTTCTTAAGAAACCAAGGAAAATGAAAATATCTGCACCTCCCTCAGGCAGAAATCTTCCGAAAGGAGGGGGACAGCCTCAGATCAGGAAGGGGAAAGATCTGTGGATGAGGGTGCCTCTGCTCCTTTAGGATTCTCTTCCAGGCTTACCGGAGTGGCGGGGGGCAGCGGGGGCAACAGGGCTGCTCAAGGATTCTCCCCTTTTCTGGGTGTCAGAGGAAGAAGGAGGAAACCCAGAGAGTCCTGGCTGCTCCCCTTAACCCAATGACAGCTGGGGCCTGTTTTATCTGGAAGGCATCCTGGGCATGTGCCGCTCTTATGGAAAGAGGAGGGGATCAGAGCCCGTGGTTCCATCCTGTCTTGGCTATTTACCGGCCTGTGACTGTGGGCAGGTCACCTGCCCTCACCTTCAGTTTTCTCTTCTGTAAAATGGGTGCCTTACAGGGTTGTTGCACAATTCCAATGAAGCTGAACATGCTGATTCATACCTGTAATCCCATCACTTTGGGAGGATCACCTGAGGTTAGAAGTTCAAGACTAGCCTGGCCAACATGATGAAACACTGTCTCTACTAATGATGGCACACATATGAGGTCACAGCTACTCGGGAGGCTTAGGTGGGAGGATCACTTGAGGCCAGGAGGTCAAGGCTGCAGTGAGCCATGATTGCACCACTGCACCGCAGCCTGGGGAACAGAGCAAGACCCTGTCTCAAAAACAAAAAACTCCAATGAAGTCAAAGATGAGAACAGTGCTCTATGACTGACCAGTTCACATACAAATGTTAATTATTATTTAAATCCACAGTTACTAGATTTTGACTCTTTCTTGCCCTGGTGAATATGTGATTGACTGGGGGTTATCCCAGAGGAGTATGTCATGGGAGCTGTTGGCAGGACCAGGGCCTGAGTCCTGGAAGATGGGGGTCATGGGAGAGAAACTGCAGTTCCTGAGGACACTCATGTAGACAGAAATGGGTAAACAAGAGACTGGTAAGACTGATGTGGGAAGATTCAGACTCACTCATGTAGTGTTTTCCTGCCTGGAGTTTGAAATGGCCTGAAAATTGCAGGCAGCAATCAAATAAGTAAAATTGAAGGCCGTGGGTTTTTTTTTTTTTTTTTTTTTTTGGCTCTCTTGCTGCCAAAACAGGAATTAAGAGGGTTATTCAAGCCAGGGTACTCAAGCGCCCACTTCACAGGGATTATTTATATTCCTGACATGGTACAACAAACCTTCACTGAGTGCCTATCTTGTGGGTTAGGCTGTGTCTCTAAGAAGATATGCTGAAGTCTTAAGCCCCGGTACCTATGAATGTGACCTTATTTGGAAATAGGATCTTTGCGATGCAATTAGTTACGATGAAGTCATACCGTAGTAGAGTGTGCCCTAAATCCAATGACTGGTGTCTTTATAAGAAGGCTATGTGAAGACACAAAGACTCAGACACTGGGGAAGGAGGCCATGTGATGACGGAGGCAGAGATCGGAGTGACGCGTCTGCAAGGAAGACTGGCCAAGGAACACCAGGATTGCCCAGCAACCACCAGAGGCGAGGGGAGCGGCACAGACCAGGTTCTCCCTTGCAGCCTCCAAAATAAACCAACCCCGCCAACACCTTGATTTCAGACCTCTGGCCTCCAGAACTGTGAGAGAGTACATTTCCATCGTGAAGCCACCAAGTACACGGTCATTCATTATGGTGATCCTAGAGAACAATACAACCCACCGCAGGCCAGACAGAGACACAAACCAACCAGTTTCTATCCTCAAGCGGTGTCCCTGAAAGGGCAGCTTCACGGACAAGGGCTGTTGTGAGAGTAAATGAGATCATGGCTGTGGAGGGAGACAGCCGGGGCAAGAGAGGGGCTTTTATGACTACTACTGGGGTTCGTGCTGGGCAGAATCAAAGGCCCTGCTCTAGTTGAGTGCGCCCTTTATCCACCAGGCAGGCCGCTCTCAGAGAGCGGAGACTCATCTGACAGGCCTTATTCTTTTTCACACCACCCAGATAATTAGTCAGAATTCTATTTCCTTCGTGGTTTCTGTGAATGGATTTTGTGGTGATTTTTTTTTTCCAGGCATTTTGGCAGTGTCGAGGGGAGATGTAAAAGAGCCCATTAACATCAACATGCGTCACTGGGGACACTGAAAGGCTGAGACTGAGAAGAGAAATATCTTCAATTAAATCTGACAAAGCTGGAGGTTACCTGGGTCTCCAGAATGCTGCAGCGCTGGCAGCCTAATTCCTGGGGCCTTTCCTCAGCTCTTGTGGGGCGTGCCTTATTTTGTTGGATAAATTCTTCCAGCCTTAAAACCTAAAAGAGGAGATAAGAAATACCACGCAATGAAACCAAGTTCTGCCTCCTTAACACAGTCATTCATCCGGGAATCAATTCTCCTGGGTCAGTCTGTTCTGGGAAGAGTGCCCCATTAGGCAAATTTTACACACACTTCTAGAAATACTTTTTTTTTTTTTTTTTTTTTTTTGAGCCACGGTCTCACTCTGTCACCCAGGCTGGAGTGCAGGGGTGCAATCTTGGCTCACTGCAACCTCCGCCTCCCAGGTTCAAGTGATTCTCCTGCCTCAGCCTCCCAAGTAGCTGGGACTACAGGTACGCACCACCATGTCCAGCTAAATTTTTGCATTTTTAGTAGAGACGGGGTTTCACCATGTTGCCCAGCCTGGTCTCGAACTCCTGATCTTAAGTGATCTACCTGCCTCAGACTCCAAAAGTGCTGGGATTACAGGCGTGAGCCACTGCGCCTGGCCTAGAAATGCCATGTCTAATGAGCTAGTTGCTTAGTCTTTACAGAAGAAAATGTGCCCAGCAGGTTTATAGTATTCCACAGTTTCGTTTAAATTATTTACATACATATTTCTATAGTAGATCTGTGGGGTGACTTTCATATCATTTCTGGAAGGCCACTCAATTTCTTTTGAAAACAAAACAAAAAAGTTAATTGGTAAAGAAAATGAACAACATTTAAGAATTATGTAGATAAAATGAGAGAAGAGTGGCTTGGGGGTGCTCTAAAAGTGAAAGGCCTTAATTATGATGATGATGATTAACCAACTAATTGTAATATGTGAATTAAACAGACGGCTTTCCCCTAGACTTTGAGGAGAATGAGGCCAAAAAACATAAAGGAAACTTAGACTTTCCCCAAATTTTTCTAGAAACCTTAATACTAGTTAGGCACCATGCTAGGTACAAGGAGGGATGGGGAAGGGACAGAGTGAGAGCAAGATAGTAAAATCATAAAGCATGGTCCCTGCCTTTAAAAAGCTATCATTTTATGAGGGAGATAGATAAATGTTTATAACCCCAATGACACCCAGTAGAGATATGTATAACATAATAAGAGCACCTCCTGAATGGTCCATTTGCTCTGTGCCACCCAGGAATCTAAGCCTTTTTAAAATAATTATTATTATTATTTTAAAAAATGAGATGGGATCTTGCTATGTTGCCCAGGTTGGTCTCAAACTCCTAGGCTCAAGAGATCCTCCCACCTCAGCCTCCCAAAGTGCTGAGATTATAGGGGTGAACCACTATGCCCAGCCAGGAACCTAAACCTTTTACAGTATTAACTCTTTTAATCCTCACAACAACCATTATAAGGTAGGTACTACTGCATAGAATTTACAGCAATAGGGCCAGGTGTGGCGGCTCACGCCTGTAATCCCAGCACTTTGGGAGGCAGAGGTAGGTGGATCACCTGAACTCAGGAGTTCGCAACCAGCCTGGGCAACACAGTGAAACCCTGTCTTTACTAAAATACAAAAAATTAGCCGGGTGTGGTAGCGTGCTCCTGTAATCCCAGCTAGTTGGGAGGCTGAGGCAGGAGAATTGCTTGAACCTGGGAGGCGGAGGTTTCAGTGAGCCAAGATCACGCCACTGCGCTCCAGTTGGGCAACAGAGCGAGACTCTGTCTCAAGAAAAACAAAAACAAAAAAAACGAATAACTAGGCTGGTCTCATACATGTACATGAGGCCACCTTAAGCTCTGCAGCGAGGTGTGGTCCAGGTACAACATGAAGACTGCCAGTGTATCTTCAGCAGGGCGAGAGGAAGAGATGGAGGGAGGGAGAAGTGAAGGAGGGAGTGAGGGAAAGGTGGGAGGAAGGGAGGACAGCAGGGAAGGAAGGAGGAAAGAGAGAGAAAGGCTTCTTTGCTGTGCAGCCCCACCTTGGTCTGGGCTGGAACAGAAGACTCTATCCCAGAACTTTTCACCAAGACCCACCTCTAGACCCTGAAATATCAAGTCTAAGGAATGACATGCTCATCATTTTTTAAAATAATAATTTTAGAAATAGGAGTTAGAGAAAACATCACACCTGTGTACTCATCACTCAGCTAAAGAAATAACAGGTCACAAGTACAGCTGCAGCCCCTTACACTCTCTCCCTTCTAGAGATAACCACTGGCCCAGTTTGATTCTATTATCCTCGTGCTTTGTTTAGATTGACCTCTTGGATATTCCTAAACAATCAATACTGTTTTGCACGTGGCTTCTGTGTTCTTAAAAATACCCCAGAGGTTGTGATGTACAGCAGGGCTGAGGAACTGGTGTCATGGGTTCCTGAAGCAGGTGGGAGACACAGGTCTCATCTGGAAGGTTTGAGGGAGGACAGGGGAAGGAAGGAAACTTGTTGACATTTTTTTGGTTTAAGCAGGCTCAGAAATTGGCTCTTAGGATTCTGTTTCTAGCCTTTTCCACTAGTTCTTTGATACTTTCAGGTGCCCACGAAAATGTGTTAATTTCTTTTAAAATCAGAAAAATGTATAGTCTGGATGATACTCATATTTCTACCACTGCAGTCATAAAATATAAATTTTTAATATTTTTAATAAAGGAAGGGCCTAGAAAGGCAAAATTGCTAAGAGCCCACAAAGGGGCGAATGTAGCCCTGGGGAAGGAAAGGCAGGGGAACTGCAGGTTACCCACTTGTGCCTTCATGAAGCCACAGAACCAACACCAGCGGCCTCCTGTGTCCTTCTCTTATTTGAGACATTAAAGGCCTCTTTGTTTAAGTACCTCTAATCTGGTTCTCTGTTACTTGCAGTTAAATGCATGCCCCCTGAGACAGCCTTCCTGTCTGGCTGAGTGTCCTTTTCTGTCTTCCAAAATTCTTGGCTTCTCAGTTAGGCAGAAGCTCCTAGGGACCAGAAACAGCACCCCAAGGCTTGCATTTGTTCAGGGCTTACCTCGAGCAGAGAATTCTGGAGCTTCACGTTGAGGGCTGCTTTCTCTTCTTCCAGCTGCTTTATATCCTTTTCTGATTTCTTCCTCACTTCCTCCAGCTGTGCTTCTACTTCCTAAATGACGATTGGAAGAGTTAACCATACAAGGCACGAAAACAGGACACTTAACGTTTTCACACCCTGCCTTATTCCCAGAGATCAAAGAAGCTTACAAGAGTCATAAAATACTGCAAATAAACATAAATTAGACATACACAAGAAGGTCAAAAGAAAACATGTGTTAACTTCACACCACAAAGCCTGATATATATAGGGGTGGGGTGGGGCCTATTGTTAAGTTTTCTAGTGTCAAATTTAAGAAAATGCTCATTACTAACAAAATTTTCAGTGTCACATTCATTACTAACAAAATTCTCAGTGTCACATAAGTAAAAAAGCCAATTACATTTTCGGATGCAGGGAAATAGAAAAAGCAGTACAAAATTTCTTCTCAACAGCATCCATACATGAGTCAAAATGATGGGGTTAGCTGGGTACAGTGGTTTACGCCTGTAATCCCAGCACTTTGGGAGGCCGAGGCAAGTGGATCGCTTGAGCCCAGGAGTTCAAGACCAGCCCGGGGAACATAGTGAGGTGGTGTCTCTATTTTAAAAATAAATAAATAATAAAATAAAATAAAATAAATGATGGGATTCCCAGGGCCGATTGCTCCATGGTCCCTCACCACAGCCCATGAACCTCAGTGCAAAGCAGATCCAGGTGAAGGAACATTCTGGGGACCACATGAGTGGTGCAGTCGCATTCCATCTGTCTTCTCGAGCACATTTCCTAACCTCTCAGTGACTCACTGTGCTCCTCACATGCTCCCTGCCACTCCAGGTACATAATAAAGGATCGGTAGATGATAAGCACTAATACTATTCTCATAGAGACCTAGGCTTTCTGTTCTAGCTTAATTTCTATGGAAATTGTGCACATAACTAGAGGAGTGAATGAGATAGTCTGTTCCTCTTAGCTGAACTTTAGGTAGATACTGTATCACTCATTCATTCAACAAATATTTCTTGAGATCTCCTGTGTGCCAGGCACTGTTCTCCGAGCTGGGGAGATAAAAGGGAGAATTCCTACACACCAGGAAACTGACATTTGAGTGAAAAAGACAGGCAGCAGCCAAAGTCCATGAGTAAACAAGACGGCAAACACTAGGTTGGCTGGAGAAATAATAAAGCCGGGAGGGGGCTCTGCAGTGCTGGGGAGGGGCTGAAATGTTAGATAACGTGGCCAGCGAAGTGCTCCAGAAAGTGACTTTGGAGTAAAATCCTGTAGTAAGTGAGGGAGTTCACCAAGGAGATGTCTGGGTGTGAGATTTCCAGGATGTGCAAAGGCCCTGGCACATTCTAAGGACAGAGAGGAGCCACGGTGGCTGGACTAGATGAGGTCTGAGGAGCACCATCTGAGGCCTCAAACATCAAAGTTAGACTTACCAGTGAGGGGAAGGTCACTTAACTGTTGGTCAGAGGAGT
This sequence comes from Colobus angolensis palliatus, assembly GCF_000951035.1. NCBI lineage: Eukaryota > Metazoa > Chordata > Mammalia > Primates > Cercopithecidae > Colobus > Colobus angolensis. The sequence goes on along the minus strand of NW_012116088.1, from coordinate 2,125,291 downwards.
GATGTAGTGATGTGGTTGCAATGATATTTGGATAAGCTTGCTACTGTTTTTTTTTTTTTTTTTTGAGATAAGATCTCGCTCCATCACCCAGACTGGAGTACAATAGCACAATCATGGCTCACTGCAGCCTTGACCACCCGGGCTCAAGCAATCCTCCTACCTCAGCCTCCCAAGTAGCTGGGACTACAGGTGCATGCCACCATGCCCAGCTAATTTTCAAAATTTTTTTGTAGAGATGGTGTCTTGCTATGTTGCCCAGGCTGGTCTCGAACTCCTAAACTCCAGTGATACTCCCACTTTCACCTCTCAAAGTGCTGGGATTACATGCATGAGCCACCATGCCCAGCTTCACTAGTGGTTTCTGTCTTGAGTACAGACTGATGTGGGTGGAGGGGTAGGGGGAGAGCAGTGGCAGGCAGGCCTGGGAGGAGGCTGTGGTGGTAACTGAGGTAAGAGTGATGGTGGCTGGGCCTGTGGCAGCAGTGCAGCTGGGAGGAGGGGTAGAACTTGGGACATATGTGGAATGTTGACTGACAGGACTCACTGAAAGGAGAGGTCAGGATGGCACCAGGCTTTCTGACCTAAGCAAGGAGAGAATGGTGCCACCATGAACTGAGATGGGGAAGACAGGAGTGGATTCAGGGACCCTCTGAGGAGCTTGTCTGCGTGTGTCAAGTTTGATACATCTGTTAGATGTCTAAGTAGATAGATAGAGGGTCTGGAATTCAGGGGAGGGTTCTGGGTTGGAGTATGCATTTGGGAGCCATCAGCATACAGAATGTATTGAGGCATGCATTTGAATGAGAAAAGCTCGAGAACAGGAATGAGAACATGAGGAAAATATAAGACATTAAAGAACCAAGCCCTCAGACATTCCAACATTTCCTATGAATTAGAGATTACAATACCCAGCAGGTATTGTAGAGCGGCTTTCCTAGGCTGTCAGTTGATTATGGACCTGTAGATCTAATGGACATGATAACAGTAGCTGACATTTGCCGAGTACATGTCTTTTGCTGGCACTTTACACAGACCATCTCTCTGGTCTTTGTGAAAGCCCTGTGACTTAGGTACCACCACCAAGGCTTATTGTAAAGATAAATAAATGAAACTTAAAGAGGTTAAATGCCTTGCCCAGGGTCAAGATTTGAACTCAGGAAAGCCTGACTGGTTGACTGTGCTTCTTCCCTGCCTTCTCAAGGAAAATTTAGCTCCTAGTACAGAAAAACGCTTGACTGTGTGAGTACAGAAGTTGTCATGTATCAGACAACAGCATCACTAGGCTGAGCAGAGAAGACTTGTAGGAAAACCCATGTTTAAGCTGGACTGGAAGGATCAGTAAGAACTGGACAGGACCAGGCAGGAACATTTGGGAGCAGGGAGAAAGTGGTCTTCGTCAAGGGAAACAACATGGAATGAATGATGAACTAAAAGGCTGGAACCACTGAGTGTGGCTCATGCCTATAATCCCAACACTTTGGGAGACTGAGGCAGTAGAATTTTTTTGAGGCCAGGAGTTTGAGACTAGCCTTGGCAACACAGCGAGACACTATCTGTATGAAATTTTTAAAAAATTAGCTGGGTTTGGTGGCATGTCTTAGCTACTCAGGGGGCTGAGGCAGGAGGATGACTTGAGCCCAGGAGTTCGAAGCTGCAGTGAGCCATGATCGCATCACTGTATTCCAGCCTGGGTGTCAAAGCAAGACCCTGTCTCTGAATGAATGAATGAATGAATGAATAAAAAGTAAAAGGCTGGAGGGCAGAGTTGGACAGGGGAGAGGTGTGGGATAAGGCAGGAGAGAGTAATCAGAAGTCTGCCTCTGTAGGGTCTTAAAAACCATGTTAAGGAATTAGAACTATTTAATACATTATAAAGATGATAGGGAGTGATTGGAGAGTTTGAAACGAAGGTTGAATTTTCAGAAGGTTCCACTGCAATGAAGATTAGATTACATGAAGTGGGAGACTGGAGGCAGGGAAATCATTGCACATTCCATCATGAAATGGTGGTTGACTGGATCAGCGTGGTACCACTGAGGAGAGGGGGAAGTGGAGGAATTCTACAGTCATTGAAGAAGCAGAATTAATACATTAGATGGATGATTGAATGTGAGGGGTGAGAAAGGGATCATGTTTGACTCCTGGGTTTCCAAGTTGAACATCTAAAAATATACTGCTGCTGATCACCTCCATGACACCTTTACACTGACTGTGGGGCCAAGCCCAGCCTAGGCCAGTGACTCTGGGGAGGCCCTTAGCATTTTTCCTGGGGTCAGTCACTTAAAGAGAAGAAAAAAACCCTGGACATTTAACATGTGTATAGTCTCTGTTCAGTAAATCTATGATCCCCTTTTGCAGGGCTTGTTGTTTTTGAGAGCTCATTTTCTAAACACAGTATGTAAATTCTCCTTTGGTTTCAAACAAGTTCAGGTAACTTAAGCAATCAGCAGCGGCAAGGCCATCCCTTCAACAAAAATTCATTTTCTTTACTTCATTAATTAGCTTTTCATCCATAGAAGCTTTTATTGAACAGAAGTTTTGTTTAACATGCTTTAATAAAGAAGACACTCACTGACACTGCCAACATGTGTTCACTCTAACAGCACAGTGACAATCCCCTGTGGTAATAATTTTTAGCATAAAGGAATGGCTATTTCTAATTTTACATAACTTAACTTCCCAGTCTACAAGTAGCTAATCATAGCTTCAGCTGTAACCTTGACAAATGAACCTAATGTGAAAAAAATTCCCCCACAGATGGAAATAATCAATTTCAGCAGTAATTTTTGGCATAAGTAAGCTTCATTTTGGGTGCAAAATAACGTGGTTTACTGTCAGAAGCATTTCTGGGTCACTGGAGAACACAGATTTGAAAGAAGCATGCCCAGTCCAGCTCAGCAGAAAGTGACCTTGAAGATTTCAACAGGAAAATTCCCTTAACTCAGGTAAAGAGGAAAAAAAAAAAAAAAATAACAAAGACAAGGACATTGAGAAAAAAGGAGACGAATGCTCTCAGATATTTAAACTGCTTCATCCCGAATCTGGAAGACTGTTTCATGGGCCATTAACTTTTAGAATTCACAGAGCATTTTCATAAACGCTATTCTCACTGAACTTTCAGATACCCAGGAAAACAGGTTTGATGGCACCCATTTTACGCAGAGGAAATCCCACAGCTGATAAGACATAGATACAGGACTCACACTCATTTTCTGTTCATTTCTTTGTCCAGATGGACTACAATTACAGGTAATTAAGGAAAAGCGATGTAAAAGTGCCACTGTAAGGGACAACAACTGAGCGACCACAGAAAATTACCATGTGGAGATTTCAGCTGGAGTTTTAAGAGAAAAATTGTAACTTTTTTTCAAAAAGAAAAGTTAATTATTTGGCATATATTTAAAGTTCATGACGCAACTGAAAGAGTCAACCAGTACAAGGCCTTAAATAATCACTCTGGAAGGCTGAGGCAGGAGAATGGCGTTAACCTGGGAGGCGGAGCTTGCAGTGAGCCGAGAATGCACCACTGCACTCCAGCCTGGGTGACACAGTGAGACACTGTCTCAAAATAAATAAATAAATAAATAAAAAATCAATCAGAACCAGTCATTAGCAGTAATACCAACATTGATACTAATCAATACATGGGAGACCCCATGAAGCATCCCAACTCAGTAGTAGGGCTTAACTAGAACTAGAGAAAATTCTACTCTAGATTCATCCAACAAAGCTTAAAAATAAATCTAGAAAACTGAAAATTTTGTATTATGTATAATTTATCATAACAAAGATGTCTCACACAATGAAGCTGGTTCACAAGTAATTTAACTGCCTGTCAAAAGAAAATTTAGCAAAAATGACAGTAAAATCCAGATGTTTAATAACTTAACATTCTCAATGTCCAGCATCCAATAAAAAATTACTAAATAGGCAAAGAAGCAGAAAAATGTGACTCATAAAGAGCAGAACAACCAATCAAAAAGACCCAAAATTGACAGAGATGACAATGCTAAAAGAACAGTTATAAATATGTTCAATAATTTAAAGGAAAACATGAAAATAATGAGGATGGAAAAGAAAAAAAGGCAAAAAATTATAATATCTAAAGTGAAAAATGTACTAAATGGGTTTTTAAAAAGATTAGATAGTACAGAAAGAAAGACGAGTAAACTTGAAGATACAGCAAGAGAAACTATCCAAACTTAAACACAGAGACAAGGAATCTGAGGAGAATCTCAATGACTTGTGGGACAATATTAGAAGAGGAGCAAGAGCAGGAAAAACAGATGGAAGAAATAATGGCCTTAAAATTTCCAAATTTCATGAAAACTGTAAACCCATAGACTCAATGAGCTTATAACAAAAACACAAAGAAAAATCACATCATGGCAACCGGATGCAGTGGCTCACACCTGTAATCCCAGCACTTTGGGAGGCAAGGTGGGTGGATCACCTGAGGTTGGGAGTTCGACACCAGCCTGACCAACATGTAGAAAGCCCATTTCTACTAAAAATACAAAACTAGCTGGGCGTGGTGGCTCATGCCTGTAATCCCAGCTACTCTGGAGGCTGAGGCAGGAGAATCGCTTGAACCCGGGAGGTGGAGGTTGCGGTGAGCCGAGATCGCACCATTGTACTCCAGCCTGGGCAATAAGAGTGAAACTCCGTCTCAAAAAAAGAAAGAAAGAAAGAAAGAAAATCACATCATGGCATATCATAATCAAATTGTTGAAAACTAGTGATAAAGAGAAAATCTTGAAAGAAGTCAATAAGAAGAAACATACTATGCAAAAGGAAAAGAAGATAAATGTGGCTGTTAACTTTTCACTAGAAGAAAATGCAAACCAACAAGCCCTTGTTTACCTTATCCTTCAGGAAGCACTTAGCCATCTGTCTCAGTAGAGGGTCTTACTCCCTCCACTTTG
>NW_012116088.1:2116219-2120316 GCF_000951035.1 Colobus angolensis palliatus | reverse complement strand
AAATTGTTGAAAACTAGTGATAAAGAGAAAATCTTGAAAGCAGTTGATAAGAAGAAACATACTATGCAAAAGGAAAAGAAGATAAATGTGGCTGTTAACTTTTCACTAGAAGAAAATGCAAACCAAAAGATACTGAATGACATCTTTAAAGTGTTGAAAGAAAAAACAACTGTCAACCTAGAATTCTATATCCAGTAAAAATATCCAACAAAAATGAAGGCAAAATAGAGAAAGAAAATATGTTGTGAGTAGGAGTTGACACATGCTACAAGAAATGTTACAGGAAGTTCTTTAGACTAAAGAAAAATGATACTATACAGGCACTTGAAGTCACCAAAGGAATGAAGTCTGCAGAAATGGCAAACAAATGGGAAAATGACCCTTTTTTCTCATTAAATTTTTTTTTTTAAATTTTGTTTTTCGTTTTAGGCAATTTTAAAGGCACCTTCTTTTGGGTTTTTAGCATGTGTAAAATAAAATACAACATATAACAACCATTGTTCTTCATTGTGTATGAAGAACACAAAGGGTAAAATGAAAATGTATTATCATGAGGTTTATATGTGTGAAGTAATGTATTTCAAGACAGACCAATAAATTTAAAGATGCATATTCCAAATCCTAGAGTAACTGCTAGCTCTCCACTTTGCCAAAAGAGAGCATATCTAATAAGTCAAAGGTGGAGCTAGAAAATGGAATACCCCCAAAATACTCAATGTATCCAAATTAAACGGAAAAAGGGGGTGGGGAACAGATGTGACAAGTAGGAAAAACAAGATGGTACACTTAATGATAATTACATTAAATGTGAATGGTCTGAAGGTCCCCTAAAAGGCGGAGATTACCAATCTGTATCAAAAAGGATTCAAGTACACCACAAAAGCACTTTTAATAGAAAGACACAGGTAGGTTAAAATAAAAGGACAGATTAAAATAGACCAAGATACACTAACCGTAAACATGCTAGAATATGTATATATTATCAGACAAAGCAGACTTCAGGACAAATAATATTTCATAAATAATAAGAATCAATTCATCAAGAAGACACAATAATTCTAAATGTATATGCACTAATAAAAAGGTTTCAATTTTCATGAAGCAAAAACTGAGAACCAAAAGGAGAAATAGACAAATCTACAATTCTAATTTGAGATTTCAATCTTCCTCTCTCAATGATCAACAGAACAAGTAGAGAAAAATCAGTAAGGACATAATAGACTTGAACAATACTATCAACCAACTTGACCTAATTAGCTTTTATAGAACATTCCACCCAACAGCAGCAGATTCTGATTCTTTTCAAGCACACAGAAACCATTCATCTAGACAGACCACATTTGGGTCAAAAACAAGCTGAACAAATTTCAAAGGAATGAAATGACAGAATCTATTCTCTAACCACAGGGGAACCAAATTAGAAATCAGTAATAAAATGGTATCTAGAAATGTACCAAATAGTTAAAAATTGAACAATATACTTCTGAATAACCAGGGGTATTTTGGGAATTGATAGAAATATGAAAAAAAAAATCTGAGATCTTGGTGGTAGTAGCAAATAAAGAAAACATTTGAGAAAATAATATCATTAATATTTGTTATTTGAAACTAGAAAACAGAGGCCCATAATGGTTCGAAGCGACACATTTAAGATTTGACAACGAGAATGCTCTCCCCAGGCACAGTGCTTAGTACACACTGACTTGACTCTGGTTGTTTCACTAGATCTTTTCCTCCCTACCAGACTGTGTATTCCCTGAAGACATGGCCGATTCCTGTATCCCTGCATTGCTCAAAACATAAATATGCATTCAGTCAACGATAAATAAACAGTATATGGATAATGGCAGAGCAAGGACCTGAATGTTACTATCCAAGGCCCAGGGCAATGTATATTCTTTTATACACGTAGACTTGTAGAGAGCAAGAATTACTGGCTGTGGAGTCAGACAGGCCTGATTCATATCCAACTCTGTTATCTCTTAGTTGTGTTCTACTCAAGTTACTTAATTTCCCAAGTTCCTTGTCTATGAAATGGAAAAACAATAACAGAGCTGAGGTCGGGATCTGATTGCTGAGTGGAGAGTTGTCATTCATTTTGGCTGCCAAAGATCTAGCCTCCCTTCCATTTGGATGTTTGAGAACTCTCCATCTGATGCATCAGAGCTCTCCTCTTATCATAGACCTGGAAAACACCAGACTGCCAGCAACTTGAGCATGGGCATGTGACTGAAGCTCCCCAGTAAGGCGCACCTATCCTGGATTTCAAATCAGAGGCCAGTGATGTGGACAGTGGGAGTCACACAGAATTTGGCACCTGTAGTTTTCAGGGGCAGCAGGGCCAGCTGTTCTAGAGCTGTACTGACCACCTGAACTTTCTGTGATGATGGAATGTTCCACAGTGTGACATAGCTAATGTGCAGAAATCCCTCAGGGCTGTGCTGGCCATTAGGGTAGCCACTGGTCACATATGACCTGTGCTGGTCACATATGACTAGGGAGCACTTGAAATGCGGCTAGTGCCACTGAGGAACTGAAATTTACATTTTATTTGATTGTAATTAATTCAAATTTAAGTAATCACATGTGTCTATTGGCTCCCATATTAGATAGCGCAGTTCTCCAGGCAGTGCCCAGGGCCCAGTGTTGGTGGTTTCGGCTGTGTAAGCTGCAGGTCCAGGTTCAGAGGTGGCAGCATAGGTGTTCTAATCTGTTTTGCAATAGATTTGGGACATTATTGTTGGCTGGGTAGTTGCCAAGCCCAGTTCCCTGGTCTTCCATTATGTTTTGTTAAATTCCTTTTCTGCATAAACTCCCAGGTGGGTTTGTGATTCTTGTCACCAAGAATCCTAAGTGATTCACATACAAATGAGAATGTGCAGAAGTGATTAGCACAGCTCAGGAGGTGCTGAATACATCGTCTGCATCCCTTTCCTAGGAGTCAGTGTACGCAAATGCTAATTAGAGGATGTGTACTGTGCTGTCCATCAGGATTCAGTGACAGTATCATCTAGTCTGGGGTCAAGGAAGGCATCAAGGCCTCCAGGTCAGCTCCAGGCCACCTCCTATAGTGTGTTCTTTAGGTTAGGGTAGCATTCAGGATACACAATATACCTGCAGACAAGGGCTCAAAGAAATAGTGCACTCCTAACTGTACAGGGGACAATGGTATCTATTTTTAGTCCATAAACCCCAGATTGGAGGCGTCTTTAAGGTTTTACCTTTCCCAATCTGCATGGCCTAATTTAAATTCTCAGTTCTTGAAAATGAACAAAATGCAAAACCAAAAAAAAAAAAAGTAAGCGCAATTTATTGCGACATGATTCATATCCCAGATGGACTCATGCCCCCTATTAAGGCCGAAGTGAGATTTACACATTCAGAGTCAGGTGTGGCAGACAGGTTACCAGGGCAACCTGTAGCTCTGCGAGAGCATGCTGCGCTCCCTCCTGCTGCTTGCGGCCAGGGATGGAAAGAGTGTCCATCTGTTTGTCTGAGGATTAGGTTTGTGCAACCGGTTGCAGCTCACGGGGAGGAAAAAACGCTTTCAATACAGCTGCCTACCCAGTGTGAAGCCACGGGCTCTGGAGTCAGGATATCAGGTTTGAATTGCAGCTCCACCACTTAGCTGTGTGTCTTGATATATAACATCTTTGACCTTCAGTTTCCTCAACTCTAAATGGGGATATGAACATTTTGTAATATTGTTGGAAAGATTAAATGTGTTCTAAAGTATCAGGTACTTTATAAAGTATAATGGGCATGAAATAATATTCTCACACATTATGTTACCCAATGCACATGGAAATTAACAATGAGAGCTGGGCATGGTGGCCCACGCCTATAATCCCAGCACTTTGGGAGGCTAAGGTGGGAGGATCCCTTGAGTCCAGGAGTTCAAGACCAGCTGGGCAACATAGTGAGATCCCCATCTCTACAGAAAAATTTAAAAATTAACCAGGCATGGTAGCATGCACCTGCAGCCCCAGTTACTCAGGAGACTGAGGTAGGAGGATCCCTTGAGCCCAGGAGGTTGAGGCTGCAGTGAGCCATGATCACACCAATGCACTCCAGCCTAGGTAAGAGAGAGAGAGAGA
>NW_012116088.1:2108518-2116169 GCF_000951035.1 Colobus angolensis palliatus | reverse complement strand
GAGAGACCCTGTCTCAAAAAAAAAAAAAAAAAAGAAAAGAAAAGAAAAAAAAGAAATTAACAATACTTACCATATCTTAAACTTTCATTACATGCTTTGCACTAAGATAAGGGTTTATATATACTATAATACCATATTTAATTTACATAATAAGCCCTTGAAGTATTTAGCCCTATTTTAGAAATCAGGTTTTAGGCCGGGCATAGTGGCTCAAGCCTGTAATTCCAGCACTTTGGGAGGCCAAGGAGGGCAGATCATGAGGTCACCAGATGGAGACCAACCTGGCCAACATGGTGAAACCCCGTCTCTACTAAAAATACAAAAATTAGCTGGGTGTGGTGGCGGGCGCCTGTAGTCCCAGCTACTTGGGAGGTTGAGGCAGGAGAATTGCTTGAACCTGGGAGGTGGAAGTTGCAGTGAGCCGAGATCGTGCCACTGCACTTCAGCCTGGTGACAGACCAAGACTCTGTCTCAAAAAAAAAAAAAAAAAGAAATCAGGCTTCAGAGAGGTTATATGACCTGTCTACAGCCACACAGCTTGTGTTAGGGTTAAGACTTAGATCCAAGACTAGTCTTGATCTTTGGATCTTTCACGAGTTCATTTAACATATAATCTTGAGTATTTACTACTCGTAATCCCCGCACAACAGTGCACGCCCCAGTGATCCAGTATTATCTTTCAGTGAACACTCAAAGCTGGTACTGCAGAATCTTGGGCTATAAAGAGGCTTCCTTGTAATAATTAAACAAAGCATTCCACCTACATTCGCAATGATATTGCCTCACACTTCATTCTTTTCCGAAATCTTCACATGTTACTTACTTACTCCAGCAAACACAAGAGATGAGGCTTCGCGTGACTTGCCAGTAGAAAGCCGCCCTGTTTGGAGGGAGAGTGGAACAGCACACACAGGCAGAATTTTCCCTCACTTTGGCATGCTGCTGATTAAGTACCTGCATCGGCCTGCTGCCCACGTGTCCTAGGCATTAGGCTACGCCTTGTATCTTCACGTGGCTCCTCATTAAATCCTTGCAGCTACTCTATGAGGTGCTATTATTATTATCCTCCATTTAACAAATGAGGATCCTGAGGCACGTGGAATTTCCCTCTGTGGGGGCCCAGGTTAAATCACTTGAAGTGTGGTGCTAGAGTGTGGAACTGGATCCAGGAAGTCCTTCAGGCCTGAATTTTTGGTTCATGGTATTTCTCTGTGTGTTTTTGCAGAGTAAGTGGAGTTGAATTTCCCTAAGTTCACCACTCATGACACGATTCCGCCCCATGTCAATGACTCCAGGCCTGTAGGGGTGTCCCTCTGTCTCCTCCAAAAGACCCTGAACTCCCTTTGGAGAAGGCCTAGGGAGCTCTGCTATCTACCATAACTGTACGTTTCATCTGTGTGTATTCAGAGAAGCAGCTTACATGTGTACAGAGCAGGAGCTCGGTAAATGTTCGAGGAAGAAAAGAAGGAACAAAAAAGGGAAGAAAGGAGGTGGGAGAAAGAAAAAAGAACCAGAACGGTCTCTATGGAAGTAGGCCTCACCTTCTGCAGTTTCTTTCTTTCGGCCTCCACAGATGAGCGAACGGATTTGATTTCCACGGTGTGCTTCTTTACCAAGTCTTCCAGTCGCTTCACTAGCTGGTCTTTGAGATGTTTCTTCTCCTCTTCTGTCTGATGTTTGATTTTACGAAGGTCTTCTTCATATTGTTGCTTCATATATTCTGTCTCAGCACTTGCCTCTTTCTTGGTCTATAAAAAGAAAAAGGACCTTGTAAAACCGCTGGGGAGGGATGAGGAGCAGGGAATCACGATTTCCCTTTCATACAACTTTTACGAGGTTTATACATCATTTTTTACAGCACGTAGCACAAGGTGCAATCAATTTTACAAGACTATATATTTGATGTTAGTAAGAGTCTCCACCACTGGAAAAGGGCTTTTTGGAATGGGGTATCTATTATCATGAGATTGGATATGTCAGCCCATACTATGGTAGATTTTAAATAATGCTCTGCTTGTTTTGACTGGGAACTTGCAATGAGATCCTAAGCCAGTTTCCAGTTTCCCAGAAGCCGATGATACAGCATTGGGAGGATTCTGCTACATTCTCAGTCTCCTGGTTTCCAATGGCATGGAGTAGGCAGTAAGTTGGCTGGAATTCTACTCCAGGAACTACGGGGTCTGCTGATTCCAAGTGGATCCACTATGTTTGGGAACTGGCCTCTACCTGATGCTTATGATACATAGCAAAGCTCTCTGTGCCTTGTCCATTCCCAGGGCTGGGTCAGACACTACCTGCATATGTGTGCCTCCTTTCATGCAAGGGCACTCCTTGAGACAGTTTTGATCATGCTGAGGATGAAGATTGCCGGCTTCCAAGTCATTCTCTTCCCCCAGGACTTTGTTCTCTGAAACTAGCTCAGTCTTCCTGGCATCTGCAAGCATACATTTCCGCATTATTTGGGATGCTGTTGGCCGCAGATTCTGGTTCAAGGCTTTCTGCTGTCAGGCCCCCATTCCGCTTTTCAACCACTTTGTCCAACACCCCCTGTGTAATTCCTGCCCTGTGGTCTGCTGGACCCGAAGCACGGTCAAGGTAGCAATTCTCATCTCTTCTCAAGAAGCCTTGTGAGCTTAAATAGCTGCCCTGCTCTTCCTTCCTAAATAATCTCCAAATCTTTTTGACTGCAGTTTCCATAGGTTAAAAAAATTGAGCATGTTCCAAATATATGTTCTTTTAGTAGGAATTTAAAGGATGAAACAAAAACAAATATTTAATATAAGCAGAATGACTAAGTTTTCATCCCATATTCTCTAAAGTACTCATGTACCACTTTTGAGACCTCTGCTCGAAACCCACAACACCTTTCTGGTTTCTCCAGAACCAGTACCTCTCCTTCTCTGCACCTTTCTGGTTTCTCCAGAACCAGTACCTCTCCTTCTCTGTACCTTTCTGGTTTCTCCAGAACCAGCACCTCACCTTCTCTGCACCTTTCTGCCCCACGGTGGCTTCTTTCCCATGCACGTTATTCGTCTGCTGCCTGGGCCATGTCTGATACCAAAGCGTGCTGTGGGCTGTAAGGTACAGACCCATGAGCTCCCTGAAGGTAGCTCCCAGGTTTTGTGCCTTTGACACTGTGTCCCAGTGTCAGGAGCTTTCTGTTGAGGGGCCCAGGGGAAGGCACTTAGAATCATGTATTTTTGGATACAAGCAAGAGCTCTATTACCAACCAGTTGGCTGACCTTGAGCCAGCCACTTATCCTTTCTTGGTCTTATTTCTTCATCTGTAACATGAAAGATTGGCAATACTTTTTGGGCTGGGTGTGGTGGCTAACGCCTGTAATCCTAATGCTTTGGGAGGCCAAGGTGGAAGGATCACTTGAGCCCCAAATTTCAAGACAATACTTTATATTTAATTTCTTTCTTTCTTTCTTTCTTTCTTTCTTTTTTGAGAGGGAGTTTTGTTGTTATTGCCTAGGCTGGAGTACAATGACCCAGTCATGGCTCACTGCAACCTCTGCATCCAGAGCTCAAGAGAGTCTCCTGCCTCAGCCTCCCAAGTAGCTGTGATTACAGGCACCCATCACCACACTTGGCTAATTTTCTTGCATTTTTAGCAGAGACAGGGTTTCACCATGTTTGCCAGGCTGGTCTCGAACTCCTGACCTCAGGTTATCCACCTGCCTTGGCCTCCCAAAGTGCTGGGATTACAGGCATGAGCCACCAGGCCTGGCCTGTGTTTAATTTTTTAATTTTTATTTTTTCATAGAGACAGAGTCTCACTATGTTGCCCAGGCCGGTCTCAAAATCCTGGGCTCAAGTGGCCCTCCCTCCTCAGCCTCCTAAAATGTTGGGATTATAGGCATGAGCCACCATCAATCTGCCCAACCAGACTGACAACACTTATCACACAAAATTACTGGAAAAACTCAATAGCAAAATTGTGTTAAATGATATTAAAAGCATAAAGCATTGTGTAAGTGGTAGGGGGTGAAGGGAGTCAGTGCTAAGAATTTCAGGCACTGTGGTGAGCCTGGTGGGGAAATATCTGGGGGCAAGGGGTCCTTTCACATCACACCTTTTAGATGTCCAACCTGAGCCAGCTCCAGGTGAGGCAGCTGTAGGTGTCAGCTCACCTGTACCCTGCAGGGATTGGTCTCACCCACCAGGCAGGTCAGATCAAGCAGCCCTGCCCCTCCTCTCTGCTCCCTTAGCAGGCGTAAGGCTGCCAGTAGCACCAGACCAAGCTGGCAGCTAACCTTGGGTCTTTTAAGGAAATCATTCCAGGGCATCTCACCTGTCTTCTGGGTCCCACGACACTCCTGCAGCATCATTCTGTCTTTGGCAACAGCCAGCTTCTCCCCAAGTTTTTTTGCAGTGCCTTTCAACTCCGAATTCTCCTGTCGAGCCTCCTTAAGCTGCACATCCAGGTCCTAAACAGACAGCAAGGGTCCCATTTCTCTGGTTACAGCTCTGTATAGAGACATCCTGCGTACATAGAATAGCCATCAGACCTGAAAGGCGGGTATTGCACAGCAGAAGCCCTGAGTCTTTGGAATTCAGTGACCCAGGGCTCATCAAATCCCTCCTCATCCTCTGGCCTTCCTTTAGTGAGGATTAAATGAGATAAAGTGGGAAAAAAAAATGCTCAGGGAGTGTTAGAAATGTTAACTGCTTCTACTTTTAGGGATGGGGCTCTGTGCTTTTGTGGGGTTCACATAACTGAATCATCAATGATCCTGCTTTCTATAAACACAAAGTCCTGGGGATTTTAGGGTAGGCAGGTTGCTATGAAATGAACAGGGGTTTATAGAATCAGGCTGACCTGAGTTCAAACACTTATTAGCCATGTGCCAATGTAGGCTAGTCCTTAAGCCTCTCAATTTCGGTCTTAGCTTCTCATCTGTAGACTGTAGGTTTCCAAGTTCTCCAACATTAGGGACCAAGTCTAACTCACTATGTGTGCCTTGCCCATAGCCCTGGGCCTGGCAGATAGTCAGTGTTCAATAAATATCTGTAGGCGGGGTGCAGTGGCTCAAGCCTGTAATCCCAGCACTTTGGGAGGCTGAGGCAGGCGGATCACCTGAGGTCAGGAGTTGGAGACCAGTCTGGCCAACATGGCGAGACTCCGCCTGTACTAAAAATACAAAAATTAGCTGGGTGTGGTGGTGGGCGCCTGTATTCCCAGCTACTAGGGAGGCTGAGGCAGGAGAATTGCTTGAACCTGAGAGGTGGAGGTTGCAGTGAGCTGAGATCGCGCCACTGCACTCCTGCCTGGGAGATAGAGTGAGGCTCCGTCTCAAAAATACACAAACAAACAAATATATATCTATTTTCTTGTGTGGCATGAATGTAGTTGAATTCAATGGAGATAACAGGGCTCACCTCCTTAGAAAGCAAGTGTTTAGCACATTGCCTGACCTATAGCAGGTTCACAATAAGCAGCCCTGCTGATTTATCCCCTTTGGGGTTGTAAGAAGAGATGCTGCTTTACCTGAATCCTCTCCTTCAGCTTCTGGGCGTACTTCTTCAAGTCACTTATCTTGCGGCCTCTGTGCTCCAGGTCTCCTTCCAGCTTCCGGACCTGAGCCTGCAGGGCCGACTCCTGGACCTGGAAGTTCTTGCGGAGGTCCGACTCCTTCTCCTGCCACTGCCACAGAGCCTGGCTCACAGACTGCTGCATGGCCTGCCGGATGGCCTCGTTTTCCCGCTCGTAGGTGGCCTGTAGCTCCTCGGCCTTGCGGGCGTAGTCCTTGCTCAGCTGCTGGTTCTCTACTCGCAGCCGCTGCACCTCTAGCAGGACCTCCTGCATCTCCGGGCCCTGGCCTGGTTCTGACTTGGTATCAGGGCTCTCCTGGGGCAGCCGGCCCCGCGGGGGAGCCTCGTGGCTCGTCAGGTGCTGGAGCCTCCTCTCGTAGTCAGCCTTGAGCTCCAGCATTTCCCTGGAGAGCGTGAGGACCCGCTCGGCGTGCTCCGCCTCCACCCTCAGCTCTCTCTCCTTGGTCTCCAGCCTGCAGGAGGCCGACTCAGCCAGCGCCTCCTGCGTCAGCCTCTTCTGCAGCTCCAGGGCGCTCTCCAGGGCCTGGATGCGCTGGAGAAGGGCCTCCTCCTCTGCGCAGCCCTGTTCCTGCAGGAGCCTGGCCTTGGTCTCGGCCACCGCATTCTGGAGCTCCTCCTGGTGCGCTTCCCGCAGCGCCTCCATGCTGGCCTCAGCCTCATCCTGGCGGGTGTTCAGGGTATAAATCACCTGCAGGAAAATCAACAGAGCCCAGTTAGGGCGAGGGGGCTGGGGTGTGGGAGGGCTGAGGAGACCAGAGATGCTTCTCCTGCATGGCGGTTGATCTGAACAAGTGGCACCTGAGAAGAGGATTTGCGTGGAGAGGATTTATTAGAAACGGTTCCCAGGAGAAGCCAGTGAGAGAGCTGGAAAGTGCGACAGGAGAGGAGGACTTGGGCTGGGAGCAGAGCAAAGGGGTGACGTTGCACAAAGGCCCCAGAAAGGGCAGCTTTGGCCGAATTCCAAAGGGGACCTCTGCAGTACGGTGGGAATCCACGGAAGAGTTTTAAAGCAGAGAAGTGATGTCATCTCATTTGTTCAGAAGGAACACTTTGGAATGCAAACCCCCGAACATAACACTTAGAAAACTAGACAGAGGCCAGGCACGGTGGCTCATGGCTGTAATCCCAGCACTTTGAGAGGCAGAGGCAGGCAGATCACCTGAGGTCAGGAGTTCGAGGCCAGCCTAGTCAACATGGCGATCTGGTCTCTACTAAAAGCACAAAAATTAGCTGAGCGTGGTGACGTGCATCTGTAATCCCAGCTACTTGGGAGGCTGAGGCAGGAGAATAACTTGAACCCAGGAGGCAGAGGTTGCAGCAAGCCGAGATCACGCCATTGCACTCCAGCCAGGGCAAAAAGAAAGAAACTCTATCTCAAAAAAAGAAAACAAACCAAAAAAACTGGACAGAGTGATATATAAAAAGGCCAGTATAACTTGAAAAGCAGCATCTTTGCATGATAAAAAACTTACTCAACAAGCAAGGCACAGAAGGGACTCTTCTCAGCCTCATAAGGCACATCTAGGAAAAGTCCCCAGTTAACAGCATACTCAATGGTGTAAGACTAAATGCGTTCCTCGTAGGATCAGGCACAAGACAAGGATGTCTGTTCTTCCACTTTTAACACAAAAGAAAAAAAAGAATGCTTTCTTTGCTGTGTGAAGAACTGAGTGAAGGAAGACAGGAGCACAGTGAGAAGCCCAGGAATCAAGAATGACTCCTAGGATGTTGACCTGAGCCACAGGTTGGTGTTTCCTGAAACGGGAAAAATTGTAGGTAGAACAGGTAAGGAGAAGAAAGTCGAGAAGTCTAATTTGGACATAGTAAGCTTGATGTGCCTCCTGACATAATAGTGGAGATGGCACCAAGGCACACACAGAGATAAATGTCTGGTGCTCAGAGGAGGGAACCTGAGCTACAGATGAGGCAGGTGGAGTCAGGAGGGTTTTGTTGCTGTTTCCTTGATGAGAGATTCCAGAACACATCTGTAGGATGATGGGAATGACCTCAGGGAGAATCCAGAAGTTGAAGCCAGGCACAGTGGCTCATGCCTGTAATCCCAGCACTTTGGGAGGCTGAGGCAGGAGGATTA